>NC_067400.1:617951443-618300850 GCF_016432865.1 Antechinus flavipes
TCCTAAAACAAAATCCCCACTATCACATGGATTTACATGTGAATTTTACCAAACACTTAAAGAACAATTAACTCCAATGCTATACAAACTATTTGAAAAAATAGGGAATGAAAGACTCCTACCAAATTCCTTTTATGACACAGATGTGGTACTGATACCTAAACTAGGTAAGACAGAAACAGAGGAAGAAAATTATAGATCAATCTCACTAATGAACATTGATGCAAAAATCTTAAATAAAATATTAGCAAAAAGATTACAGAAAATCATCTCCAGGACAATACATCATGACCAAATAAGATTTATATCAGGAATGCAGGGCTGGATCAATATTAGGAAAACTATTAGTATAATTTACTATATCAATAACCAAATTAACAAAACTATATGATGCAGAACAAGCATTTGATAAAATCCAACACCCATTCCTATTAAAAACACTAGAGAATATAGGAATAAATTGACGTTTCCTTAAAATAGTCAATAGCATCTATTTAAGACCGTAAGTAAGCATCATATGTAATAGTGATAAACTGGAAACATTCCCAGTAAAATCAGGAGTGAAACAGGGTTGCTTACTTTCACTATTACTATTTGATATTGTATTAGAAATGCTAGTTTTGGCAATAAGTGATGAAAAAAATTAAAGGAATTAAAATAGGTAATGAGGAAACCAAATTATTACTCTTTGAAGATGATATGATGGCATACTTAGTGAACCCCAGAAATTCTACTAAAAAGCTATTAGAAATAACCCACATGTTTAGCAAAGTTGCAGGATACAAAATAAATCCACATAAATCATCAGCATTTTTATACATCACTAAAAAAATCCAACAGTAAGAGATACAAAGAGAAATCCCATTTCAAATAATTGTCAATAGTATAAAATATTTGAGAATCTGTCTACCAAGGTAAAGTCAGGAACTATACGAGCAAAACTTCAAAACATTTTCCACACAAATAAAATCAGCTCTAAATAATTGGAAATACATTAAGTGCTCCTGGATAGGTCGAGCAAATATAACAAAGATGACAATGCAACCTAAACTAATCTATTTATTTAGTGCTATACCAATCAGACTCCCAAGAAACTATTTTAATGAGCTAGAAAAAAATAACAACAAAATTCATCTGGAACAACAAAAGGTCAAGAATTTCAAGGGAACTGATAAAAAAAATCAGATGATAGTGGCCTAGGTGTACCTGATCTAAAACCATATTATAAAGCAGAGGTCACCAAAGCCATTTGGTATTGGCTAAGAAATAGACCAGTCGATCAGTGGAATAGGTTAGGTTCATAGGACAAAATAATCAATAACTATAGCAATCTAGTGTTTGACTAACCCAAAGATCCCAGCCTTTGGGAAAAGAATTCATTATTTCACAAAAATTGCTAGGCAAATTGGAAATTAGTATGGCATAAAGTAGGCATTGATCCATACTTAACACTGTACACTAAGATAAGATCAAAATGGATTCATGATCTAGGCATAAAGAATGAAATTATAAATAAATTTGAAGGACATAGGATCATTTTCCTCTCAGACCTGTGGAGGAGCAAGGAATTTGTGACCAAAGAAGAACTAGAGCTCATTATTGATCACAAAATAGATAATTTTGATTATATTAAGTTAAAAGGTTTTTGTACAAACAAAACTAATGCAGACAAGATTAGAAGGAAAGCAATAAGCTGGGAAAACATTTTTACAAACAAAGTATCTGATAAAGGGCTCATTTCTAAACTATATAGAGAATTGACTCAAATTTAAAATATTTCAAGCCATTCTCCAGTTGATAAATGGTCAAAGGATATAAATAGACAATTTTCAGATGTTGAAATTGAAACTATTTTTAGTCATATAAAAAGGTGTTCCAAATCATTGTTGATCAGAGAAATGCAAATTAAGACAACTCTAAGATACTACTACTCTCCTCTAAGATTGGCTAAAATGACAAAAAAAGATAATGATGAATTTTTAGGGGATGTGGGAAAACTGGGACACTGAAGAATTGTTGGTAGAGTTGTAAATGGATCCAACCATTCTGGAGAGCAACTTGTAAGTATACTCAAAAAGTTATCAAACTGTGCATACCCTTTGATCCATTAATATAATCAAAATTACCTATTTTGCCTTCAATAATGTACTCAAGTTTTTCTTTGGTTACAAATTCCTTCCTTCTCCAGAGATCTGAGAGGTAAATTATCCTTTTTACTTCTAATTTGCTTATAATATCACTCTTTATGTCTAAATCATGAACCTATTTTGATCTTATCTTAGTATAGATTGTTAGGTGTGGGTCAATACCTAGTTTCCACCATATTAATTTTCTATTTTCCCAGCAGTTTTTGTCAAATAGTGAGTTCTTATGCCCAAAGCTAGGGTTTTTAGGTTTCTCAAACACTAGATTACAATAGTTATTTGTGGTCTTCTCTTCTTTTATATAATATATGATTGTTCTCTTGGAGCAGGTTTCTTGGGGAGATTTTCTGCAGACAGCCTTAGTTTCAGTTCCAAATAATAATCATTTCAAAGGCAGCCAGAAATTAAAATCCAGTCCTTTATTGTGTCCTTCAAAGTCTTGAGCTTCAGCCCCTAGCTCCCTCCAAATGTCTCCAGGTAGCACAAAGCTGGAATATGAATCTGTCTCCGCCTCCGAGAGTGGGCTTCTGTCCCTGGCCCTGAGAGCTTTGTGCTAATATGCTGTACACTGAGTACACACCAATCATTATAGCGCTGGGATACCATTATTTGTTGTAGCATTATATCAATTCTAAACTAGATTTAAACATCGTCTCCTCAATTCCACTTAGTACCTTGTTTCAAGTTCTGGCCTATAACATCTCCTTGGAGGATCAAATCAATCATACTGAACCATGCTAAATTAGATGATTATTGTCTCTATCAATTCTAATGACTTAACACTTTGCAAGGATTCCAACAGTTATTGACTATTTTGCTCTGTGAATCTAACCTATTCCATCAATCAACTACACTTTTTCTTAGCCAGTATCCAATGTTTTGGGGACCACTGCTTTGTAATACAGTCTTAGGTCTGCCACAGCTAGGTCACCTTCATTTCCATTTTGTTTCATTAATTCCTTTGAAATTTGACCTTTTGTTCTTCAGATGAATTCTGTTATTTTTTTTATAGCTCTGTGAAGTCATTTCTTGGGCGTATGATTGGTATGGCACTGAATAAGTAGATCAATTTAGATAGTATTATCAATTGTATTATATTAGCTTAGCCTACACATGAGCACTTGATAATTTTCCAAGAGATTAGATCTGGCTTCATTTTTATGTAAAGTTTTTTGTAGTTGTGTTCATCTTGTTCATGACTTTCCCTTGGCAGATAAATTCTGAAATATTTTATGCTATCATTAATTATTTTGAATGGAATTTCTCTTTGTATCTCTTGCTGCTGGACTTTGCTGGTAATATATAAAAATGCTGATGATTTATGTGGATTTATTTTGTGTCCTACAACATTGCTAAAGTTGTAAATTGTTTCTAGTAGTTTTTTAGTTGATTCTCTAAGTATATCATCATGTCATTTGCAAAGCATGATAATTTGGGTTTTCTCCTTACCTATTGTAATTCCTTTAATCTCCTTTTCTTCTATTCTTGTCAAAGCTAGCATTTGTAATACAATATTGAATAGTAATGGTGGTAGTGGGCAAACTTGTTTCACCTTTGATCTTACTGGGAATGGTTCCAGTTTATTCCCATTAAACCAGATGCTTGTTGATGGCTTTAAATAGATGCTATTGGTCATTTTGAGGAAAACTCCATTTATTTGTATACTCTCTAGTGTTTTAAATAGGAACAGGATTTTGTCAAATGTCTTTTCTGCATCTATTGAGATAATCATATCATTTTTGTTAGTTTGGTTTTGATATAGTCAATTATTCTAATGATTTTCCTAATATTGAACCAGCCCTGCATTCCTGGCATAAATCCTACTTGGTCATGGTGTATTATCCTGGAGATAACTTGTTGTAATCTCTTTGCTAATATATTGTTTAAGATTTAAGATTTTTTCCAATACCAAGATATCTTTTAACAATCATGGCAACAATCTACACCCAAAGAGAGGATTGTGGGAACTGATTGTGAATCACAACATAGCATTTTTGCTTCTTTTGTTTTTGTTGTTTGCTTTAATTTATTTTCTTTCTCATTTTTCTTTCCTTTTATATTTTTTATGCAGCAAAATAATTGTATAAATACTTATGCCTATATTGGATTTACACATATTAAAATAACAACAACAACAACAACAACAACAACAACCACCTCAGTAACCATGAAAGGGTCACTCTCTGGCATGGTTATCACTGGATGACCTCACCATCTAACTCCTATATTAATCTTTGTTTGATAGCATATTGGAGAGGACTCTCTCAGCTTCTAGAAGTCAAGTGGTCAGAGAATTCCCAAACTCAAGAAAAATAACAAGAAATAGGTCTCAAGCTCAAAACTCATTTTTCTCCTTTTTGCATGAAGAAAAGAAGTGGTTCACATGCAGAACAGAGGCAGTAGTGAGTAGATTGTCCTGTCTAACACTAGGTTGCCACAAGACAAAGGGATAAAAGTATATGGGATCAGCACATAGAAAGTCTGCTGTTGATTCTCACTTGAAACAAGCTGTCTGTTCAACCAAGAATAAACAAAACTCAAATAGTAGAGCTCATTTCAGAGTGGAATTGTTACTTAGTAATTGTGGGAAACAAGTTTGGTCAGATAAATATGTCACCTTTGATTACTGGAAGCTACATGTATTAAAAACCATAAAAAAGAACCAGATCTTTGGCAAATAGGTTATTGAAGAAGAACTTTTAAACAAAGAGATTTGAAATGAATAATGTTTATTACATTAAAGTTAAAAAGTGTTGCACAAACAAAACCAATGCAACCAAGATTAAAAGGAAAGCAGGAAAGGGGAGAGAGGGATTATACTTCAAGTTTGTCTAATAAAGTTCTCATTTCACAAATATATAGAAAACTCAATTAAAGTAAGAATATAAGTTATTTCTCAATTGGTGGTCAAAGCTATGACAATATTTATCAAAAGAAGAAATAATTGCATTTTAGTCATTTAACTAAAATGCATTTTTCATATAACCTATAGTTATAATTATATAATATAAAATATAGCAAATACTTTTTAATTTTTTTATAATAACTTTTAATTGACAGAACCCATGCCAGGGTAATTTTTTACAACATTATCCCTTGCACTCACTTCTGTTCCGATTTTTCCCCTCCCTCCCTCCATCCCACCCCCCAGATGGCAAGCAGTTCTATATATGTTAAATATGTATGCATTTTAATTGAACAAATGCTCTAAATCACTATTAATTAGACAAATTGCAAATTAAAGCAATTCTGAGGCACCATTCCACTCTTATCAGATTACTTAATAAGATAGAAATGGAAAATGACAAATGTTGGAGGGAATGTGGAAAAATTGACACCCTAATTCAGTCTTAATAGAGTTGTGAACTTATACAACTATTCTGGAGAAAAACTTGTGTTCTGTCTTAGGGCTAAAAAACTGTATACACTTTGGCCCAGAAATACTATCGTCAGCTCTATCTGCCAAAATAAGAGTTTTATTTTGTTGTAAGAAAAGGACCTGTGTGTATTTAAAAAGAAATTATGACAGCTCTTTTTGGATGTGACAAATATGGGAAATGGAGGGGTTTCTCATTAGTTGAGGAATAGTTGAACAAGAGGTAGTGTATGATTGAGATTCTCAGCAATAAGATACAAGACAATTCTAAATGGCTTTTTATGAAAATATTATAAACTTCCAGAGAAAGAAATGATGGAATATGAATACAGATTATAGCATACATTTTAAAACTTTTTAAAACTTTTTTTCTTTCCTGTATTCTTTTTAGCAACATGGATAATATGGAAAAACATTGTATATAGTTTCACATGTATGGTCTATAGCAAAATGCTTGCTTTCTCAAGAAAGGGCCAAGAAAGGGAGGAGAGAAAGGAATTTGGAACTCCAAAATTACCAAAAAAAAAAAAAGAATGTTAGCAATGATTTTTGACATTTAATTGAGAGAAATAAAATAAAAATATTCTTTAAAATGTAAAACACATGCTAGTTTGAAAGAAAAAAAAAATAATTCTTTTTGTTTGATTTACTGAGTTTGCCTTACTTGACTAGGGCAAGATTCTAACCAAAATTCCTTTCAACATCAAACTTCGATTGAGGTCTTCAAGACATTTTATAGGATCATGAAATGAAAGAGACTGTTAAGAGACTTTAAAGTCAGAGTCAAGGTTATAGGAGGAGTTTGCTAATATGAGGAAGTTCTAAATCCTTGATGGAACTATGCATGTAGTTCCCAGAATACATACAGAAAAGCCCTCTTAGGGGAGTATCTTGCTAATGATATAATAGCTAGCATAGATTTGACCCGGGGACAACAAAGAAGTGGAATTTCACAGGAGCCATGTTGGGGGAAAGATTTATTGAGGATTGCAGTCCAGTGGCTTCTTCTGAATCATGTTAATGCAACTTTCTTATTGGTTGATTTCTATGTTATGTTTTGTGGTAACCATCATGTGGAAAACTTGTCATTACAAAATATGCTGGCCTGCTCATTGTTCCAGTGAGACACGTGATTAATTATCTCTAGGCTTGGGGGGCAACAATCAGAATCCCATCAGAGTCAAATTATCTTTATCTGAGTTAAATCTTTGCCAGTTACTACTTGAGTAGCATTATGTAAGTCCCTTAAATTCTGGGCCTAGATTTCCTGTTCTGTAAAGTGAGGTGGTTGGAACAAATTATCTGTAAGTCCCCTTTCAGCTCTGGGATCCTGTGGTTTCTCCCTTCCCTGGGAGAAATCCCACCAAGACTATTGGCCTAGGAATATCTCTTCCCATGTAAATTTTTGCAAGATTTTTTAGGGTCTTTGCTAATGTGAGAAATGACTAGGGATTTATTTTACAGAGTTATGAAAATTAAATTGGAGAAATGAAATTTAAACTAGAAAATTGAAATCCACAAAAGAAAGTAACAAGGTTTGGAGCTTTTCCATTTGAATGGGAACCCTCTGAACTTTGCCTGGTCAGGTTATCTTGACCATAAGAATGTAACTCGTTCAGTGCTGGAACTGGCTCATCTAATCAGGGCTGGTAGCCTCTAATTAAAAAAAGATTCTTTTGGAATTTTTCCTCTTACTCTTCAGGTTTATCTTTCCCATAGGAATGTAGACTCTTTGGGAATGTAGGAATGTAGACTAGTGCATTGTCACCAGTGTCCCCCACTCATAGACTATTCAACCCCTAGGACCATGTTGGTGAGTAATGTGTGGGACAGTAGTGACCACAAAAACAATTAGAGATTCTCAGAGCAAGAAAAAAACTTACAGGAGTTTATTATGATCTCCCAAGAAAGAGCATCTCCCAACCAGTTGAACATCAGTTAAAGGAGTGCAAATCATATACTGCAAAACACAAGATTAAATAGAACATAAATGTCCTCCCCCTTGACCTTTTCTTCTATTTTCTGGGGGGATCTATGCGTATGCTCTCAACATGGAAATCTATCTCAAAAACAAAAGATTAAATTGCCTTTAAAAGAAGTTCTTGTAAACTCCTCCATAAAGAGGAAGCGGTTAGCAGAATGGATTAAAAGCCAGAATCCTACAATATGTTGTTTACAGGAAACACACCTGAAGCGGGGAGATACATGCAGGTTAAAGGTAAAAGGTTGGAGCAAAATCTACTATGCTTCAGGTGAAGTCAAAAAAGTGGGGGTAGCCATCCTGATCTAATCAAAAGAGATAAGGAAGGGCACTATATCTTGCTAAAGGGTAGAATGAATAATGAAGTAGTATCTATATTAAACATATATGCACCAAGTGGTGTAGCATCTAAATTCTTAAAAGAGAAATTAAGAGAGCTGCAAGAAGAAATAGACAGTAAAACTATAATAGTGGGAGATCTCAACCTTGCACTCTCAGAATTAGATAAATCAAACCACAAAATAAATAAGAAAGAAGTCAAAGAGATAAATAGAATACTAGAAAAATTAGATATGATAGATCTCTGGAGAAAATGTAATGGGGACAGAAAGTAGTACACCTTCTTTTCAGCAGTTCATGGAACTTATACAAAAATTGACCATATATTAGGACATAAAAACCTCAAACTCAAATGCAGTAAGGCAGAAATAGTGAATGCATCCTTTTCAGACCACGATGCATTGAAAGTTACATTCAATAAAAATCCATGGGAAAGTAGACCAAAAAATAATTGGAAACTAAATAATCTCATACTAAAGAATGATTGGGTGAAACAGCAAATTATAGACATAATTAATAACTTCATCCAAGAAAACAATAATAATGAGACATCATACCAAAATGTATGGGATGCAGCCAAAGCGGTAATAAGGGGAAATCTCATATCTCTAGAGGTCTATTTGTATAAAATAGAGAAAGAGAAGGTCAATGAATTGGGCTTGCAACTAAAAATGCTAGAAAAGGAACAAATTAAAAACCCCCAGTCAAACACTAAACTTGAAATTCTAAAAATAAAAGGAGAGATCAATAAAATTGAAGGTAAAAAAACTATTGAATTAATTAATAAAACTAAGAGTTGGTTCTATGAAAAAACCAACAAAATAGACAAACCCTTAGTAAATCTGATTAAAAAAAGGAAAGAGGAAAATCAAATTGTTAGTCTTAAAAATGAAAAGGGAGAACTCACCACTAACGAAGAGGAAATTAGAGCAATAATTAGGAGTTACTTTGCCCAACTTGATGCCAATAAATTTGACAACTTAAATGAAATAGAAGAATACCTCCAAAAATATAGCTTGCCTAAACTAACAGAGGAAGAAGTAAATATCCTAAACACTCCCATCTCAGAAAAAGAAATAGAACAAACTATCAATCAACTCCCTAAGAAAAAAATCCCCAGGACCAGATGGATTTACATCTGAATTCTATCAAACATTTAAAGATCAATTAACTCCAATGCTAAATAAACTATTTGAAAAAGTAGGGATTGAAGCAGTCCTACCAAACTCCTTTTATGACACAGACATGGTACTGATACCTAAACCAGGTAGGCTGAAAACAGAGAAAGAAAATTATAGATCAATCTCCCTAATGAATACTGATGCTAAAATCTTAAATAAAATATTAGCAAAAAGATTACAGAAAATCATCCCCAGGATAATACACTATGACCAAGTAGGATTTATACCAGGAATGCAGGGCTGGTTCAATATTAGGAAAACTATTAACATAATTGACTATATCAATAACCAACCAAACAAAAACCATATGATCATCTCAATAGATGCAGAAAAAGCATTTGATACAATCCAACAGCCATTCCTAATAAAAATACTTGAGAGCATAGGAATAAAAGGACTTTTCCTTAAAATAGTCAGGAGCATATATTTAAAACCTTCAGTAAGCATCATATGCAATGGGGAAAAACTGGAACCTTTCCCAGTAAGATCTGGAGTGAAGCAAGGTTGCCCACTATCACCATTATTATTCAATATTGTATTAGAAACACTAGCCTCTGCAATAAGAGTTGAGAAAGAGATTAAAGGAATTAGAGTAGGCAATGAGGAAACCAAACTATCACTCTTTGCAGATGATATGATGGTATACCTAGAGAACCCCAGAGATTCTACTAAAAAGCTATTAGAAATAATTCATAATTTTAGCAAAGTAGCAGGATACAAAATAAGTCCCCATAAATCCTCAGCATTTTTATACACCAGCAACAAAATCCAAGAGCAAGAGATACAAAGAGAAATTTCATTCAAAATAACTGTTGATAGCATAAAATATTTGGGAATCTATCTACCAAAGGAAAGTCAGGAATTATTTGAGCAAAATTACAAAAAAGTTTCCACACAAATAAAGTCAGACTTAAATAATTGGAAAAATATTAAGTGCTCTTGGATAGGCCGAGCAAATATAATAAAGATGACAATACTCCCTAAACTAATCTATTTATTTAGTGTTATACCAATCAGACTTCCAAGAAAATATTTTAATGATTTAGAAAAAAATAACAACAAAATTCATATGGAACAATAAAAAGTCGAGAATCTCAAGGGAATTAATGAAAAAAAAATCAAATGAAGGTGGCCTAGCTGTACCTGATCTAAAATTATATTATAAAGCAGCATTCACCAAAACCATTTGGTATTGGCTAAGAAATAGATTAGTGGATCAGTGGAACAGGTTAGGTTCACAAGACAGAATAGTCAACTATAGCAATCTAGTGTTTGACAAACCCAAAGATTCTAACTTTTGGGATAAGATTTCATTATTTGATAAAAACTGCTGGGATAACTGGAAATTAGTATGGCAGAAATTAGGCAAGGACCCACACTTAACACCATATACCAAGATAAGTTCAAAATGGGTCCATGATCTAGGCATAAAGAATGAGATTATAAATAAATTAGAGGAACATAGGATAGTTTATCTCTCAGACTTGTGGAGGAGAAAGAAATTTGTGACCAAAGATGAACTAGAGACCATTACTGATCACAAAATAGAAAATTTTGATTATATCAAATTAAAAAGCCTTTGTACGAACAGAACGAATGCAAACAAGATTAGTAGGGAAGCAACAAACTGGGAAAACATCTTTACATTTAAAGGTTCTGATAAAGGCCTCATTTCCAAAATATATAGAGAACTGACTCAAATTTATAAAAAATCAAGCCATTCTCCAATTGATAAATGGTCAAAGGATATGAACAGACAATTTTCAGATGATGAAATTGAAACTATTACCACTCACATGAAAGAGTGTTCCAAATCACTATTGATCAGAGAAATGCAAATTAAGACAACTCTGAGATATCACCACACCTGTCAGATTGGCTAAGATGACAGGAAAAAATAATGATGAATGTTGGAGGGGATGCGGGAAAATGGGGACACTGATGCATTGTTGGTGGAGTTGTGAACAAATCCAACCATTCTGGAGAGCAATCTGGAATTATGCCCAAAAAGTTATCAAACTGTGCATACCCTTTGATCCAGCAGTGTTTCTATTGGGCTTATACCCCAAAGAGATACTAAAAAAAGGAAAGGGACCTGTATGTGCCAAAATGTTTGTAGCAGCCCTGTTTGTAGTGGCTAGAAACTGGAAAATGAATGGATGCCCATCAATTGGAGAATGGCTGGGTAAATTGTGGTATATGAATATTATGGAATATTGACCCGTCCAGCAGGTCACCTACATGTGGGTCTCAAGGTGGACAATGCCTGTAAGGCTAGTGCCTGTAAAGGAATGGGGTTAGAAATGAGGAGGGAGACGAGTTGAGGTGGAGCAAGGTCTCTCATTTATTGAATGAAAAGGGTCTTAGTTATATATGATTTCTGGGTGGGGGGTTGCAATGTAAAGAGAAGAATGTCAGACCACAGATGTGGCTGACATCCTGGGGCATACTCGTTATCTAGTTCCTGGGCGGAGATGGCCAATTTCCTGGGACACACATTATCTTGTCTCAGGAATTTAGGACATATTGTTTGTTCACAATAAGGTTTTAGCTAACCGTATCAGAGTTTACACACAGGTAGTCATGTTCTTCTTGGCTCTTTGTTTCCTGTCTCGAAAGTCCATAGTTGTAAAAGTCCACATTCTTATCACTTGTTGTTTTCTTCTTGAGAGGGTGGGGTGCCTGTAGGCACTAAGGTATAGGAGAGTCTTTATACATGGTTTCTAGCAGAATATTATTGTTCTGTAAGAAATGACCAATAGGATGAATACAGAGAGGCTTGGAGAGACCTACATGGACTGATGCTAAGTGAGATGAGCAGAACCAGGAGATCATTATACACTTCGACAACGATATTGTATGAGGATGTATTCTGATGGAAGTGGATTTCTATGACAAAGAGACCTAACTGAGTTTCAATGGATAAATGATGGACAGAAACAGCTACACCCAAAGAAGGAACACTGGGAAATGAATGTGAACTATTTGCATTTTTGATTTTCTTCCCGAGTTATTTTTACCTTCTGAATCCAATTCTCCCTGTGCAACAGGAGAACTGTTTGGTTCTGCAAATATGTATTATATCTAGGATATACTGCAACATATTTAACATATATAGGACTGCTTGCCATCTTGGGGGGGGAGGAAGGGAGGGGAAAAAACGAAATATAAGCAAGTGCAAGGGATAATGTTGTAAAAAATTACCCTGGCATGGATTCTGTCAATACAAAGTTATTATTAAATAAAATAAAATTTAAAAAAAAAAGAAGTTCTTAAAAGCTAATTTAAATGGTGGGAAACAGAAGGGGATGAACAAATGCAGCTTTTTAGCTATATTTCCACTCATTATTGCAAAGTTTGAAGTCATAATTAGGGCACAGTTTAAGGCTATATTTCCATGACCCATTTATTCCCTTAGTTTACTCCATTCAGTAAGACCAGAATCCAGAATCAAGAGAATCAGGAAGGGAAAAAGAAAGTAGGTTCCATGGTAAATATGCAACTTTGTGCAAAGGCCAAGTATAAGAAAGTGGACTATCTGCTATTGCCTTTGGTGGTTGGGCAATCTTATGTAGGCCTGAGGTCTCAGACAAATAAGTAAGATGGGAAATTTACTAGCATCAGAAAATAAAGAGTAAGAAAGGAATGCCCTTAAGGAAAAGAATATCAGGAAATCTAGGGTTGAGTAAATGTTAGTTGTCTGTGCTCACAGTTTGAAAGATTTCCACACCAGAGTGCAGCAAGGATCTGCACAGGGATACTTACAAGAAACTCTAGGGAAGAAGGAGTAAAAAAGTGGATTTCTGAAAGAGACACTCTTCTAAGGAACAACTCTGTACTAGAGAAAAAGAAGAATTTAAAAGCTGTGTGTGTGTGTGTGTGTGTGTGTGTGTGTGTGCTTGCGTGTGCGCGATCTTCTATTCTTCTCTCTCAGCTGAATTACAAAGGAATATATCTGGCCATTTAGCACTTAAAAAGTGCTTGTTTTGTGTCTCCGTGTTGTGTTTGTGTTTGCCTGTGGGGCACCTTGATTCAAAATAAGTTGAATTTTTCTTCAAAGTTAAACTTCCAAGTTACAGCCTCTGAACTTCTCTCCTTTGGAGAGGAATGTCCAGACTTGCTCCTTGAGATGGTATGTCTACTCCTTGAGATGGTATGTCTAATCCAGCCTCTCCAAAGAATGGCAGGCTCTCCTAAACCTTCACCTCATGCCCCAAAGTCAGCCTCAGTTTTTCTCCAGATGGGTCCCTGCATGCCCTATCCCCAGAATCTTAAATTCTTCTCACAGAACTGTGGTCTCTGTAGAAGGATGTGATCTACATCAACATGTCTTGGGAAAATCTAGGAAAATCCAATTTGTACTTCACTTTTCCCCTTCCTTATGTTGAGGGGTGAGAGATACCCCAAAAGTGATGGGGTCCCCAGGCTGGTGTCACAATTCCATAACTCATACACATACATGTGTATATCATACATTTATGTGTTTACATGCATAAACATACATATAAGATATGTATTCTCTCTTCCTAAGCATTTGACAGAGAATAATAGCAAAATAATTTTGGGTAAGATCTAATAGGGCTGGGATGCAGAAAATTATTATCTCTTTCGGCAAGAAAAAGGATGTTTAAATTGGTATAAAGGAAAGATATATCTTTAGCATAGGCATTGACAGGGGACAAGAGAAAACTCTTTCTTCTTTATCAATTAGCTAATCACTGTTTGCAATATCCCTAATGCAGGTTTTTTAAGAGTAGAGAAAGAGATGAGTTCCTGGAAATATTCAGAGCCTCAAGAATTTTCTTTTGTAATTGTAAAGTAATAAAGGAAGTTAGCATTAAACAGGGACATAGCAGCATCATGCAGAAAGGAAAAGAATTGCAATAACAGGAAATAGAGGGTGAAATAAACACAATCCATTTTCCATAATGTACTGATCTCCAGCCCCTGACTCAAAGTTCTGAGAGTCTCTCTCGTTCTTGGGATCATATTTGCCAGTCCTATGATGTTGGAAAAATCCTTTGATCTCTCTCAATCTAATTTTTCTTCTACAAAATGAGGGAAAATAACTTCTGGTTATGTCACAAATCTGTAAAAAGGACAACCACACTTAAACTTGCTTGGTTTTTAGCATGCCTAGTCTGCCAATAAACAAAATCCCACAAGTGGTCTATGATATGGGGCTTTGGCACCAAAAGTTGGGGTGTGATCACATGAAGAATTTACAATGGCCATTGTCTGTGAGAAAAAGTAGGTTTATTTAAGGAAATAAGTTACAGACAAAAGGAAGGAATGCAATAGACACTGGGAATGGTAAATGTGAAGTAGACTAGGAGAGCATGTAAAAGACAAGTTCCTCAGAGAAACTTTCAATTACCCAGTAGAAAGAGAGCTGGCCATGATATTGTGGCACACCCTCAGCTGGCAGGCTAGCTCCTGAAAAGTTATTAGAACCCTCAAAGAGTTAGTTAGCTGTAGAGTGGGTTTGGGAAGCATAGTGGAATTAGCAGAGGTACCACCCAGCATAAAGTGGGAGAAAGATACCACCAGGCAGAATGCCAGGGTGGGCTCACCAAAGGAAGATAGCAGCAAAGACATGGGCCATAAGTTGTTTCATAAGGAAAATTTTACCTTAAGATCTTGACATAACTTGAATTCCTAACTGGATTACCTTTATCTCCATTATCAGAGCCTTCTTCCTGCTTGCCTAAGGAACTCATTTTTATCAATTTCTCTGCTAACCACATCTAACATTGAAAACCTCATCACTGCCCGCTCCATTGCTTACCCTCCACCCTTCATATGGCAAAATTTGTTTCCCACAATTATCTAAGTATTGATTCCCATAGGTCTGAGCTTTACCACTTCAGCTTTGGCTATTCTTAATTAAACACACAGTTTTCTCTTTTGTCATTTACTCATTTTTCCAGCTTATTTCTTGACTTTACCCTTTATGTTATGTATAACATGTATCAAATTGCATTTCTTTTCAAGGACTGGAAGGGAGGAAAGGAAAGAAGAGAATTTTGAACTCAGAATTAAAAAAAAACACTAAAAAGCATATATAGGAGAGAAAATATGGAGGGAAATGCAGAGATGGTAATCATAACTGTGAATGTGAATGGAATGAACTCTCATAAAACAGAAGTAAATAGCAGAATAGATTAAAAAACAGAATCCTTCAATATCTTGTTTACAAGAAATACATTTGAAACAGGGAGATATATACAGAGTAAGGTTAAATGTTAGAATTCTTACAAGATACTAAGTCAGTTGAATTGATAGAGACAATAATTATCTAATTTAGCATTGTACTTAACAGTTCTCTAGTATTTATTAGAGTTCACACCTTTCACACCTTTAAGAGTTCACACCTTTAAGAGAACATATATAAGGAGGAGCACCCCCAAGGCCTCAGAAGCCCACAAGCCCCCTCTCTCAGAAGCGGAGTCAGGTTCATTCCAACTTCCACTTTCTTGCTAGCTGAGCACTTCAGGAGATTCACAAGTCAGGATTTAGTGGAGGAGATTCATAAGTCACAGAAGCCCAAAAGCCCACTCTCTGGGAGACAGAGTCAGATTCATTCCAACTTCCACCTTTGTGCTGGCTAGAGATTTGGAGGGATCTAGAGGCTGAAGCTGGAGGAGACAAAGGACTAGAAGCAAGAGCTCTCAGAAGAGATAGGCATCTATTAAAGCTAACTGGGCCCCAGGAAATGAGACAAGAATTAAAAGGAAACAATAAAGAAAGTAGACTTTAATATCTGGCTGCATTTGAGGTAATTGTTACTCAGAACTGAAACTAAGGCTGCCTCCAGAGCCCCCCAAGAAACCTGCTCCTGGAGATCTTTATATTTTAGAGAAGAACATTACAGATAAAAGGCTAGGGTAGAATTTATTATACATCAGCTTAAGCAAACAAACAAACAAACAAACCCCCCCCCAAAAAAAACAAAACAAAACAAAACAAAACAAACAAACAAACACACAAAAAAAATCAGTGGTAACAATTCTGATCTAAGATTTAATTAAGAAAATAAGGAAGAAAACGAAATCTTATTAAAGGGTACCATAGACAATAAAGTAGTATTAGTTCTAAATATAAATGCACCAAGTGGTAGAGCATCCAAATTCTTAGACAAGAAGTTAAGCTAATTACAAGAAGAGATAGACAGCAAAAGTGTATAAATGAAAACCTCAACCTCCCCCTTGCAGAATGAAAGAATAAACCATCTAAGGAGGTTAATTGTTGGAATCCTTACAAACTGCTAACTAATTAGAGTTGATCTAATCTTACAAGAAGATGTTTTGGGCAGAACCTGAAACAAGGTACTAAGTAGAACTAATTGATACAATGCTTGTGTTCACACCTTTACTCATTGGAGTTCACAAGTATGGGAGTTTCACAAAGTAAACTTTGTAACTTTATGAGTTCACACCTCCCTTGAAGCTCTTTGGGCCAGAGAGCACTATGGGAGAAAACCCACAATCCCTTTATTGAAGGAGCATAAATAGAGCTTCAATGGGCCAGTCAAAGAAGTTTTTCAGAGTGAAGAAGCTACAAGTCGAGATTTCAGCGGAATTACGCCAGAAGCCCTCTCTCCGAGGCAAGGCAAGAGAGAATATATTTTCCACTTGGCTGGCTGGTCGCAGAAGAGAGTTCAGCTGCATTGGAGAGTAGTTGGTGGCTGGGCTCCTGCACTCCCCCCACTGAGACCAAGCTGGTCTGAAAGACTCACCAGAAAGCTAGCCGAGCCTCAAGTAAAGGAGAAAAGAGATTCATTCCATCTCTGTGCTGGTTGGAGGCTGAAGAAAGCAGAGGCAGAGGCTGAAGGATCAGAACCTTTGGATTTGGAGACATCCAGAGCGCTCTAAGCTAAACCGGCTGTGTTTTGAGAAGAACAAGAACTCCAGCAATTTGAACTCACAACATTTTGGCGCCCAACGTGGGGCTTACAAAATCCTGATTCCAGGGAAGGCACCCAGAGAGAACTTTTATAATATTTTATAGAAGAACAAGAACCCGACATTTGAACTCCAACAGTTAATGAAATGCTGAAAACTTACACATGATAGAACTCAGAGAAAATTTAATAGGGACAGAAAGGAATAGACCTTTCATGTCACCTACATGAAAATTGTCCTTGTATTAGGACATAAAACATCATGATCAAATGCAAAAAAGCAGGAATAGTAAATGCTTCCTTTTCAAACCACATTGCAATAAAAATTATATTCAATAAAGGGGCAGGGAGAACTAGACTAAAAACCAATTAGAAATTAAAACATTCAATTCTCAAGAATGAGTGGGGGCAAACAACAAATCAAAGAAGCAATAGGTAATTTCATGGAATAGAATGACAATAATGAAACAACATATCAATGCCTATGGGATGCAATCAAAGCAGTTACTAGAGAAAATTTTATATCTCCAAATAGTTAAATGAATAAAATAGAGAAGGAGGAGATGACTGAATTAGGCATATAACTAAAAAAAGCTAGAAAAAGAACAAATTAAGCCTCCCAATTAAATAATGAAATTAGAAATTGTGAAACTCGAAGGAAAAATTAATAAAACTGAAAATAAGAAAATTATTGAACTAATTAATAAAACTAAGAGTTGGTTTCATGAAAAAACAACAAAATAGCTAAATCTTTTGGTAATTTGATTATGAAAACAAGAAAAAAATAAACAAATTACCAGCACCAAAAATGAAAAAGGTGAATTTGCCATCAATGAAAAAGAAATACAGCAATAAGTAGAAATTATTTTACCCAATTCTATGCCAGAAAATCTGACAATCTAATTAAAATGGATTAATATTTACAAAATATAAATTATGCAGATTAAGAGAGGAGAACATAAATTACTTAAACAGATCCATTTTAAAAAAAGAAATTGAACAAGCCATTAATGAAGTCCCTTAAAAAAAATCTCCAGAGTCAGAATGATTTACAAGTAAATTCTACCAAACATTTAAAGAACAACTAATTCCAATACTATTGGAAAAAATTGGTAAAGAAGGAATCCTACCAAATTCCTTCTATGACTCAAATATGGTACTGATAGTTAAATCAAGAAGAGTCAAAACAGAGAAAGAAAATTACAGATCAATCTCCCCAGTGAATATTGATGCAAAATTTTTGAATAAAAGATTAGCAAAGAGATTACAACAATTTATCAGCAGGATAAGAATTTATGCCAGGAATGAAGGGATGTCACAACATAAGGAAAAGTATTGCTATAATTGACCATATCAATAACAAGACTAACAGAAACCATATGATAACCTCAATAGATGCAGAAAAGGCTTTTTGACAAAATGTAGCACCCATTTCTATTAAAAACACTAGGAATAAAGAGAGTTTTCCTTAAAATGATAAGAATCTATGTAAAACCATCAGCGAGAATTATTTGTAATAGAAAGAAATGGGACACATTTCCAGTAAGATCAGGGTGAAACAAGGATTATTATCCATTATATTAGCCCATTATCATCACTAACACTCCACATTGTACTAGAAATGTTGGCTTTACCAAAAAAGAAAAGAAAAAGAAATCAAATATTAAAATAGTCAATAAAGAGATAAGACAATCACTCTTTACAGATGATATGATGGTATACTTGAAGAATTCTACACAATGATCCAAAACCTATTTGAAACAACAGCTTTAGCAGTTTCAGGATGCAAAATAACTCCACAGAATGTTCTTGAACTGTAGAATGACTAAAGAAGAATAGACATAGAATTGTGATAGAATAGTCTTATACTATAACAAATGATGAGACTTTTATGAACCAATATAAAGTAAAGTGAGAAGAACTGGGAGATTACTGTGCACAGTAACATCACTGTTATAATGATGATCAATTGTGACAGGCTTGTTACTCTGATCAATATAGTGATGCAAGTTAATTCCATAGGACTCATTCCATAAGTGCTATCCACCATCAAAGAGAGAACTTTAAAATGCTAATTGCAAATTAAGATGTAATTTTCTTGCTTTATTTCTGCAAAATTATTAATATTGAAATATGTTTTATAAGATTTCATGTTTACTGTATAATTGATATTATAGTGTTTGTCTTCTGGATAAGAGGGGGAGAGGTTAAAAGATGGGAGAGCATCTGCAGCTCAAAATTTAAAAGAAAAGAATGTTTAAAATAAATTCTCTCTCTTTCAAACCAATAAAAATAAATGATGATCAGCCTATTTACTGACAAAACCCAGCAGCATAACTGTACACGAAATAAAATATTTGGACATCTAACTGCCTAGACAAACACAGGATACAAAACACTTCTCAAATAAAGAATTTCTTATTTAAATAATTGGGAAAATATCAATAGCTCATGGGTAGACTGAGCTAATACAATAAAAATGACTTCTACCTGAATTTGTCTACTTGTTTGGTGCTATACCAATCAAACTGCCAAAATATTATTCTATAGAAGTAGAAAAAATAACAACAAAATTCATCTGGAAAAACAAAAGAGTAAGAATATCAAGAGAATTAATGAAAAAAAAATACAAAGAATAGTGCCTAACAGTTTCAGATACAAAACTATATCATAAAGCAACAGTCATCAAAACTTTTGAAACTGGCTAAGAAATAGAGGGGTGGAACAGTGGAATAGGTTAGATACACATGACACAATAATCAACGATTATAGTCATCTAGGTCTAGGAAGACATGAAAGCAATGAAGAGGTAACAAGGAGGGAAGGGGATTAGGATCAGCAATAAATTCAAAGAGAAATGGGAAAGAGTTGAGAGCCTCTTAATGATTTATAAAAAGAGTAACAAGGTGAGGGAAGAAGGGCCTTTGGACATGAATGAATGAAAGACGACATGAATGAAAGAAGCTACAGGATAAGGGCCTGAGGATGGGGAGGAGGTGATCATTCATCAAACCAAAGATGAGGTCTAAATCTCCTCTCTGAGGAGAGGAACAAGAAGCTTAAAGCCCTGAAAGAATACTAGAAGTTTAAGTTATACAAAGATAAGTTTTGGCTTTGCTGAAGTTATCCTTTAGGCTCAGAAAAGTCAGTTATTCTACTTGAAGTATCATTCCTTTATAATCTCTCAATTCCCTCCTCTGATTGCCCATTGACTGGGAACTACAGATTATAACCTATCCAGGGTACCTAATTCACCCATGTGAGTCTGAATGGCACGTTTAAGTTGCAAATGTCTTCACTGAGGCATTTGACTTTGGCTTCTGAGAGGTTTCCACACAACTGAGAGGCTGGGGAGACAATGAAGCAAAGTAAAGTTATCTTCCCCTGAATTGCCAACAAATAATTATGCTTATTTCACATAGCAGGAAAACTATATTTAAAATTGTTCAAACTAGGCTTCAATAACATATGAACTGAGAATTACTACCAGAGTCGGCTGGTCAGAAACTTAGAGGTAAAATTGTCATCATTCCCTTACCCAGTGCTTGTGGCCAGAATTTTATTAAAGGCCATTAAGCAAGCAGTATAATTATCTGCGACAAGACCTGACAAGATATACACCTTTTACACCAATACACAAATTAATGTGTGCTGTGAGACCATCCCAGAGTGGCAAATTTTATTAGCCATGGCTCCAAATTTTTTTTTAATTTTTATTTAATAATTACTTTATATTGACACTCATTTCTGTTCCAATTTTTTTCCCTCCCTCCCTCCACCCCCTCCCCTAGATGGCAAGCAGTCCTTTATATGTTGGATATGTTGCAGTATATCCTAGATACAATATATGTTTGCAGAACTGAACAGTTCTCTTGTTGCATAGGGAGAATTGGATTCAGAAGGTATAAATAATCCGGGAAGAAAAACAAAAATGCAGATAGTTCACATTCGTTTCCCAGTGTTCTTTCTTTGGGTGTAGCTGCTTTTGTCCGTCATTTATCAATTGAAACTCAGATCTCTTTGTCAAAGAAATCCACCTCCATCAAAATATGTCCTCATACAATATCGTTGTCGAAGTGTATAATGATCTCCTGGTTCTGCTCATTTCACTTAGCATCAGTTCATGTAAGTCTCGCCAGTCCTCTCTGTATTCATTCTGCTGGTCATTTCTTACAGAACAATAATATTCCATAACATTCATATACCACAATTTACCCAGCCATTCTCCAATTGATGGGCATCCATTCATTTTCATGGCTCCAAATTTTACACATGGATCTCCATTAAAGATAACCAGACTTTTACATAATTGGGGATGGATTCTTGAAGAAAAAGTTTCTAAAGTTCCTCTTAAAGGACCAGCTATCTTTACAGATGCATGCAAACATAATATTTGTGCTGTATACTCTCATGACTTAACTATAAAGAGAGTAGTCAGAACTCCTTTTCAGTCCACTCAGCAGAATGAATTGTACGCGATCAATCTAGTTCTTACTTATTATCCGGGAGACATAAATATAATATCTTATTCGGCTGATTCAGTAGGTGTGGTATAAAGAATTGCCACAGCCCAAATAAAATTTGCATCCTCTAATATATATATCAGCTCTTTAAGACACTTCAAGAGCAAGTGAGAAAGCATCTAGGTAAGATTTATATTTTGCATATCCACTCTCATAGTGGACTTCCAGGTCCTATTTTTGATGGTAATTCAAAGACAGATAGCCTTCTAACTATGTTGGTCAATACTCCTTTATTCCAAGAAGCCCAGGAATCCCATTCTAAATATCATCAGGCTGCTCAAGCTTTACGTTTACAATTTGGAATAACAAGAGAGGAAGCTAGGAGAATAGTAAAAGCCTGTACGGCTTCCCTTCCTTTCCATGCTCCTACACTGCCTCCAGGGAAGAACCCTTGTGGTTTGAGACCCAATGAAATCTGGCAAATGGAAGTGACCAATTATAGATCTTTTGGTTATCTGTCTTTTATCCACATTGTGGTAGACACCTTTTCAGGATTCACTTTTGCAATACCAGCAGCAAAAGAGACAGCCCGGGTGGTCATTGAATTCCTCACACAAGCATTTGCAATTATGGATCTGTCCCAAGCAATAAAAACAGGCAATGGTCCTGCATATATCTCCAAACATTTTGCACACTTTTGTGCACACTCTAAGATTTTACACACCACTGGCATACCTTTTAATCCTCAAGAACAGGCAATAGTAGAGAGGAGAAACAGAGATGCTGCTCCAAAAACAAAAGAAAGGGGGAGCCACAGGTAACCATAGAGAACTTCTAAATCTAACCCTTTATATTATTAACTTCTTGACTTTTGTCAAAGAAGTACTAGCTCTGGCAGATAGGTTTTATAACCCACCGGAAAGGCAGTGTCCAGTGTGAGCAGCTCCACTTATCTTTAGATAATCGCCAGGTGATGTAGCGAGACCCAGAAAGCGGTGAATGGAAGGGACCAGATAGGCTAACTGCTTGGGGGAGAGGGTTTACTTGTATCTCTACAGGTGGAGAAGGAATCAGATGGGTGCCAACCAGCCGTATTCGCCTTGTCCATCGCAGAGAGATGGGGCAGACCCTTGAAACGAAGGAGAAGACCCAAAAAATATCGGGTGGTTTTGTGGCTGATTGTGCTCGCCATTGAAAGAGTGTGGCAGTTATGGCATTTGACTCATGGACATAGAAAATTATTGGACTTGAAAACCCTCAGGAATCATTGGATTCTCTGAGACATGATAAGATTGTTGTAGGACTTGAAAACCCTCAGGAATCATTGGATTCTCTGACATATAAGATTGTTTTAGGATGTGAAAATCTTCAGGAATCATTGGATTCTTTGAGACATAAGACTTGAAAGCCCTCAGCAATCATTGGATTTTCTGAGAAATGATAAGGCTGTTACAGGACTTCAAAACCCTCAGGAATCATTGGATTCCCTAACATATTAAAAGACTTTTGCAGGACTTCAAAAACTTGGGGGGATCATTGGATTCCCTGACCTGTGAAGCAATGGACAACAGATTGGTTTTGGACTATCTCTTGGCTGCTGAAGAAGGCATATGTGTGACTGTTTACATACCCTCCTTCTAGGACTTCTGGCAATCTTTTACAACACCATGTTGATTTATATTGTTTGTTATACCATTACTTGTGTGTACAATTCATGTTTGTTACACCTCATCAAGCCTGCACTGACTGTGGGGAGAGTCATCACTAATAGCCTCTGCATACTTGCTATTTGCTTGTGTAATACCTCCTATGCTGATGGGTTTGTGCATAATAAGACCCTTCAGCCCAGAAACTCACTAGCAACCTCCACTTCCCTTTGGTGCTTTCATCTCCCTTCCTGAGATGTCAGTGGGGCATGATCATCTCCTTTTTAGTGCTTTCACCTCCCTTCCTAAGAAGTCAGGGGGGTCATGATCACCTCCTTTTTGGTGCTTTCACTTCCTTTCCTGAGAAATCAGGGAGGATGTGATCACCTCCTCTTGGGGGCTCTGATCTCTCTGAGGAGTCAGGGATAGCATGACCACCTGTGTTCTAAAACAAAAGAAAGTAGGAGATGTAATGGACTTAGGCTTGAGTTGATGCACTGAGGTCCCAAGCATGTGAGGCTAAATAGCAATTGGACCATACTCTATTAATATATACCGTGTTTCCCCAATAATTAGACCTATCCCAAAAATAAGCCCTCCCCTTACTGTGTAAGATTCCTGTAAAATAAGCCCTCCCCTGAAAATAAGCCCTATTGAGATTGCTACTGTAGTGAAGGTGATCCCCTGCGCTACATGCTACATTACGGTACCCTCTGTATGCACCGTTCCACCCCCCCCTCCCCTCCCCTTGGGTGAAACGCATGCCACGCTCCGAGCTGCATCCAATCAGAGCTGCAGCAGTGAGCGCGTCATCCTGTTCTTCCCCAGTGATTTGCTTGCTGGCACCATTGAGAGCAGTGCCACGGAGGAGAGCTGAGACAGGACAACATAAAAACCTGCTATGTAAGCGGGAGTGAGGAGGCATGATGGAGAATAAAAGGGGCATGATGGAGGATAAAAGAAGAACTCAGGGGCCATGATGGAGGATAAAAGAAGAACTCAGGGGGCATCATGGAGGATAGAAGGAGCACTCAGGGAGCATGATGGGGTTAAAACATTATTGAGGGGCATGATGGATTGAAAAGAAGAACTGATGGTCATAATTTTATTATTCTGTCTGCACAGGTCACCTGTGTTTTGTCAATTCGTTTGGCTGGAAAGAAAGCCATACCTCTAATCATCAGTAAGGGCAAGAAAGATAAGACTGAACGTGTATCAGGCATTTACGTTCTTGAAACGGAAAAAGCCTGGTGTACACAAGCCATTATAAGAAAGTGGGTTGATTTAATGCTGCCACTTGTTATGCGAGATAACCAAAGAGGTCTGATAATCTGGGATTCAGCCAGCACTCACCACGCTAAAGAAATGAAGAACTTCCTTGCAGAGAGAAGAATAGATCAAGTAATGATTCCTGCAGGAATGACTGCCTATCTCCACACCCTTGATATTGCAATAAATAAGCCATTCAAGGACCATTTGTGCATGGAAGTCAATGACTACATTGAAAATAGAATGGAAAGAAATCAGTGTGGAAACTTTGTGAAGCCCTGTCTGCAAGAAATCGTGACTTGGGTGAAGAAGTCATGGGATAAAATTACTGACAGCTGTGTCGCCAAGGCACTACGAGCAGGTTACCTGGACAAGACATGTTCATTTAAAGAGAACTATATTGCTGGCCATGACAGATTGGGTCCACTTCTTCTGAAGGAAGTAGAGACACAAGACATCCAGGATGGAATTCAGGGTATGGACACTTATGACAATGTTTTTGAAGAAGATGACATGATCATTATTGAATAAAGGTACTTTTTTGTTGTTCACATTTACCTGTTTATTAAAATTGCTGTCAATGTTCATTAAAATAAGCCCTCCCTTGAAAATAAGTCCTCTGGTGTTTTTCTGTCCAAAAAAAAAAAAATAATAAGACAGTGTCTTATTATCGGGGAAACACGGTATATATACTTGGAGAAAGTATGGTCCCCACCTACTCTTTGTGCAAGTCCTGATGTGTTGTATAGGAAATGGCAATTTTGGTGGGTGGAGGCAGGGGAGTGAAAAGGGAAACGGAAAGAGAGACTACTGGCTGATTTCTTGACACAGCTGCTCACATTGCTATGGCGACTACCTTTCACCTCCGATCCCCTTTTCACCTGCAATCCCCCTTCACCTCTGCTAGCTGGCTGCCTGTCGCAGCTGCCCATATTGCTATCACAATCCTTCTTCACCTCTACTGAGAATAAAGATTGAAGATTTTTCCCTTAACCTGAATTCCTGACTCTGGCTGATTTTAAATACGCTGTTGTCACACTCATGGGCCTGTTCCTAGTCTCTGTCCCATCAGCAAGAAGTTCATCCTTAGTCACCATTTTGACACCCTGCCCTCCCCCCGGTTTCTATATTTTATATATTAGTATATTCTTCATTCAGCAGACTGCTGTTCGCACAGGACTGAATATGATTTGAATATGTATCTTGCATTGTATCAATGATTTTTTAATTTATTCATTTCTTTATTTATGGGATGAATCATGAAGAATGAGACAGTCTTGCTGTTAAGAAGCTAATATTCTTTTGGGAAGACACAGTTGGCAAAGAGATAATCAGATACAAGATATATAGAAAAGGAGATCCAGAGGGAGGGCATGAGCAATAGGAGGGAATAGGGAAGGCTCATTTAGGAGTTGGTACTTGAGAAGAAGTAGACAGGAGGGCTGAGATTCCATGAGAAATAAGTGGTAGAAGAGCATGTTCCAGGCATGGGACATAACCTGAACAGAGAACCAGAGAGCAAGTGGAAGAT
The DNA here is from genome assembly GCF_016432865.1 of Antechinus flavipes. Classification (NCBI taxonomy): domain Eukaryota; kingdom Metazoa; phylum Chordata; class Mammalia; order Dasyuromorphia; family Dasyuridae; genus Antechinus; species Antechinus flavipes. The sequence goes on from NC_067400.1 coordinate 617,977,277, forward strand.
AGCATCCCTAAAACAATGGAGAAGCTAATTAGATGGAACCTTTGAGTTCAGGAAGGACAAGAAAATGTAACAAATTTGGAAACACTGAATTAAGAGGCATCCAAGAAGCAAGTGAATAAAGAATTGGTTTGGAAGTCAGAGGGAGGAGATTTCAATTTTGCCTTCTAGCAAACTGGTCTTAAATAACAGAGATAGTCCCTTTAGCTTTCAATCTTGCAGAAATCCAAGCTGATCACAACTTTTCAGCTTATTACGACTACACTCAAACAAATGAACCAAGTATGGTTATAGTCTCTTTTCCTGGCAATAGGGAGTCATTGAGTCTTCTTCATGAAGAAAGGAATCCTGAGTAAACCTGTGTCCTAGGTCTATGTTTGCCAGCTGTGTGGAGGGGAGGGGAATCCCTGGAGCTTAGGACACCAATAATAAAGCTGTTACAGAGCTCTAGAGCTGAGCTGATAATATCTTGAACTAGAATAATGTTGTGTTGGAGAGAAAAGATGGGAGTCTTGGAGAAAGAACACTTGGTATCTCATTTCTAGGAAGTTTTCTTAACATCAAGTTTCACTTGAGCTCTCCACACCCCATACCTTGGTCACTATTGTGCCCTGTGAATCTAAGGAAGGCAAATCCACTCCATGGAATCCCCAAACCCAGCACGTGAAGAGAAGACAAAAGAAGTTCCAGGAATGGGGAAAAAACCTGAGAAAATGGCCAGGGAAGAAATTCTAGAGTCTGTCATTTATGGTTCTGAAGTTCTAAGACTTTATAAAATTCAGACCTTTGGTTCTAAGTGCTGGCCTTCTAGAGTTTGAGTATAGATGGAGCTGATCTTAACATCTCACTCATCTCTGAGTCTGGGAGAGAACAGAGAAGCTCAAGGAGGGCAAAAAATGTGGCATTTTGATACAATGTTTGACTCTGTTGACTCATCATGGCAAGGAGATGACCTAGAATTCCTAAAGGCTGTGCTACTGAGATGATCATTCTGGAAGGTTTTTTTCAAGTATGGAGAGGCCTATCCTCAGTTGATTGTCCATTGGGGGATGACTTCTCTGATCATGGAATTCCTAAGGGAAAACAAAAACATAAAATGATTCATTTAGTGCATAAGAGCAGTTGGCATTTGAGCAGTGATTTAAAAACAAAGATATTGAGATGAAAGGAACTAGAGAGGCCAGCTACACCAGCCCTCTCTCTACATGTGAGTAAATTGTGACATAGGGATATTTCCTCAGGGTCACACAGGGTTTAAGTGCCAAGTCAGAATAGGAGCAAAGTAGTAGAAAATGAAGGGGAGTGTGGAGAGTTACCATTACTAGGTCTTGCACTCTTAGTTTTCCTAATATTAGGGGCTTTGATAGTATCTAGTCAGTATACAAGTTAATAAATAATGTTTAAGATGAAATGAATGGAGAACTATTTTTGCAATTGAATTGTATGAAGTTTCATGATCAAAGGATAGTTAGTTATCCTCATTAGAAACATAGCTAATAGGTTCTCCCTGAACAAAGAAAGAAGATTGTGGTTGGAGCCATATTTCCTAAGGTCTCCATTTGGGGACTGGTTTCATTGTTTGGTGTTTTCACTTACCATGTCTGTGTGCTGACTGGTTCTCTGAAAGTTGGGGTTTGCTGATCCTTCAGATAGAACAGACGTTCGGCATTGTCTTTTCCAAGGAAAATAAAAGATTTCCCTGAGCTCGAAGGGACCACTGAAGGAAAAGGCTTTCTTTAGATACCCTCAAGGTCCATGCCTTATCCCTAAATATAACCCTTTCATTGTTACTTTCTTCATCAATAGGTACTATTAGTCTCCTACTCAGCTTCTCCATGCACTCTGGATCTGCCTCACTGGCCTTTTATTTTTTATTTGATTTCTCATTAAGTTGTAAGTAGTAACCTATCTCCTTTCTCAGTGTAGTCCCTTCCTTTCTCTTTGCCTGTTGAAGTCAGTGTCTTTGTTTAAGAATCTAAACAAATGATGACACCTAATTCCCACCCCAATGTCAATTTGAATACCTCTAAAGAGACTTTCAAGTGTAAGGAATCAGATAGGTTGATAGCCAGGAAAGGGGTTCACTGAGGAGAAGTGACAAATATATCACAGAGATCATGAAAAGTGAGAGAAGAAAGAAAAACAGACAGACACTGATGCTTCAAAATGGAGACGATTCAGAAAAAGATGAAGATACTTTATTATTACCAACCCTGCTCATATATGCTTTCTAACTACAATGTTGCTAAAAAAAACAAAAAGGAAAACAAAAAGTAGATGAATTAGTCAGGAAATGAAGGGACTATGTGAATATTGGATTCAAGGAGAATTTTTAGCTTTTTTAGAAAAACTGTCTTTCTTCCTATCTAGCATGATATCATTATCATTCCTGCAAATCTATTCCCATCTGACCCAAGCATATCTGCTCCTAAAACCCCCTGGCTTCTACCAGCCAGTGGGCAGACTCCAGTGGGGGTTCAGTGCCAGGTCAGAATGACATGAATTCCTGCCAGCTATGCACAGACTAAGCAAGTGTGAATGCCTGGCAAAGCACAGCTTGGGACCTTGCAAACCATGCACAGTCTAAGTAGGTGTGATTACCTGGGAAGGCACAGTTCACACAAAGCAATTTGTACTAAAAATTAGGAATTTGGGAAAGGGAGATAGATCAAGTCCAGAAGAGGGTACAAGATGCAGAAAACCATGGTGATATCCCTCTCCCATTCAGGGAGATAGACTATAAGGAAAGGCAACTAGAGAAAGCATCATTTTACCTTCCAGTTTTTCTGATGTAAATATAGATGAGGGTTGCAATGAGAATTATTCCAGCTAAGACTCCAATCACAATGCCAGTGATGACCCCGCCAGAGAGTGAGGAACTACTTCCTCCTTGTGATAGACAGAGAAAAGAAAAGGAACCTTTAGTGTTTTTGAGGAGTCTCTATCATGAAGTGCCTAGCACTTATTCACAGTGTCTAGTACTCTGTACATTCTTAATAATTGCTTAATAATTGAAGGAAACAACTTTTGTTCCTCAGAGCTTGGTTTTCTTTTGGCTAGGTCACATTATGGGCTGTCTTACAAGCAACTGGTTAACCTAAATATTAGACATGTTCAACAAATTCTACATAGCCAATTTCTGAACTCATGATTTCCTCCCCATGTTGTGCAAACTTCTCTTTGCTATTTAAGAAGATGTTACCACATACCTCCCAGTCGCTAACCAATGGGACACATTTTTGATTTTCCCTCTCTTTTAAACTTCACATCTAATCAAGTTGCTGTGATAGTTTTAATGGTAGGATTATTTGCATTGATTCTCCTTGGCAAGGATCTGCACATTTCAATCTGAAATCTTTATCTAATCAGAAAGGTAGGGCAATGGAACAAAAAGAGATCTCAGTTTCAATTCTAGAAAACTGGATTAAAATCCTGACCCTGTCATTTGCTATGTGACATCTTGGTCAAATTCATTCTCTTCTCTGGACACCAAATTCCTAATGTTTTCGGGTGTGTTATGTATCTGTAATATTCACCTCAGTTTTAAATCCCATAAATTACCTTTCTCTTGCTCCCCACTGCCCTTGCCAAATTCCAGCCCTCATCAATTTCTATCTGAAGTTTTCAATAGTCTCTACAATGGTCTTCCTGTCTCCATTCCTTCTTCTAATCCATGTCTTTCCTCTTTGTATTTCAAGAGCTCTGTGTATTGCCACAGATAATAATAATGATCATCTGCTATTGGATGGCTAAGGTTTGCCCATGGAAATGAAATCATTTACTCTAGACAAGAGGAAAAATGACAAAACTATCTGTAATTCAGCAATTCTTTAGAATTGTTATTTAGTGCATTATTTTCAATCTTTTCTTCAAAGTCCTTTTATTGATTATATGTTTTGCCATATTCCTATCAGGATGAGATGTTGAAAGCTTTTCTTTTTACCATTTGCTTTCTAAGATTTCATGCTTAGATATATGATCAGTTTTTCTAAAAGTGTCACACACTGCTAAAAAGTATGCATATTTTTTCCTATTCCTATCTGACAATCATGAGAAGTCCTTCGTATTCAACTCTGATAGATTTCCACTTAAGTCCTTAATGTTCTCTTCTCTTTTCTTTTCTTTTCTGGGGAGGGAGGAAGGTTGAATGACTCATATTTGTCTAGGTTTTAAAATATCCCTTATTCTTGTATTTTTGTTCATTTTTTCCCCAAAATTTGTTTACTTTTTCCTTTACTTGTTTGGATATTATGTCTCTTAATGTATATTCATTGTTTTGGGGTCTTTTGCATAGCAACTTGTTCTTTTCAGTACTTTTTCTGCATAATGCAGCTTCCTGACTTATTTTTAATATGCATGTCCATTTTTCCAGTTAATAGCTAAGATTATGATTATTTGGGGGTTTGATTTCAGCTGAAGCATGATATATTTTGCTCTGGTCCTTTATTTTCCTTCCATTGATCTTTTATAGGTAGGTTTTATTCCTTGTGGACAACATATTATTTGGATTTTTTTCTAATCTACCTTGCTCCAATTTTCTATTGTATGAATGATTTATCTAAGTTAGAATTAGAGTAATAACCATTAATTTTGTGGTTCCCTTTAATTTGTTTCATGAGAACGATTTCTTCTCTTCAGTCACCATATAGAAGAAGAGAGAAAAAGTGAGAGAGAGAGAGCTGTTTGGAAGTCTTCTATTTCAATAAAGGCACATTCCTCCTCCCCTATGATTATACTCACCTTTGAGGGGATAAGTCATTCTTAATGGTAAGACTATATTTTTGCATGTCATAAGAAATGTCACCACATCTTTATGAGAGTGGTTCAGTTTGGTGTGATGCTTTCAGTGATTACTTGGTATTTGAACAATTTCAATTTTGATTTTTGAATTATTTTTTTCTTTGGCCTGGAAGCTCTGGATTTCAACTATAACATCCCTGGGAGTTTTCATCTAAGATTTTAATTTTCAACAGCAGCATTTTTACTCTTTTTACCCTGCTTTCTGGTGCTCATTTTCTGGAGAGTTTTCCTTCAAGATTTCATTGAACTTTGATGTCCAACCATCATCTCTCCTTGCTTTTTTCTGATTTTTCCATAATCTATGGTCCAGGACAGTTTGTTGTTGTTGTTGTTGCTGCTGTAGCATTGAGGCATTATATGTTTTTTTCTATTTTTTTTTCAGTAGTAGGACTTTGTTTTGAGGTCTTCTGCTGTTTCAAAGATTCATTAACTTCTGTTTCATTCATTCTAATTTGTAGGAATCTTTTATTGGTTAACTTTTGAACCTCTTATACTAAGGTATTTATTCTCCTTCTAAATCTTTCCTCCCCGTTAGAAAGATAGACAGGATACTGTGGTGGATGGGAAGTCAGAAAGGGCCTCCATCCAAATTCAGCCTTAGCCACTTACCAGAAGTGTGACCTTTGACAAGCTACTTAACTTCTCTGTGTCAGTTTCCTCATTTGTAATATAGCATTAATTATAGCACAACTATGCTATTGGTTGTGAGGGTAAAAGAAGGAAATATTTGTAAAGTGCTTTTTAACCTTAAAGTTTTATATACATGCTTTTTATAAAAGAGTCTTAAGTTATTAAAAAAAAACTATTTCTTCATTTCTTTCAGGAAGATTAGTTCACCATGAGTCAAAATTATATATTTAATTTGAAGTTTTGCTTGTAGGTATTTTGGATTCATTTTCTATTTCTATATTGTCTCCATAATACCTTTTTTCCATGCGGGTGATGTTTTGGCTCATTACAGCCCTGTTTCCTAAATTGGGACTTCTTTTTTAATAATAGCTTTTTATTTTCAAAATGCAGATAGTTTTCCATAGTTACCCTTGCAAATCCTTCTTTTCCAAATTTTTCTTCTTCCCCTTTCCTTATCCTCTTCCCCTAGACTGCAAGTAATCTAATATATGTTAAACATGTAGATAAATTGGTCCTTCTTACTAGAACTAAGCTCTTCACAGTTCTGGAAGAAATATATGGGTCTAATTTTGTCTTCCTTTCTACTTTGCTATCTTCCTGCTGTTTTTTTCTGATTGTTTAGTATTGTGTTCTTTAAGGAAATCAAGAATGGCTCAGGCTCAGTGGGTAGCTAACTTTCAGTGTGCCAAAAGCAGCCTTATGCAGAGAAAATTTTGATCACTGCCCTGTTTGTCTGAGTTTTAGAAGCTCTTGCCATAGATTTGGGACTTTGAAACCGCACTAGAGACTTATCCTTAGCTGGAGTTTTAGTGGATTTCTGGTAACCTCAGGCTCTATCAGTTAGCTGCAAGGTTTTGTAGGTACAGAATGAGAGACTTCTTGTTCCAAACTCTTTGCCCTAATTCCTCAATTGCAGGTCTCATATCAAGTTTGGGATGAAACTCCAGCTCCTTGTCATCTCTAGATCCTCAGGACTACAGCTACTGGGACTTCTTGGCACTGGGCCCCTCCTCAGTCACCACTGCTTCTGTGCCATAGCTCTACAACCAAACTGCAGGACTGCAATTGTTCCCTGTACAGTCCCAGGATTATTTGTGCTGGAATCCTGACCATTTCTTCATCAAGTACGTAGCCCAGAACCCTCATTTAGGGTCATTTTTACTAGTCAAGTACCCAGACATTGGACTTTGTAATTACACTGACCTGGGTAGTGTACAATATGTGTATAATATAGTGACCAAGATGTGAATGGGAGAAAGGAGAAATAATTTATGAAATGGCTACTATGTGCCTGGAATATTTGGTGCTGTATAAATGACATTTATCCTCATCATCATTATAATTATCAATATCATTGCCAGCAATTGCATTGAACCCTCTACAAATATTATGTCATTACATCCTCACCAAAATCCTGGGAGGTCAGTGCTATTATTCTCCCCATTTAAAAGTTTTTTCAGCGAAAGGTTAAGTAATTTACCCAGCATAAATCATCTGGTAAGTACCTAAAGCTGGATTTGAATTCAGGTCTTCCTGACTCCAGACCCTACACACTGTGATTTCTTGCTGCCTCTTACTAACTACCTCATTCTAATTTAGGGGTCCATAATGGAGGGTTTTAGGTTCTGGATTTAACAGCATCCTTCTGAGAAGCGGTCCCTGGAATGGATCCACCAACCTGATTCCTTCATGCTTTCTGGAACAAAAGGGGAAGCACTGCTGCTCCCATTATTCTGTTCCCTAATTACCCTCCTAATTGACAAAGCTCCTCCCTAACAGTATTACCAGAAAGTAGCCAACACTCCCTTTGTGATTCCTGTTTCGAAACCCTATGCTGACATTGACCTACTTTAGGCCTCAGTTTCCCTATTTGTAAAATGAGGCAGCTAAACTAGATGGCTCCTAGGTCCCTTTCATCTTTATGCTTACAACACCCTTCAGTATCTTCATATACTAATTTACAAAGGAGACAATGGAGGCCAGATTCAAAATAGCAAACATCTTTGATATTCCTCTCTTTTTTAAAACCCCACAATCTAATCACAATTGCCATGATATTCTCCCTAATGTTATGAGTGTTTGTGTTGATTGTGCACGGAAAACATCTCTCACCTCTATCCCTTCCTCTCAGCTTCTATTCCAGACCTTCTCATTTCTTCTCTTCCAGAATATGGCAATAATTCTCTGATCAGTGTTCCTGTCTCTGCTTTGTCACGCTTTACTTCATCCTTTGCACCACTGTGCAGATATAATCTTCCTTAAATATCATCTTGATGATAGCACTTTTCTCTTCAAAAGCCTTTAAATGAGTGTCTCTCACCTCTCCCCCTGAAAGGTACTTCACTGTAATAGACAGAGCTCTTGGCTGGGAATCTGGAGACCTAGATTAGTATTCTGGCCCTGCCGCTTGCTCATGGTGGGGTCTTGGCCAAGTTCTTTTTCTTCTCTGGACATCATTAGGTCCACAGCTTCTCTTCAGCACCAATTCTTTGATCTAGTTTTGAGCTCAGACTTAGATCTGGCTCTTGCTTACTCTTGCTGTTTCTGGCCCAGTATCAGACTCATCTCTGCTGATCCTTGACTACTTCTTCCCCAAGTCACAACATAGAACCCTCATTTAGTCTCTAATCTTCTTAGCACTTTCCTGATTAGGCTCCATGCACAGATTTGGGTCTTTTTGCTACATTGAAGTGACAGGAAGAATAACTCACTGAGTTTTTCCTTTGGTTATTTGTGACTGTTGTTGGAGTGGTCACAATGGAGTGCTGTGCCAGAGAACTTTCTCCTTTTCCTTCTGCTCCCTCTCTCTCAATGACAAGGTCTCTCATTGACATTGTTAATGTCTCTCAATGACAATTGACATCATCAATTGTCTCTCAATGACAAGACATTTTATAAAAGCCTTTGGATAATGACTCCTGCCCACTAACAGTTCTATTTTCTTTATTTTCATGGTCTTAGCTGGAGCTGTCTTGCCCGGAATTGAGGGGCTGAAAAGGAACTTTAGATTCCTTAAATTTGTACACATCCAAGTTGTCTGGACAAAGTCATAAATGAACTAGAGATGTGATAATGATGACATTAAACAAAACTCTCACTCAATTTAATCTTACTGATCAATTCAGTGTGGATGAATTACATATCAACCAGATATATTTGATTATCTCCTTTGCTAATTAGGTTTTAGGAGTTCCCTACTACTTGATAACTTGGGGGTCCAGCCTGGCCTTCAGGACTTTTTAAAAAATAGTGATATCCCTCTCCAATACTTCTAGTGACTATGTGTTATCTACTCAGACTGCATTGTTTTATATTCCACACTCAGACACGCATTGTACTTTGCCTTTTCTGAACCTTGACTCAAGATATTTCTCCAATGAAAAAGAATATTCTCCCCTTTGACTTGTTGAACTCCTCCATATCCTTTAAAACACAAGTCAAGTGACAACTGTTCTATGAAACCTGACTTGATTTTTGACCAGTTCCCGAGGTGGAGAGATCTCCTACAAGATTTTATTTTGTAGCCATAGTCTATGTATGAATTTCAGTTAATATTGTGTATCAATGACCTGTCTCTGGGGTCTGGGCCTTCTACTAGATTTGGGACATGCTAAAAGACCCATTCATGCCTTGGTCACTATATTGTGCACTGCCCAGGTCAGTGTAATTACAAAGTCCAATGTCTGGGTACTTGACTCATAAAAGTGACATAAAAGTGATCCTAAATGTGGGTGCTACATACTTGATGAAATCTACTAGAAAACTACATTTAAGGTTCCTGAAAATGGGAATGGAGTCTTAGGTAAACATTGTATTTCTCTCTGTGTCTTGCACAGTGAAAGTTTGCAGCTAAATATCTACCAAATGATGAATGAAACTGTATTGTACATCACACTTCCTAAGATTATTACAGGAGACAGGGAGATTAGTCTCCATTTTTATCAAGGCAAAAATAGCAGCAAATGAATAGACATTCACTATCTGACTGACCACATTCCCTGATTCCCTAGAATCAGATTCTTTCTTTACATGGCCTCTGTTAATTCATTGTGAAAACCTGCCTTCCTTAATAAGCCTGAGCACCTGCTCCTGGCCCCCACCTTTGTCCAACCCCCAAAACTTTGTCTCTGAAGGAAGAGAGTGAACACTTACCATCCACCATAACTGTGATGCTCTTAGAGACCGACAAGTTGGTTACATTGTTCTTTGCCAAACATGTATACTTTCCTGAATTTTTCAAAGTTACATTTTTGATGATGTAGGTATTATTCGAGAAGCCAGGGATCTTGGTGCCATTGAGTTGCCATATATACTGGGCAGGTGGGTAAGACTCAACATGGCACTCTAACATCAGTGGGTCATTGAATTTGACCTCAATCTCTCCTTTCTCGGGGTTTGGTACAAATGTGATGTTGTCTGGTCCATCTGTAAAAAGAAGAGAAGAGAAGAGATGAGATGTGAGTCAGTCATGGAGAAAGCCTAGAGAGGGAGGACATTCAAAGTCACTCACAGTTCACACACAGGATAAAGGGGTCACTTCTGCTGAAACTGATTGGATTCCGGATTTCACACTGATAGGACCCAGTGTCTTCCCTCTTCACAGACAGGATGGTGAGGGTCCGGTTATTCATGGACAGCTTCATCTTCTTATTGAGAATCAGGGGCTTTTCATCGAAGAACCACAGAATGTCCACTCCCTTCTCTTCTGTGCCACATGTGAAGGCCAAAGTATCATTCTCTATGACTTTGGTTCTGTTGGCTGTGAGTTTAGGTTTGGTTAATCTTTCTATAGAGAGAAAAAGAGAGCTGTGTGAGTGATTGGTTTGTGGGTTCACCAGGTCATGTCTTCATGACAAAAAACCATCCAAACCCCAAGCCCATGCAATTGTATCATAGATATACAGGGATGGTCCAGTGGTAAGAAGATGCCCCCTGGTTTAGTGATTATGTTAATAAGGAAGGTGAGAAACACAGGGGAGGGTATTCTAGGTCCTGAGTTATTCCCTTCCTGAGACACATTTTTGGACATGTATAATCTAATGACTAAGTTGGAAATGGGAGTAGGGATAAACATCGATGAAGTGCCTCCTACATGGCTGGCATGTGGTATGTGCTATATAAATGTTATTATTCTCATTATTATGATTATTGTTATTGGCCAGCACTGTGTGAAATGCTGTATTACCTAATTTCATCCTCTCAACAACCTTGGGAGGTAGGGGCTATTATTATTAAGACCACATTTGAACCCTAGTTCTTTCTTAGTCCAGGCCCAGTGCCTTCTCTATCCATTAAAGCTTCTTCTTCCCTCATCAATCATCTCATTCTAATGCAGGGAGTCTCAATATAAGATGTGTTTTTAAAAAAAGTTTTGTTAACTACTTCAGTAGAACTATTTCCTTTGAAAGGGATCTTTATGTGCATGAATGTTTGTGACAGCCCTCTTTGTAGTGGCCAGAAACTGGAAACTGAGTAAATGCCCATCAATTGGAGAATGGCTGAATAAATTGTGGTATATGAATATTACGGAATATTATTGTTCGGTAAGAAATGACCAACAGGACGATTTCAGAAAGGCCTGGAGAGACTTACACGAACTGATGCTGAGTGAAATGAGCAGGTCAGGAAATCATTATATACTTCAACAATAATGACAGCAATGAAATGAACCAAATCAGTTCCAGTGGAGCAGTAATGAACTGAACCAGCTACACCCAGGGAAAGAACTCTGGGAGATGACTATGAACCATTACATTGAATTCCTAATCCCTATATTTTTGCCTGCTTGCATTTTGGATTTCCTTCACTGGCTAACTGTACAATATTTCAGAGTCCGATTCCTTTTGTACAGCAAAATAACGGTTTGGTCATGTATACTTATTGTGTATCTAATTTATAGTTTAATATATTTAATATCTACTAGTCATCCTGCCATCTAGGAGAGCGGGTGGGGGGAAGGAGAGGAAAAATTGGAATAAAAGGTTTGGCAATTGCAATGCTGTAAAATTACCCATACATATAACTTGTAAATAAAAAGCTATTGAAAAATGTAAAAAAAGAACTATTTCCTTGAAATTCCTATGGATTTTATTTTCTATATTTAAAACCATCTTTCTGAGAAGGGATCCCTGGAATCCTCCAGCCTGAATGTCCAGGACTCTTTGGACAAAATGGCAAGTAACTGTGCTCTCTTCATTCTGTTCCTCAGTTACCCCCTCAATTTACACAGTTCCTCTCTGACTATTGTTCCAGAAAGCAGTAAATCCACATAAAATGATTCTGGACCTTGTTTCAGCTCCAAAGGATGACACTTACTTCTTCAAGGTCTCAGTTTCCCCATTTGGAAAATGAACCAACTAAATGAGATGGCTGCTAGGTCCCTTTCATCTTTATGTTTATATCTTTATATCCTAATTTACAAAAGAGACAATGGAGGCCAGATTCAAAATGGCAAACATCTTTGATTTTCGCTCTTGTTCAAAAGCCCACAATCTAATCATAATTGCTGTGATATTCTCCCTAATCTTATGGGTGTTTGTGTTGATTGTGCTTGGACAGCATCTCTCACCTCTATCCCCTTCTCTCAGTTCCTATTCCAGACCGCCTCATCTCTTCTTTTCCAAAATATGGCAATAATTCTCTGATCAGTGTTCCTGCTTCTGGTTTCTCACCCCTTTACTTCATCCTTTGCACCACTGTGCATCTTGATGATATCACTTTTCTCTTCAAAAGCCTCTAAATGAGTGTCTCTTACCCCTCCCCCTGAAAGGTACTTCACTGTAATAGACAGAGCTCTTGGCTGGGAATCTGGGAATCTGGAGACCTAGATTAGAATTCTGGCCCTGTCGCTTGCTCATGGTGGGATCTTGGCCAATTTCTTTTTCTTCTCTGGACATCATTAGGTCCACAGCTTCTCTTCAGCACCAATTCTTTGATCTAGTTTTGGGCTCAGATTTAGATCTGGCTCTTGCTTACTCTTGCCATTTCTGGCCCAGTATCAGACTCATCTCTGCTGATCCTTGACTACTTCTTCCCCAAGTCACAACATAGAACCCTCATTTAGTCTGTAATCTTCTTGGAACTTTCCTGATTAAGCTCCATGCACAGATTTGGGTCTTTTTGCTACACTGAAGTGAAAGAAAGAATAACTCACTGAGTTTTTCCTTTGGTTATTTGTGACTGTTGTTGGAGTGGTCATGATGGCATGCTGTGCCAGAGACCTTTCTCCTTTTCCTTCTGCTCCCTTGCCTTGTCTCTCAATGAGAAGACATTTGATAAAACCATCTGTAAAATGACTCCTGCCCACTAATAGCTCTATTTCCTTTATTTTCATGGTCTTAGCTAGAGCTTCTTTCCAAGAGCTGAGGGGCTGAAAAGGAACTTTAGATTCCTCAAATCTGTACACATCCAAGTTGTCTGGACAAAGTCATGAACGAACTAGAGATGTGATAATGGTGATATTAAGCAAAACTCTCACTGGAGTCAATCTTACTGATCCATTCAGTGTGGATGAATTATATATCAACCAGATTTGTTTGATTATCTCCTTCTTTGCTAATTAGGCTTTAGAAATGCCCTACTAAGTCCTAGGTAACTTTGGGGGTCCAGCCTGGCATTCAGGACTTTTCACAAAATAATGGCATCCCTCTCTAATACTTCTAGTGACTATGTGTTTTCTACTCAGACTGCATTGTTTTATATTCCACACTCAGACACACATTGTACTTTGCCTTCTCTGAACCTTGACTCAAGATATTTCTCCAATGAAAAAGAATATTCTCCCCTTTGGCTTGTTGAACTCCTCCATATCCTTTAAAACACAAGTCAAGTGACAACTGTTCTATGAAACCTGACTTGATTTTTGACCAGTTCCCCAGGTGGAGAGCTCTCCTACAACATTTTATTTTGTAGCCATGGTCTATGTATGAATTTCAGTTAATATTGTGTATCAATTACCTGTTTCTGGGGTCTGGGCCTTCTACGAGATTGGAAGGTCCCTGAAAATGGTACTGGAGTCTTAGGTAAACATTGTATTTCCCTCTGTGTCTTGCACAGTGAAAGTTTGCAGCTAAATGTCTGCCGAATGATGAATAAACCTGTATTGTACATCGCACTTTCTAAGATTATTATAGGAGAGAGGGAGATTAGTCTCCATTTTTATCAAGGCAAAAATAGCAGCAAATGAAGGGACATTCACTACCTGGCTGACCACATTCCCTGATTCCCTAGAATCAGATTCTTCCTTTACATGTCCTCTGCTAATTCATTGTGAAAGCCTGCCTTCCTTAATAAGCCTGAGCACCTGCTCCTAGCCCCTACCTTTGACCCCCAAAACTTTGTCTCTGAAAGAAGAGAGAGAACACTTACCATTCACCTTAACAGTGACACTCTTAGAGACTGACAAGTTGGTCACATTGTTCTTTGCCAAACATGTGTACTTTCCCGAATTTTTTAAAGTTACATTTTTGATAACATAGGTATTATTAAAGAAGTTAGGGATCTTGGTGCCATTGAGTTGCCATATATACTGGGCAGGTGGGTAAGACTCAACATGGCACTCTAACATCAGTGGGTTGTTGATTTTGACCTCAATCTCTCCTTTCTCGGGGTTTGGTACAAACGTGATGTTGTCTGGTCCGTCTGTGTGAAGAAGAGAAGAGAAGAGATGAGATGTGAGTCAGTCATGGAGAAAGTCTAGAGAGGGAGGACACTCAAAGTTACTCACAGTTCACATGCAGGATAAAGGGGTCACTTCTGCTGAAACTGATTGGATTCCGGATTTCACACTGATAGGACCCAGTGTCCTCCCTCTTCACAGACAGTATGGTGAGGGTCTGGTTATTCATGGACAGCTTCATCTTCTTATTGAGAATCAAGGGCTTTTCATTGAAGAACCACAGAATGTCCACTCCCTTCTCTTTTGTGCTACATGTGAAGGCCAAAGTGTCATTCTCTATTATTTTGGTCCTGTTTACCGTGAGGTTAGGTTTGGTTGTTCTTTCTATAGAGAGAAAAAGAGAGCTGTGTGAGTGATTGGCTTGTGGATTCATCAGGTCATGTTTTCATGACAAAAAAACCACCCAAAGCCCGAGCCCATGCAATTGCATCATAGACATACAGGGATCTTCCAATGCTAAGGAGATGTCCCCTGATTCAGTGGTTATATTAATAAGGAAGATGAGGAGGAAGCACAGGGGAGGGAATGCTGGGTCCTGAGTTATTTTCCTGCCCCCCTCGAGACAGGTTTTGGGACATGCATAATCTAATGGCTAAGTTGGAAATGTGAGTAGGGAACAGCATCGATGAAGTGCCTGCTATATGCCTGGCATATGGTATGTGCTATATAAATAGTATTATTTTCATTGTTATGATTATTGTTATTGGCCAGCACTGTGTGAAATGCTGCATTACCTAATTTCATCCTCTCAACAACCTTGGGAGGTAGGGGCTATTATTATTAAAACCACATTTGAACTTTTGTTCTTTCTTATTCCAGGCCCAGTGTCTTCTTTAAGGCTTCTTCTTTCCCTCATCAATCATCTCATTTTAATGCAGGGAGTCTCAACATGAGATCTTTTTTAAAAACAGTTTTGATAACTATTTCAATAGAACTATTTCCTTTGAATTCCTATGGATTTTATTTTCTATATTTAAAAGCATCTTTCTGAGAAGGGATCTCTGGAATCCTTGGGCCTGACTGTCCAGGACTCTCTGGAGCAAAAAAGGAAGCAACTTTGCTCTTTTCATTCTCTGTTCCTCAGTTATCTCCTTAATTTACATAGTTCCTCTCTAATTGTTGTTCCAGAAAGTAGTAAATCCACATATAATGATTCTGGGACTTGTTTCAGCGCCAAAGGATGACACTTACTTCCACTAGGTCTCAGTTTCCCCATGTGTAAGATGAGACAGCTGAACTAGCTGGCTTCTAGATCCTTTTCATCTACATGTGCATGATACCCTTCAGGATCCTCACACCCCAGTTGGCAAAGGGGAAAAATGGAGAATCCAATAAATGTGCTCTTTTAGAATGACCCCTTTTATTCTAGCACCTGAGTTCTTTTCCTAGTTACCTGATGGTCCCAGTGAGCTTTCCTGGGGCTAGGCTCCTGAAAGAAGCCTAAGAAGAACTAGAGATCATTTTTGATCACTAAATAGAAAATTTTGATTATATCAAGTTAAAAATGTTTTGTAATAACAAAACTAATGCAGACAAGAATGGAAGGGAAGCGATAAACTGATAAAACTTTTTTATAGTTAAGGGTTCTGATAAAGACCTCATTTCCAAAATATAGAGAGAATTGACTCTAATTTATAAATGTATAATTTATAAAAAAATACAAAAAAATCAAGCCATTCTCCAATTGATAAATGGTCAAAGGATATAAAGTAACAATTTTCGGATGACATGAAGAACTTCTTCATATCAACCTCTTCATATCAACTTCTATTCATATGAAAAGGTGTTTTAAATCACTATCGATCAGAGAAATGCAAATTAAGACAACTCTGAGATACCACTACACACCTCCCAGATTGGCAAAGATGACAGGAAAAGATAATGATGAATGTTGGAGGGGATGTGGGAAAACTGGGACAGTGATGCATTGTTGGTGGAATTATGAATGGATCCAACCATTCTAGAGAGCAATTTGGAAGTATGCTCAAAAAGTTGTCAAACTGTGCCTATCCTTTGACCCAGCAGTGTAACTACTGGGCTTATATCACAAAGAGATCTTAAAGGAAGGAAAGGGATGTATGTGCAAAAATGTTTGCTGCAGCCCTTTTTGTAGTGGCCAGAACCTGGAAATTTAATGGATGAACATAAATTGGAAAACATCTGGGTAAATTGTGGTAAATGAATGTCATAGAATATTATTGTTCTGTAAGAAATGATCAACAGGATGAATAGAGAGAGTCTTGGAGAGTCCTACATGAACTGATGCTGAGTGAAATAAGCAGAACCAGGAGATCATTACACACATCAACAACAATACTATATAATGATCAATTCTGATGAACATGGCTCTCTTCAACAATAAGAGGATCCAAATCAGTTTCATTGATCAGTAATGAACAGAAGCAGCTACACTCAGAAATGAGTGTGGACCACAACATAGCATTTCCACTCTTTCTGTTAGTGTCTGCTAGCATGTTTTTCTTCCCTAGTTATTCTTTCTAAAACAGATTTTTCTCTTGTGCAGCAAGATAACTGTATCAATATGTATACATATATTGGATTTAATATATACTTTAAGATTTTTAACATGTAAAGGACCACCTGCCATCTTGGGGAGGGGGTAGAAGGAAGGAGGGGAAAAGGTAGAACGAAAGTTTTGCAAGGGTCAATGTTGAAAAATTCCCCATGCATATGTTTTGTCAATAAAAAGCTATAAAAAAAGAAAAGTCAATTTCAAACAAAGAAAATAGAGGTTCTGAGGGTCATTTAGACCTTGTACATTTAGAGGTTCTGAGGGTACATTTAGACTTGTACAAGGACTATTGGATAATAAATAGACTTGGGAAAAGAACCCAGACATTCTGCCTCAGAAGCTGGGCTCCCTTCAGCACATCTCAGATTCTCTCTGCAGGATTCTCTTTTAATAGATGCAGGAATGGTTGTCAGAGGGACAGCAGTGAGCATGTAAGTATCTTATATCTAACATGGCAGAGTTACTTAGGACTTAGAAAGACTTGAGTTGAAACCATGTCTCAGAAAGTATCAGCTCTATGACTCATTAGCAAGCCATTTAAGGTCTGTTTGTCTGAATTTCCTCACCTGTAAAATGGGACAATAGTGCTCACCTCACAGTAGTTGGGAGGATGAAATAAGACCATCTATGTAAAAGCTCTTTGTAAAATTACACAGAAATGAGCTATTCCATGTTTATAGGGAGGTGGGTACCAGTAAATGGGCTTGGACTCGAGGGACAGAAGGGGACAGCAAGATTTGCAAGAAGTGCTTTCTACTCAATACCCAAAGCTGGTCTGACAAGAGCTATGGATGAAGGGTCATGGGAGAGAGGAGCAGGACACGGGCCACTTGGTGACAAGATATTGCTCACTACCCACTATGGGTCATAGGGGAAATAGTCACAGATTTGGAGTCAGAGAGTCCTGAATTCCATTCCTTCTTCTCTTGACTTTGGTCAAGTACTTTTCTCTCCTGAGCCTCAGTCTGACTATGTAACTCTGGCCAAATCACTCACTCTCTGTTTCTTTTTCCTCACTTACAAACACAGCACCTCCATCCCAGGGTCCTTGTGAGAATCAGATGAAATATGATACCCAGAATGCCTCGAACACCTTCTGGTTCCACATAATGACAGCCCTTGTTAACCTATTTCCCAGTAGGAAAGCTTTCCTGACAAGGAGTGCCTTGGTTCCCCTGGGCACTGAATTGTTTTTCTCCTCTTTCAGCTGGGGTTCAGCAGAGCTGGAGCCCTCTGTCCCCGGCTGACCCCTGATCTTGCCTCTTGCTCTAGGAAATGGAGGTGACACAGGGGTCCTTCCTCTGGGGTCTCACTCCTAGCTCTGGAAGCCTCAGAAGAACAAAAGGTCCTGGGCACCAAAGTCATTGGGCGTCTGGCTC
Source organism: Antechinus flavipes (assembly GCF_016432865.1). Taxonomy (NCBI): domain Eukaryota; kingdom Metazoa; phylum Chordata; class Mammalia; order Dasyuromorphia; family Dasyuridae; genus Antechinus; species Antechinus flavipes. Next base: position 617,995,293 of record NC_067400.1, read on the forward strand.
TTGGGTAGTGTGGGTAGTCTGGACATGAGCTCTTTTGGGCCCAGCAGTCCCCACACCCAGCAATGCTCCCCCAGACCCAAGAAGATTTTTAAAAGTCTTAGGGAACAATTTGCCTGCCTCAGGCACAATGGAAAGGAACCCTCAGGGGCCCATCTTAGTTTCACTGTATGGTCTGGGAAAGCTGGGAGGAAGCAGGAAGTTATCCCCCAAACAGTTTAGAGCCTCAGAAGCTGGGGACCTCTGACCTCTCCAGTGCTCCCAGTGACCCAGGATCACACTGATCTGGGCTGGAGGGACTCTCGCCTCTTTGGTCCACATTATTGGAGGTGGGGGCTCAGGCTCTGCATTCTCCCTACTCCCTTAGGGGAGCTTCTCACCCCAGACTGAGGGAGGGAATAGGAATGGGACATGGCCCATGGGAAGGGCAGCACTTACCATACACTGTTAAATGTCCTTGTGCACCTACTTTGAAGCCTTCAGAATTAACAATGGTTACATAGTAGACATTAGAGTCACTGAGGGTGAGGTGAGGGATGAGCAGGGAGCCGTTGGGGAGCACCTTCTCCCGGATGCCTGCAGGCTCTTGCACTCCAGTTTTAACCATGTATTTAGCAATCATGTAGCTAGGTAGTACTACTTCTCTGTACCAAATATAGATGCTAGCCTGGATGGTGTAACCCTGGAGTTCCAAGGTGACATTGTGGTTCACTTCTCCATAGGGAGGATTTGGAACAATAGTGACTCGAGCAGACGTTGGCTGGATCCAGCAGCTGAGGATGGAGGCTGAGAGGGAAAGAAGGAGGCAGAGGTCAGCAGGATCCCCCAGCCCTCCTGAGAGACCAAGGCCACTGAGCTGTCCCTGACATAAGGGTGGGGGCTGCTCAGCCTGACTCAGGGTCTGCTGGGAGCTCAGTGGGGATGTTTGGAGGGATTCCTCGACCTGCAATCCTGTGAAGGCCCCAGCCTCTGCAGAGAATCGGAGCCTTTGGGACGTAACACTTGGCTCCCTCCCCAGACTTCATTCAGAATAGATCTGCCAGTGTGTCAGGCAAGGCAATGGAGGCAGAAATGAAGCAACAAAGTCTTGTGGCTGAGGACAAAAACCAGACTTCAGAGATTTCTGAACCCAGTGCTCTCAATTTACAATGAAAGAAACCGAGGCCCAGATGAGACATCTGACTGATATGAAATAGGAAAGGGCAAAGGCAACATTTTAATTCCTGGTCCTAAATCCATGAAGGATCTTTTCACTGAATCCTGGGTGCATTTAAGGCTGATACTCTGGCTCCCAAGCCTCACTGAGAGGAAGGTGGTGTTCCAGGTAAACCCAAGCTAAGAGTCTAGAGGATCTGACCATGGTCACACAGCCAATACACATCAGAGCTGGGATCCACACCCAGGTCTCCTCTGACTGGAAAGCTTCCCTTCTCCCCTTCAAAGGTGGCTCTGTGCCAGCACTGGACATTGCCCAAGTCTCAGGGATGTGAGTGCATAGATATGAAATGCTCCTGTTCTGCTACTTCCCTCCTGCCTCTGGCTAGGAAAGACTCCTTGGTCAAGTCTTCTTCGAGAAAGACTAGCACAGAAGCCCTAATACTGGTCCCTTTCTCCCTTCTTCCCCACCCTGGGGCTCCTGAAGAGCTGGTGTCTCACCTGTGATCAGGAGCTCCCTCCATGGGCTCCCTGCCCTGCGCTGAGGTTCTGAAGGGCTCTCCATGGAGCTGGGCTGTGGCTGTGTCACCCCGTCTCCTTCCCAGGAATCTCTCTGCTTTCCTGAGCTGTGCCTTCCCTTTATAGGCTCAAGGGCAGGCCATGGAGGTGTCCCTGCTGCTGTCCAGGCTAAGGCTGTCCCTGGGGGCTCTTCTATCTTCCTGGATCACAAAAACCCCACAGGGCAGGAACTTAGCCTTTGACTTTCTCCTCCCTCCTCCTTATTCTCTCCTCCCTTCTCTCTCCTCCTCTTTCTTCCCCTCCCAGCTGCTGGGATTTCCTTCCTCTCAGGGGAGCCCCTTGTCTGCACTGATTTCCCCCTCCCCACTGTCCATAGAGAAGTGGTTCTGTCCCCCAGAGAAACATTAATAGTCACTCAATATTACCTACTGTTCAGTAGAACTGATACGTGACCCCTGACTACTTTATTTCCCTGCTGGAGCAGACATTGTTTAAACCCCAAAATGAGCACAGAAGGCACAAAGGACAGAGGCACTAAATGTGTTTGGATCCTTATTTGGGGCTTTTAGCTCGCAGACTGTCTCTCCTCCCCTACCCCATCAGGCTAGGTCATAGTGTCCTGGTCTTTCCTTAGCCTGGTCTTACCATGGCTTCTGAGAGGGTCCAACAGGGCTGGGATGATGCTGACTAGAGCTGCTCCTCTCTCTGCTGGGAACAGATGGGGCCATCTTCTTTTCCCTGCCCTTTCCAGGACCCCCAGCAATCCTCCCCCATCTTTCATTGAGAGAAGGCTGGGTCTGGATTCCAGCAGAAGACAGTTCGAATCAATCCTCACACACTTTGCAGCTTTATGTCCTTGGGCAAATTGAACTATCTGCTTCAGTTTTCTCAGTTGTGCAATGGGAAGGATAATACTAGCACCCATGTCCCAGGCTTGTGGTGAGGATCAAATGATCCTCACGTATGTAAATCATTTAGCACAGGCAAGGAGGACCCGTAGGCATCCTTTGGGAGAAGGGAATGCTAAGAGCATAAGAATGGCTCTGGATGAGGCCTGGTTGAGGTTGGAGAAATGTAGGCAGAAAACAGTGAAGTTTGTCTATGTGAAACATAAAAAAGGTTTATACTTTTAAAATTCTCAGATGGTTCCGAGCCTATATCATGACTTTTTACTGTTTTTTTTTGTATAATGCACTTTCAAGCATAACAAATAGCCCATGCTAAGTAGACTTGAAGGTAATAGGAATTAATTCCAAATTTTAAAACAATGTATTTTCTGTCTGACATAATTCCTGGGGTCATATTTAACATTTTGCCTGTAGTGGTTGATGAAAGTATATCCTTTGAATGAATGCATGACTATCTGACCATATATTATAAATACCAATTTTGTTTGTGGAGAAGTTAGACCTAAAATTTAAGGGTGAAAAAAGAATTATCAGACTAGAATGGACATTACCCACAAAGGGTATCAATAAAAAGTACCTTTTAATATGCAAAAAAAAAAAAGAAGAAGAAGAATGGCTCTGGATGGAGCTGAATGGGAAATAGGGAAAGGGGGACAGGTCTAAGAACTCAAGGGGCTTTTGATTAGGTTAATCAATAAACATTTTGTAAGCACCTACTAAGTTCCAGGCAGTGTGTTAAGCACTGGGGATACAAAGAATGGTAAAAATCCCTGTCTCTTAATGAAGGAGACAATATGGACAGAATTCTAGATATAATGAGGACAAAATGGAGAACATGTCATAGAGAAAGCACCAGCATTAAGGGGGATGGGGGAAGAGACTTGAAGTTAACTGAGGGTGAAGAGTAGGAGCTATAGAGGGTAGCTGTCTCCCTCACATTGGCTGTCTCCCTCCATCTTAAGTCTAGACATCATCTAAGCTCTCTCTATCTTGGGCATGGAGGGCAGAATTTCCACCCATTCCCTAAACTTGCATTCCACAAGGGAAAAAAGATACATGAAAAAGTCCATTTCTCTAAAGATGATGAATACGATCTTGTGAGTCTGCAAGGTCAACCCGTATCTCCCAGTGTTGACGAGGAGTGGGCCAGGGACTACCCCTAGTCACACAGGAAATAAGTGAGAATCAGTTATGAAGTTTCAGTACATTAAAGCCCAGAGCTGTGAATCTCTGAGGAGAGGAAGAGAAAATGTGGAACAAAGAACCAGATGCAATGGCATCCCCTCCCTCAACAAGATAAGGTGAAGTTACAAGAGCATTGCATCTGACAGTGGCAGAAAGAGACCCAAAGAGATAGTGCCCTGCCCGAGCTCACAGAGGGAACACACAAAAGCAAGGCTTCTGCTCCCAAATCCAGCCTTGGGCCTTCCTGGGCCTCAGACCAGGCCAGGGCATTCTTGATGTGTCCAAATCTGAGAAAAACCCCGTTCCCTGCTCCATCGTTATAGAAGCTTCTAAGGGAGTCCTGCTCAGTCTTTGCCTTTGGTCTCAGGCTTCTGGAGCCCTAGATGGCAAGTCCTTGAGGACAATTTGTGGCTGAGCTCCTCATCTTTTCTTTTCCATCTGCTCTGTGCGGTTAAGCCTGGATCTCTTTGTATTTCCTGAGCACTCCAGGAAGGTCCAGCTCTATTTCCCAAAGTCTTTGTCCATATCATAGTAGAGTTCTGTGTCCAGTTATGGGTTCCACATCTTAAAGAAAAGTGAGGCTTTATCCAAAGGAAGTGACCAGGATGGTTGGAGATATAAAATAGTTTCACAGAAGTGATTTTTTCATGTAACTGGGGAAAGATCTCATGGGCAACCATCTGCAAATATCTGAAGGATTGTCCTGGGGAAGAGGAAGCCAGGATGGTTCTGTTTGGGCCCATAAGGGAAAACTATGGACATAGTTCTAGAAAATTCCTGTGCTTTCAGCTCAGCATGAACTTCCCAACAATCAGCTCTCCGGTTTAGATTGCATTGTGGTGCATAGTGGTAAGTTCCCCATCACTGGAAGTATTCAAGGAGAGCCTGGACACATACTGCACTGGGGAGGCACATTCAGTTAGGACTCGGTTCCTTCAACTCTGTAATTGTAAGCATCTCTAGGTTTTCTTTTAAAGTTTTTGTGCTACCCCCTTGTAGTTGTGTGAGTGAATATATGCCAGGTGCTGGTTTATTTTTTCTGAATGTTGAGTCTTTCTGGGAAAGGGAAGTGAAATCAGTGTGCAAAGGGCTAACTTGGGCACAAAGGACCCTAAGTTTTGCAAAGGGCTTAAGCCCTAACATCTCCTTGGGCCCTAAGTAATCCAGTGAAGTGGGTATTATTAACCCCCATTTTACAGATGAGGAAAATAACAGAGTTTAACTGATTTGCCCAGAGCCACACAGAGACTCAGTGTTTTAGGAGAGTTTTGAACCCAACTCTTCTTAACTCCAAATTGGTGGTTACCTATTCTGCCTTACTGTCTCATCAAAAATGGTCCACATATTCCCAACTTCCCACACTCTGGTGCCAATTTATCTTCCCTGCTTCATTTTTTTCTCTATTTTCCACCCCCTTCCACCCCACACACTCTTAACCCTGGTCTTTGGTGGGTTATTATTTATCTGCGCCTTTATATTCTTCTCCATATCCTTCATGTTTTACCTAAAATACCACTAGAATCTCTCATTCTTGTGCTCTTATTTAAATTATTCCCAGTGCCCGGAATAAGGAGAGTTAGTTTGGGAAATGGATAAAGATTTGAGTCTGGAGTCAATAAGACTCATCTTTTGAGTTCAAATCAGGTCTCAGACACTTCTTAGTGGTATGACCCTGTGCACGTCACTACCCTGCTCCCCTCAGTTTCCTAATCTGCAAAATGCCTGAAATGACCAATCATTCAAGCTTCTTTGCTAAGAAAATTCTTAGATGAGATAAGATGAAAAGATAAGAAGAATCAGACTGACCAGTAAGGTGACTGAACAGAACAATGTCTGTAATGGTTTCTTAATTCCTTTTGCCCATTGGAATCTCACTCATCTTTAAAGGCTAAATCATATGTCCTTCTCTTCAGGAAACCTTCTTCAGGTGTTCTTGTTTTGAGGTTCCTAAGGTTAGTTTGATAACTATCTCAATATAATTGGTTTCTTTGTAATCCTACATATTTTACCTAATACTCTCAAACACACCATTTTTAGAAGAGTTCATAGTCTCCTTCCATCTGATAAACTGAAGAATCTAAGACAACAAGACCTTTATCTCCTCATCAGTAATTATAGGAACCTCTCCCCTTTCAAACATCCCCATTTCTACTGAAATCACTACAATTGCCCTTCCAATTATTCAGCATCATGACCTTGGAGTTGTCTTTGGCCCTTCCCTCTCCCTTGATATCCATATTCCCTCACTTTCTAAATTTTGTCACCTTAATCTCCATGACATCTTTCATGTCCAAATCCTTCCCTGTTCTCATTCTGCCTCTCTTTTACTCAGGGTCCAATCATTGTTTACATGATTTCTAGTATGATTTTAAAAATTCTTTTGTCGAAGAAAATTATTAATAACATATTCTGAATTTTAGGCCCCAAGCTTCCAGGAAAATTTTTTTATTTAACTTAAGATAATTTTAAATCCAAGTATTCTATCCAAGAGAGAAATGTGCAAACTAGCATGGTCTCTCGTACCTTCCTATATGTCCCTCCCTTAAGACTGAGGATAATCATGATATATTCAATATTGAGTTGATATTCTCGAATATTTCCTACTAGCTTCAGAGAGAAAGCCTGCTCAGTGGTCTTCCTCAAAACATAAGCCTAGACATTGTTTGAGCTCCTTGCTGGGGAGTGAAGAGCAGAATCACCACCATTTCCCTTTCTGGAGTTTGTAGCGCAGTAGGGAAAGAAACAATCATAAAAATGCCCATTTCTCTAAAGACGATTAAGACAATTTTGTGAGACTGCAAGATGAGCCCAGATTTCCCAGGGTAGAAGAAGAAAAGATGAATAACTGAGTAGCTCTAGTCACACAGGAAATGAGTGGGAACCAGGTATGAAGTTTCAGTACATTAAGCTAATAAGGGTTGTGGATCTTTGCAGTCTGGAGGGCAGGAAGAGGAAATGTGGGTCAAAAAGGTCAGATACAAAGACATCCTCTCCTACCAAAAAGATAAGGTGAAATCACAATATCATTGTGTCTGACAGTGGCAGAAAGAGATCCAAAGAGGTAGCGACCTGCCCAGACTGACAGAGGAAAGAAACAAGACTTCTGCCCCCAAATCCAGCCTTGGGCCTTCCTGGGCCTCAGATTAGGCTTGATATGTCCAACTCTGGGGAAAACCCAGTCCCCTCCTCCATGGCTTATAGAAGACTTCTAAGTGTATTCTGTTTGGTCAGAGTCTTTGGGCCTCAGACTGTTGGAGCTTTGGGTGAGAGGTCATTGAGGGGTAGGAGCAAATATTTAAAGCCCTTCACAAGCTGGTCCCTTTTCCCTTTCTAATCTTTTTGCACTCCTCTGCCCTCTATGCACTCTGCGGTACAGTGACACTGACCTACTGGATGTTCCTTGAACAAAACATTATATCCCAACTGTCTGGGTCTTTGCTCTCCTCCTGACCTTTGTCTTCTGCGTTCCCTACTTCTGTCCAGGCTCCAATCCAAACCTACCCCCTGCAAAATATATTTTTGTCTACAATTGTGATAGAATACTATTGTGTTATAAAAAAATAGCAAGCAGGATGCTTTCAGAAAGACCTGGGAATATTTAGACAAGCTAAAATGAACTGAACAGTCCCAGGAGAACACTGTATCCAATAAGAGCAACATTATATGATGATAAACTGGGAATGATAGCTATTCTCAGAAATACAATGATCTAAAGACAATGATTTCAAAGGACTTAAGAAAATGCTATCCACATCCAGGGAAAGAAGTGACAAAGTCTGAATACCAATTGAAAAATGCTTTTTTTTCACTCTTTAAATTTTTTTATGGAGTTTTTTTCGGAGGTTCCTTTTTTTCACTACATGACGAATATAGAAATATGTATTACATGGTGGCACATATATAGCCTATATCTAATTACAATCTTAGTGAGGGGAACATGAGAGAAAGTGAAAATGTGGAACTCAGAATTTAAAAAAATGAAAATTAAAAGTTGTCTTTACACGCAATTGGGAAAATATAAAATACTAATTAAAGAAAAAGAAAAACCGGGTTCAAAATTCTCCAAAAATACTGAGTAGCTGGGTGATCCTGGGCCAGTCAGTTAACATTTCTCGGCCCCAATTTCCTCATCTGTAAAATGGAGGCAATATTACCCACTTCACATGATTGCTGTGAGAATTTAAGGAGATGTTACATGCAAAGTCTGTTTCAGACCAGGGAGCTTTCCAAAGATATTAGCCACTAACAATTTCTCTAAGGAGCAGTTGTTGGAGTTTATAGCAGATGATCTGGGAAGTCATGTTTACACAATGCCCTAATTTTATGGCTGGGGAAACTGAGGCCCAGAAAGAAGAAGCAATGAATCTGAAGACATAAGGGAGTAAGTAGCAGAGGCAGGATGCCAGACCTCTGATATCCCAGATCAGTGCTCAAGACTTAGTCAGCTCTTCCTCACTAAGGAAAGAGCCTGTGTGGAGCCAACTTTCCCAGTGCATCTAAAGGATTAATTTTTAAAACTTGATTTTTTGTATGAACTGATTATCTAAAGGGAGCCAGGCTTTTACACGTTAATATCATACCCCTCTCCCAGAAAGAATCCACAATTCTGGAAAACCAAACCAGTACTTGGCAAGTGTGAACACATAGCCAGGAGGGTACAGCATAGAGACACACACAAATATAAGAGATGTTAGAATTACAGAGTGGAAGGAACCAAACCCTAAGTGAATATGCCTCCTCACTACTAAATTCATTTAGACTCCATTTGAATTCTGCCAGTAATAGAGAGATCCCTCTTGCATGAAACAATTCAATCTATATCACACAGCTGATTGTTGGGAAACGGGTGCTTTGCCAAAGTCATTGGAGTTCCTTATGATTTTCCCCCTAGTTTTTCCTTCTGAGTCCAAAGAGAATGAGTCTGATTGTCTCTTCTTAAAGACAATGCTAAAGACTGTCTGGGACAGGGAGACAGGATAAGCCACTTTGGTGGGGGTGACAGGTAAGGAGAAGAAAAAATAAATTTATATGATATTTTTGTTGTATGTTTGAAAGAAACAACAAGTTGTATATAGGAGCTCTGCAATTTCATATGCAATTTCATGTGTTGTACTATGTTATGGAAATTCTTGTTTTATGCCATAAATTAAGGATAACTATCTGTGTGATCCTGAACAAGTCACTTAACCCTATTTGCCTTGATTTCCTCATCTGTAAAGATTTGGAAAGAAATGGCAAACAACTCCAGTATCTTTGCCCCAAAACAAACAAACAAACAAAACCCAAACCAAACCAAAAAACAAAAAACCTCAAATGGAGTCATGAAAAGTCTTGTAATTGAACAAAAGTTCAGATTCAATCTTAAATCTGACTCAAAAATTTCAAAGCTCTTTTCATTACAGCATGCTATCTCTCTAAGGCTTCTCCTTTGAAGGAAAAAATCTACAAAAGCTTCAAAATGCAGGGTATCTTGAAGTCTTAGACCAATTCCCATTTCAGACAACCTCCTGAGAGTCAATCACTTGGCAAAGAAGAGTTTTCTTCTATCATGTCCTCTCCTCTCTTTTGTCTTCTCTTCTCTTTATCTCATCCTCTGTCTCACTCCCTCTTTCCTTCCCTCCGATTTGTTTTTCTTCCCTCCACCTCTCAGTCTCTCTTTGTGTGTGTGTGTGTGTGTGTGTGTGTGTGTGTGTGTGTGTGTCTCCTTCCACTCACCATTAACAATACCAGCAGATCATAGGTAGGTTAAGCTAATATAATAAAAATGACAATACTACCTAAATTAATCTACTTATCCAGTGCTATACCAATCAAAGTACCAAGCAATTATTTTAAAGAGGTAGAAAAAAATAATAACAAAGTTCAACTGGAAGAACAAAGTCAAGCATTTCAAGGGAAAAAAATTTAAAAAGTGGAAATGAAGGTGGACTACCTGTACCAGACCTAAAACTATATTTTAAAGCAGCAATCATCAAGTACCAAGTTATACTGGCTAAGAAATAAAATAGTCAATCAGTGGAATAGATTAGGTTTCCAAGAACAATAGTCAATGACTAATCACAAAGACATCGGAACTCTATACTTACTATTCAGTGCTTAAACAGGCATAATTGGTACCGCTCTAAGTCTTCTTATCCGAGCAGAACTTGGCCAGCCCAGAACTCTTATCAGCGACGATCAAATTTACAATGTAATTGTCACAGCCCATGCCTTTGTAATAATCTTTTTTATGGTTATACCCATTATAATCGGAGGCTTTGGCAACTCACTAGTACCACTAATAATCGGAGCCCCTGATATAGCCTTTCCCCGAATGAATAACATGAGTTTCTGACTACTCCCACCTTCATTCCTTCTTCTTCTGGCATCCTCAACAGTCGAAGCAGGTGCTGGAACAGGATGAACAGTCTACCCCCTTTAGCAGGGAGCTTGCTCATGCGGAAGCTTGCGTAGATTTAGCTATAGTGTCTGAATTGTCTAGGCCTAGAAAAAAGTCTTCATTTTAGTTTATCACCTTTCTATCCGGCAGTGGTTAGCATGCTTCATTATTATCTCATCTTTTGAGGACTAAGCCTATCTCCCCAAAATGCTAAGCTCTAAAATTGTGTTTAGTCATTTTATTGAACAGTTTACTGTCCTACTTTTGTAATTCTCTTGACTTCTTTGCTTATATTTCAAATTTTCTACTCAGTTTTTTCCCCCTTTTTGAAATGTGTGGAAGGCTTGCCTCTATTTCATTAAAGATTCATTTTTTTCTGCTCCTGTAGGAACACATTTTGTTTTGTCATGGAACTTTTTCTTGGTTTACTTTTCCATGCTTTTTTTTTTTTTTAACTGATGTCTGTTGGGACAAATTGACTCCAGCAAAAGACCATGTTCTTGGAAGCAACCTAGTATCTGAGTGGGCCCCAGTGAGAAGCAAGCTGACCATGTAGAATTATGTTGTACAAACAGATTTGTTCTGTACTGACTTCCACAATTACTATATACAATCTGGAGGTTAAGCTATAAATACCAAATCCCTAGACTATCTTCTATAAACAGAATGACTACAACTACCAGTTGATTTACTGATGCACGTAAGTAGCATACTTAGCACAACTTGCTCAGAGTCCTTTCCCATGAAATGATATATATATATATATCACCCCTTGATCTGGTGAATATTTGAATCTGTGAATTGATTCCAGACAACTCCTCATTTTTGTCACTTCTTGACTTTTATCAATGGCTGCCAAATCTTCTGTGATCTTGACTATGACTAACTGATATTTGAATTTTGTGGAGGTAAAAAGGTAAAAGTGGAGGTAAAAAGATGGAAACTACATCTCACAAAGAGGCAAAGGAAACTTATTATATCTGAGGGAATGAAGGGAGGTGGATTGAACAGTATGAATCTTAACTCTTATCAGATTTGTTTCAAAGGAAAAATATTAGACACATTTGGTTTACATAGAAACTTTTCTCACCTCACTGAAAAGTGGGAGGGGAAAAACAAAAAAAGTGAAGGGATAGGATAAATAGAAAGGAATACAGAAATAGTAAGGAAAAGGTTTAAGAAAGGGGAGGGACTTCAAGGAGGAGGGAGGGATTCTAAACAGAAAGAGCTGGGTGAGGCAAGTAGTGCTCATAAGGCTAATGCTGGGGAGGCAGAGTAAGGGAAAGAAAAGAGAAAAGCATAATTTGGGGATAATAAGATGGCAAGGAATGCAGAATTAGTAGTTTTAATCATAAATGTGAATGGGGTAAACTCCCCCATAAAGGGGAGGCAGATAGCAGATTGGATTAAAAGCCAGAATCCCACAATATGTTGTTTACAGGAAACACAGTAGAAACAGGGTGATATATGCAGAATAAAGGTAAAAGGCTGGAGCACAATCTACTATGCTTCAGGTGAAACCAAAAAAGTAGGGGTAGACATCTTGATCTCAAATCAAGGAAAAGCAAAAGTTGATCTAATTAAAAGGAATAAGGAAGGACACTATATCTTGCTAAAGGGAAGCATAAATAATGAAGCAATAGCAATAGTAAACATGTATGCACCAAGTAGTATTGCATCTAAATTCCTAAAGAAGTTAAGAGACCTGGAAGAAGAAATAGACAGTAAAACTGTAATAGTGGGAGATCTCAACCTTGCACTTTCAGAACTAGATAAATCAAACCACAAAATAAATAAGAAAGAAGTTAAAGAGGTAAATAGAACACTAGAAAAGTTAGGTATGATAGATCTTTGGAGAAAACTGAAGGGAGACAGAAAAGAGTACACTTTCTTCTCAGCAGTTCATGGAACTTATACAAAAATTGACCATATATTAGGACATAAAGACCTCAAATTCAAATGTGGACAAGCAGAAGTAGTAAATGCATCCTTCTCAGATCATGATGCAATAAAAATTACATTTAATAAAAAGCCAGGGGAAAATAGACTAAAAAGTAATTGGAAATAAACCATCTCATCCTAAAGAATGATTGGGTGAAACAGATAATCATAGACACAATTAATAATTTCACCTAAGAGAATGAAAATAATGAGACATCACACCAAAATGTGTGGGATGCAGACAAGGCAATAATAAGAAGAAATTTTATATCTCTAGAGGCTTACTTGCATAAACTAAAGAAAGATAAAATCTGAATTAGGCTTAAAACTAAAAAAGCTAGAAAAAGAACAAATTAAAACCCCCCAATCAAATACTAAACTTGAAATTCTAAAAATAAAAGGAGAGATCAATAAAATTGAAAGTAAAAAAAAAAAACTATTAAATTAATAAATAAAACTAAGAGCTGGTTTTATGAAAAAACCAACAAATTAGATAAATCCTTGGTAAATTTGATTAGAAAAAGGAAAGAGGAAAATGAAATTGTTAGCCTTCAAAATGAAAAGGGAGAAATTTGCACAAATGAAGAGGAAATTAGAGCAATAATTAGGAGTTATTTTGCCCCACTTTATGTCAATACATTTGATAACATAAATGAAATGGATGAATATATTCAAAAATATAGGTTGCCCAGATTAACAGAGGAAGAAGCAAATTGGGTAAATAATCCTATTTTAGAATAAGAAATAGAACAAGTTATTAATAAACTTCCTTAAAAAAATCCCCATTATCAGATGGATTTACATGTGAATTTTACCAAACACTTAAAGAACAATTAACTCCAATGCTATATAAACTATTTGAAAAAATAGGGAATGAAGGACTCCTACCAAATTCCTTTTATGACACAGATGTGGTACTGATACCTAAACTAGGTAAGACAGAAACAGAGGAAGGAAATTATAGATCAATCTCACTAATGAATATTGATGCAAAAATCTTAGATAAAATATTAGCAAAAAGATTACAGAAAATCATCTCCAGGACAATACATCATGACCAAGTAGGATTTATATCAGGAATGCAGGGCTGGTTCAATATTAGGAAAACTATTAGTATCATTTACTATATCAATAACCAAATTAACAAAACTATATTATCATCTCAATAGATGCAGAACAAGCATTTGATAAAATCCAACACCCATTCCTATTAAAAACACTAGAGAATACAGGAATAAATGGACTTTTCCTTAAAATAGTGAATAGCATCTGTTTAAGACCATCAGTAAGCATCATATGTAATAGTGATAAACTGGAAACATTCCCAGTAAAATCAGGAGTGAAACAGGGTTGCTTACTTTCACCATTACTATTTGATATTGTATTAGAAATGCTAGTTTTGGCAATAAGCGATGAAAAAAATTAAAGGAATTACAGTAGGTAATGAGGAAACCAAATTATCACTCTTTGAAGATGATATGATGGTATACTTAATGAACCCCAGAGATTCTACTAAAAAGCTATTAGAAATAACCCCCACCTTTAGCAAAGTTGAAGGATACAAAATAAATCCATATAAATCATCAGCATTTTTATACATCACTAAAAAAATCCAACAGCAAGAGATACAAAGAGAAATCCCATTTCAAATAATTGTCAATAGTATAAAATATTTGGGAATCTGTCTACCAAGGTAAAGTCAGGAACTATATGAGCAAAACTTCAAAACATTTTCCACACAAATAAAGTCAGCTCTAAATAATTGGAAATACATTAAGTGCTTCTGGATAGGTCGAGCAAATATAACAAAGATGACAATGCTACCTAAACTAATCTATTTATTTAGTGCTATACCAATCAGACTCCCAAGAAACTATTTTAATGAGCTAGAAAAAAATAACAACAAAATTCATCTGGAAGAACAAAAGGTCAAGAATTTCAAAGGAACTGATAAAAAAAAATCAAATGATAGTGGCCTAGGTGTACCTGATCTAAAACCATATTATAAAGCAGCGGTCACCAAAGCCATTTGGTATTGGCTAAGAAATAGACCAGTTGATCAGTGGAAAAGGTTAGGTTCATAGGACAAAATAATCAATAACTATAGCAATCTAGTGTTTGACTAACCCAAAGATCCCAGCCTTTGGGAAAAGAATTCATTATTTCACAAAAATTGATAGGAAAATTGAAAATCAGTATGGCATAAAGTAGGCATTGATCCATACTTAACACCATACACTAAGATAAGATCAAAATGGGTTCATGATCTAGGCATAAAGAATGAGATTATAAATAAATTAGATGGACATAGGATCATTTACCTCTCAGACCTGTGGAGGAGCAAGGAATTTGTGACCAAAGAAGAACTAGAGGTCATTATTGATCACAAAATAGATAATTTTGATTATATTAAGTTAAAAGATTTTTGTACAAACAAAACTAATGCAGACAAAATTAGAAGGGAAGCAATAAACTGGGAAAACATTTTCACAAACAAAGTGTCTGATAAAGGCCGTATTTCTAAACTATCTAGAGAATTGACTCAAATTTATAACATTTCAAACCATTCTCCAGTTTATTAATGGTCAAAAGATATAAACAGACAATTTTCAGATGATGAAATTGAAACTATTTCTAATCATATGAAAAGGTGTTCCAAATCATTGTTGATCAGAGAAATGCAAATTAAGACAACTCTAAGATACTACAACACTCCTCTCAGATTGGCTAAAATGACAAAAAAAGATAATGATGAATTTTGGAGGGATGTGGGAAAACTGGGACACTGAAGAATTGTTGGTGGAGTTGTAAATGGATCCAACCATTCTGGAGAGCAATTTGTAACTATACTCAAAAAGTTATCAAACTGTGCATACCCTTTGATCCAGCAGTGTTACTACTGGGCTTATATCCCAAAGAGATATAAAAGAAGGGAAAGGGACTTGTATGTGCAAAAAATGTTTGCATCAGCCCTTTTGGTAGTGTCTAGAAACTGGAAATTGAAAGGATGCCCACCAATTGAAGAATAAATGAATAAATTGTGGTATATGAATGTTGTGGAATTTTATTGTCCTATAAGAAATGACCAGCAGGATGCGGTCTGGAGAGACATACATGAACTGATGCTAAGTGAAATGAGCAGAAACAGGAAATCATTATATGCGTCAACAACAATATCACGTGATGATCAATTCTGATGGACTTGGCTCTCTTCAACAATGAGAGGATCCAAATCTGTTCCAATTGATCTGTAATGAACAGAACCTGCTACACCCAGAGAAAGAACACTGAGAAATGAGTATGAACCACAACATAACATTTTCACTCTTTCTGTTACTGTTTGCTTGCATTTTTGTTTTTTTCTTCTCAGGTCATTTTTATCTTCTTTCTAAGTCCGATCTTTCCTCTGCAACAAGATAACTATATAAATATGTATACACACATTGTATTTAACTTGTACTTTAACATATTTAACATGAATGGGACTACCTGCCACCTAGGGGAGGGGGTGGGAGGAAGGAAGGGAAAAGTTGGAACCCAAGGTTTTACAAGGGCCAATGTTGAAAAATTACCCATATATATGTTTTGTATATAAAAAGCTATAATAAATAAAAAAAAATAAAATAAAATTTAAAAAAAGACCAATTTTTGCTTTTACTTGATCTGAGATTAGGAGGGCTACCCTTCTTTTTTAGTTAACCTGAAGCAAAATAGATTTTATTCCAGCCTTTTGCCATTTATTTGTATGTATAGCTTTGCTTTAAAAATATTTCTTATAAACAACATATTGTAGGATTCTGGCTTGTAATCCAGTTTGCTATGTGCTTACTCTTTATGGGAGAGTCCAACTCATTCACATTTACTGTTAAAACTACTAATTCTGCATTTCCTGTCATCTTATTAACCCCAAATTATAATTTTCTTTTTCCTTTTCCGTTTCCCTCCTCCCCAGTATTTTACTTATAAGCACTACTTGCCTCAGGGTGTCCTCCCCCTTTAGATACTCTCCCTTTTTCTCATACCTTTCCCCTACTATGTCTGTTTTCCCTTTTATTTAGCCTACCCCTTCCCTTTTTGTCTTTCCCCTCCCACTTTTCTATAGGGTGCGATAAGTTTCTCAATGAAACCAAATATATGTGATATTCTCTTTTTGAGCTAAATCTAATGAGAGTAAGATTGACACAATATTCATCAACCTCCCTTTTTTCCCTCAAGTATAATAGATTTTCTTTGCCACTTCCTGAGATGTAATGTCCCTCCTTTTACCTCCATTTTCCCTTTTTTTCTGTTACAATTCCCTTTCCACTTCTTTTTTATGTTATGGCAGTAAAATAGGATTATACATATACTCTCTATGTATATCCATAACAGAAATACAATTCTCAAGGGTTTTTTAATTTTCTTTTTACCTTTTCATGATTCTCTTGAGTCATAAATTTGGAGGTCAATTTTTTTGTTTAGCTCTGGTCTTTTCATTAAAAATAAATGGAATTCACCAGTTTCATTGAATGTCTATCTTCTTCCCTGAAAGAAAATGCTCAGTTTAGCTGAGTAATTTATTTTTTGCTGCATTCCAAGTTCCTTCACCTTTTAGAATATCAGATTCCAGTCCCTTGATCCTTCAAAGTGGAATCTGCTAGGTCCTGAGTAATCCTTATTGTGGCTCCTCAGAATCTGAATTGTTTCTTTCTGGATGCTTGTAATATTTTTCCCATAAATTCTATACCAGATGGAATCTGCACTGCCCTGCAGAATGTGCACTTCCCCGGACTCTGCAGTGACTCAGCTGGTATCTATGCTCTGCCTGCTTGTGCTTGGCTGCCTCCTTCCTGTTTTTGATTGAACTAAACCTTTTCTGGTGATCTTTTAAATTATCTTCGGCTGGTAATTTGTTGCACTCCCAATATTTGTGGATTCTGCAGGTCCAGAGCTAATTCAAAGGCCGAAGTTGCTAATTAGTCTGAAGCTTGTAGGAGAAGGTCAGAAAGAATCATGTGTCCTCTCCACCATCTTAGTTCCCCCCTCAGAAGTCCCTACTACCCATCCAGTGGGCTAAAATTATTTTTCCCTAATCTGTTTACAGTTTAGTTACTGTTATGAGATACCTTATGCTTTTATTTTTAATTCTTTTTACTTAATTTTATTATTTTTTGTCATCTTAAGAAATTATTAGCTACTATTTGTCTCACTTTAATTTTCAAAAACTCTGTTGCTTGGGTAAGGCTTCTATCTCTTGGGCCAAGGATTTCCAGTTCTTTCAGCTGCAGTTCTTAAATCTTTTCCACTTCTTTTCCTAGAACTCTTGTTTCTTTTTCTTTTCTTTCCTTCTGACTCTCACTTTATCTTTTCTAATAAGTTGAATCACAACTTTTGCTCTAGCTGGTTTTTCTTTCTTTCTAGGAAGTGTGCAAAGTTGGTCACTGGGGAAGAATTTATTCTTAATGACCCTGATGTTTTAACCTTGCTTAACTTTTTGGGTTTAGTGCTCAGCCAGCTTACATGAGAGGGCTGTTCACTTAAGACTAATTCACTCTCCTGAGAACTAATTCTGTCTCCCAGTGATTCTGTAATAGTGGAGGAGGTGAGGTGACACTAACTCCATTTCTTCACGTGTACTACTCAGAGTAGTCTTACTCTCATATGGAAATTGCTTTATTTTTATCCACAAAAACAAATTACACATTAAATTCTCCTGTCCCCCACAGTTCTTTGCTTTGTTAAGTAAACTGCTTTTTCTCTAGTTGCCCTAACTGATTAGGACAAGGCCTGAACCAAGATTTCTTTTTTTTTTTTAATTATAGCTTTTTATTTTCAAAATACATACATAGGTAATTTTTGACATTGATCCTTACAAAACCTGTGTTCTAATTTTTGTTTCTTCTCTTCTCCCTGTCCACTAGTCAGCAAGTGATCCATTATATGTTAAATCCTTTATACATATTTTCACAAATATCATACTAAACAAGAAAAATTTGATCCAAAAAGAAAAAAAATGAGAAAGAAAACAAAATGCAAGAAAACAACAACAAAAAGAGTGAAAATATTAGATTGTTGTTCACATTTAGTTCCCACTGTCCTCTCTCTGGTGCAGATGACTTTCTTTATCACAAGACCATTGGAGCTGGTTGAATCACTCATTTTTTTTTTTTAATTAAATTTAATTGTTGATAACTTTTTTTTGTCTTTAATTTTAGCTCTTTATTGACAGAAAATATGCATGGGTAATTTTTTAACATTAACCCTTGCAATCACTTATGCTCCAATTTTTCCCTTTCTTCCCTCCACCCCCTCCCCTAGATGGCAGGTAGTCTCATACATGTTAAACATGTTAAAGTATATCTAAAATACAATACATGTGTACATGTTTATACATTTCTCTTGTTGTACAAGAAAAATCAGGTTTAGAAATGTGAAAATAACCTGGGAAGAAAAACAAAAATGCAAGTATTCCACACTCATTTCCTTGTGTTCTTTCACTGGGTGTAGGCTGGTTCTGTTCCTCACTGATCAATTGGATCTGAATTGTATCCTCTCATTGCCGAAGTTAGCCACTTCCATCAGAGTTGATTTCATAAAGTATTGTTGTTGAAGTGTATAATGATCTCCTGCTTCTGATCATTTCATTTAGCATCAGTTTATGTAAGTCTCTTCAGACCTCTTGAAATCATCCTGCTGACCATTTCTTATAGAACAATAATATTCTATAATATTCATACACCATAACTTGTTTAGCCATTCTCCAACTGATGGGCATCCACTCAGTTGCCAGTTTCTTGCCACAACAAAAAGAGCTGCCAGAAACATTTTTACACATGTGGGTCCCTTTCCCTTCTTTGTGATCTCTTTAAGATACAAACTCAGTAGAACCATTGCAGGATCAAAGGATGTGCACAATTTCATACCCTTTGGGCTTAGTTCTAAATTGCTTTCCAGAATAATTGAATCAGTTCACAACTCCCACCAACAATGTGTTAGTGTGCCAGTTTTCCCACATCCCCCCCCCCAACATTTGCCATTATCTTTTACTGTCATTTTAGCCACTCTGAGAGGTGTATAGTGATATCTCAGGGTTTTCTGAATTTGCTTTTCTCTGATCAATAATGATTTAGAGCACTTTTTCATATGACTAGAAATGGCTTTAATTTGTTCATCTGAAAATTGCCTGTTCATATCTTTTGACCATTTATCAATTACAGAATGGGTTTAATTCTTACAAATTAGAGTCAATTCTCTATATATTTTAGAAATGAGACTTTATCAGAACCCTTGAATGTCATTTCTCCCCCTTATTATTGCTTCCCTTCCAATTATTTTTTGCTTTGGCTTTATTTGTACAAAAACTTTTTTAACCTTAATATAATCAAAATTATCTATTTTGCCTTCAATAATGTACTCAAGTTTTTCTTTGGTTACAAATTCCTTCCTTCTCCAGAGATCTGAGAGGTAAATTATCCTTTTTACTTCTAATTTGTTTATAATATTATTCTTTATGTCTAAATCATGAACCTATTTTGATCTTATCTTAGTATAGATTGTTAGGTGTGGGTCAATACCTAGTTTCCACCATATTAATTTTCAATTTTCCCAGCAGTTTTTGTGAAATAGTGAGTTGTTATGCCCAAAGCTAGGGTCTTTAGGTTTCTCAAACACTAGATTACAATAGTTATTTGTGGTGTTCTCTTCTTTTATATAATATATGATTGTTCTTTTGGAGCAGGTTTCTTGGGGAGATTTTCTGGAGGCAGCCTTAGTTTCAGTTCCAAATAATAATCACTTCAAAGGCAGCCAGGAGTTAAAATCCAGTCCTTTATTGTGTCCTTCGAAGTCTTGAGCTTCAGCCCTAGCTCCCTCCAAATGTCTCCAGCCAGCACAAAGCTGGAATATAGAATGAATCTGTCTCCGCCTCCGAGAGTGGGCTTCTGTCCCTGGCCCTGAGAGCTTTGTGATAATATGCTACACACTGAGTACACACCAATCATCATAGCGCTGGGAAACCATTATTTGTTGTAGGATTATATCAATTCTAAATTAGATTTAAACATCATCTCCTCAATTCCACTTAGTACCTTGTTTCAAGTTCTGGCCTATAACATCTCCTTGGAGGATCAAATCAATCACACTGAACCATGCTAAATTAGATGATTATTGTCTCTATCAATTCTAATGACTTAACACTTTGCAAGGATTCCAACAGTTACTGACTATTTTGCTCTGTGAACCTAACCTATTCCATCAATCGACTACACTTTTTCTTAGCCAGTATCCAATGTTTTGGGGACCACTGCTTTGTAATACAGTCTTAGGTCTGCCACAGCTAGGACACCTTCAGTTCCATTTTGTTTCATTAATTCCTTTGAAATTTGACCTTTTGTTCTCCAGATGAATTTTGTTATTTTTTTTTATAGCTCTATGAAGTCATTTCTTGGGAGTATGATTGGTATGGCACTGAATAAGTAGATCAATTTAGATACTATTATCATTTGTATTATATTAGCTTAGCCTACACATGAGCACTTGATAATTTTCCAAGAGATTAGATCTGGCTTCATTTTTGTGTAAAGTTTTTTGTAGTTGTGTTCATCTAGTTCCTGACTTTTCCTTGGCAGATAAATTCTGAAATATTTTATACTATTGTCAATTATTTTGAATGGAATTTCTCTTTGTATTTCTTGCTGCTGGACTTTATTGGTAATATATAAAAACGCTGAAGATTTATGTGGATTTATTTTGTGTCCTACAACTTTGCTAAAGTTGTGAATTGTTTCTAGTAGTTTTTCAGTTTATTCTCTAAGTATATCATCATGTCATCTGCAAAACATGATAATTTGGTTTTCTCCTTACCTATTATAATTCCTTTAATCTCCTTTTCTTCTATTCTTGTCAAAGCTAGCATTTGTAATACAATATAGAATAGTAATGGTGATAGTGGGCAAACTTGTTTCACCCTTGATCTTACTGGGAATGGTTCCAGTTTATTCCCATTAAATCAGATGCTTGTTGATGGCTTTAAATAGATGCTATTGGTCATTTTGAGGAAAACTCCATTTATTGTATACTCGCTAGTGTTTTTAATAGGAACAGGATTTTGTCGAATGCCTTTTCTGCATCTATTGAGATAATCATATGATTTTTTGTTAGTTTGGTTTTGATATAGTCAATTATTCTAATGATTTTCCTAATATTGAACCAGCCCTGCATTCCTGGCATAAATCCTACTTGGTCATGGTGTATTATCCTGGAGATAACTTGTTGTAATCTCTTTGCTAATATATTGTTTAAGATTTAAGATTTTTTCCAATACAATCTTTTTTAATCTTTTTTTTTCTAGTATATATTTTTATTTTATAAAAGAACATAAGTCCCAAAGGGGTCCAATACATCATCAAAGGCTCCACAGATCATTAGGGATAATACTGGTATTCCGTGTCCTTTCTCTTCTTCATCTAATGTATATTCTTCTTTTTTTTTTTAATAACTTTTTATTGATAGAACACATGCCAGGGTAATTTTTTACAGCATTATCCCTTGCATTCACTTCTGTTCCGATTTTTCCCCTCCCTCCCTCCACCCCTTCACCCAGATGGCAAGCAGTCCTTTACATGTTGAATGGGTTGCAGTATATCCTAGATACAATATATGTGTGCAGAACCGAACAGTTTTCTTGTTACACAGGGAGAATTGAATTCAGAAGGTATAAATAACCCAGGAAGAAAAACAAAAATGCAAGCAGTTTATATTCATTTCCCAGTGTTCTTTCTCTGGGTGTAACTGCTTCTGTCCATCTTTGATCAATTAAGGCTCTCTTTATCGAAGAGATCCACTTCCATCAGAATACATCCTCAAACAGTATCGTTGTTGAGGTATATAATGATCTCCTGGTTCTGCTCATTTCACTCAGCATCAGTTCATGTAAGGCTCGCCAGTCCTCTCTGTATTCATCCTGCTGGTCATTCCTTACAGAACAATAATATTCCATAACATTCATATACCACAATTTACTCAACCATTCTCCAATTGATGGGCATCCTTTCATTTTCCAGCTTCTAGCCACTACAAACAGGGCTGCCACAAACTTTTTGGCACATACAGGTCCCTTTCCTTCCTTTAGTATCTCTTTGGGGTATAAGCCCAGTAAAAAACACTGCTGGATCAAAGGGTATGCACAGTTTGATAACTTTTTGAGCATAGATCCAAATTGCTCTCCAGAATGGCTGGATGTGTTCACAATTCCACCAACAATGTATCAGTGTCCCTGTTTTCCCATATCTCCTCCAACATTCCCTATTATCTTTCCCTGTCATTCTAGCCAATCTGACAGGTGTGTAGTGGTATCTCAGAGTTATCTTAATTTGCATTTCTCTGATTAATAATGATTTGGAGCATATTTTCATATGTCTATAAATAGTTTCAATTTCTTCGTCTGAGAATTGTCTGTTCATATCCTTTGACCATTTATCAATTGGAGAATGGTTTGATTTCTTATAGTTTAGAGTCAATTCTCTATATATTTTGGAAATGAGGCCTTTATCAGAACCTTTGATTGTAAAAATGTTTTCCCAGGTTATTGTTTCCCTTCTAATCTTGTTTGCATTTGTTTTGTTTGTACAAAAACTTTTCAATTTGATATAATCAAAATTTTCTATGTTGTGGTCAATAGTGATCTCTAGTTCTTCTTTGGTCATAAATTCCTCCCTCTTCCACAGGTCTGCGAGGTAAACTATCCTATGCTCTTCCAATTTATTTATCATCTCATTCTTTATGCCTAGGTCATGAACCCATTTTGACCTTATCTTGGTGTACGGTGTTAAGTGTGGGTCAATGCCTAGTTTCTGCCATACTGATTTCCAATTTTCCCAGCAATTTTTGTCAAATAATGCATTCTTATCCCAGAAACTGGTGTCTTTGGGTTTGTCAAACACTATATTATTAAAATTATTGGCTGTTTTGTCCTTTGAACTTAACCTATTCCATTGATCAACTAGTCTATTTCTTAGCCAATACCAGATGGTTTTAGTAACTGCTGCTTTATAATATAATTTTAGATCTGGTACAGCTAGGCCACCTTCATTTGATTTTTTTTTCATTAATTCCCTTGAAATTCTTGACCTTTTGTTTTTCCACATGAACTTTGTTGTTATTTTTTCTAATTCATCAAAGTAGTTTTTTGGGAGTCTGATTGGTATAGTGCTAAATAAGTAGATTAATTTAGGTAGTATTGTCATCTTTATTATATTTGCTTGCCCAATCCAAGAGCATTTAATAGTTTTCCAGTTGGTTAGATCAGACTTAATTTGTGTGGAAAGTGTTTTGTAGTTTTGCTCTTAAAGTTTCTGATTTTCCCTTGGCAGATAGATTCCTAAATATTTTATACAATCAGTAGTTACTTTAAATGGAATTTCTTTTTGTAACTCTAACTGTTGGGTTTTGTTAGTGATATATAAGAATGCTGATGACTTATGTGGGTTTATTTTATATCCTGCAACTTTGCTGAAGGTGTAGATTGTTTCTAATAACTTTTTGGTAGAATCTCTGGGGTTCTCTAAGTATACCATCATATTATCAGTAAAGAGTGATAATTTGGTTTCCTCATTGCCTATTCTTATTCCTTTAATCTCTTTCTCAACTTTTATTGCCAAAGCTAGCATTTCTAATACAATATGAAATAGTAATGGTGATAGTGGGCAACCTTGTTTTACTCCTGATCTTATTGGGAATGGTTGCAGTTTGTCCCCGTTACATATAATGCTTACTGCTGGTTTTAAATAGATGCTACTTATTATTTTAAGGAAATGTCCATTTATTCCTATACTCTCAAGAGTTTTTAATAGGAATGAATGTTGTATTTTATCAAATGCTTTTTCTGCATCTATTGAGATGATCATATGGTTTTTGTTAATTTGATTATTAATATGGCCAATTATATTGATAGTTTTCCTAATATTGAACCAGCCCTGCATTCCTGGTATAAATCCTACTTGATCATGATGTATTATCCTGGGGATGATTTTCTGTAGTCTTTTTGGTAATATCTTATTTAAGATTTTAGCATCAATATTCATTAGGGAGATTGGTCTATAATTTTCTTTCTCTGTTTTCAACCTACCTGGTTTAGATATCAGTACCATGTCTGTGTCATAAAAGGAGTTTGGTAGGACTCCTTCATTCCCTATTTTTTCAAATAGTTTATAAAGTATTGGGGCTAAATGTTCTTTGAATGTTTGGTAGAATTCACATGTAAATCCATCTGGTCCCGGGGATTTTTTTTTAGGGAGTTGATTAATAGCTTGTTCTATTTCTTTTTCTGAAATGGAACTATTTAAGCAATTTACTTCCTCCTCTGATAATCTGGAAAGCCTATATTTTTGGAGGTAGTCATCCATTTCGCTTAGGTTATCAAATTTATTGGCATAAAGTTGGGCAAAGTAACCCCTTTTTATTTCTTTAATTTCCTCTTCATCAGTGGTAAGTTCTCCTTTTTCATTTTTAAGACTGCCAATTTGATTTCCCTCTCTCCTTTTTCTAATCAGATTTTCCAAAGGTTTATCAGTTTTATTGGTTTTTTCATAAAACCAACTCTTAGTTTTATTTATTAGTTCAATAGTTTTTTTACTTTCTATATTATTAATTTCTCCTTTTAATTTTAGAATTTCAAGTTTAGTAATTGATTGGGGGTTTTTAATTTAGTCTTTTTCTAACTTTTTAAGTTCCAGGCCCAATTCATTGATCTTCTCTTTTTCTATTTTATTCAAGTAAGCCTCTAAGGATATAAAATTTCCCCTTATTACTGCTTTGGCTGCATCCCATAAATTTTGATATGATGTCTCATTGTTGTCATTATCTTGAGTGAAATTATTAATTGTGTCTATAATTTGCTGTTTCACCCAATCATTCTTTAAGATGAGATTATTTAGTTTCCAATTACTTTTTGGTCTATTTACACCTAACTTTTTGTTGAATGTAGTTTTTATTGCATTGTGGTCTGAAAAGAAAGCATTTACTATTTCTGCCTTCCTGCATTTAATTTTGAGGTCTTTATGTCCTAATATATGGTCAATTTTTGTGTAGGTTCCATGAACTGCTGAGAAGAAAGTATACTCCTTTCTGTCACCATTCAGTTTTCTCCAGAGATCTATCATACCTAATTTTTCTAATATTCTATTTACCTCTTTGATTTCTTTCTTATTTGTTTTGTGATTTGATTTATCTAAATCTGAGAGTGCAAGATTGAGATCTCCCACTATTATAGTTTTGCTGTCTATTTCTTCTCGCAACTCTCTTAGCTTCTCTTTAAGGAAGTTAGATGCTATACCACTTGGTGCATATATGTTTAATACTGATATTGCTTCATTGTCTATAGTACCCTTAAGCAAGATATAGTTTCCTTCCTTATCTCTTTTAATTAGATCAATCTTTGCTTTTGCTTGATCTGAGATAAGGATGGCTACCCCTGCTTTTTTGACTTCACCTGAAGCATAATAGATTCTGCTCCAGTCTTTTACCTTTAGTGTGTATGTATCTCCCTGTTTTAAATGTGTTTCCTGTAAACAACAGATTGTAGGGTTCTGACTTTTGATCCAGTCTCCTAGCCACATCCTCTTTATGGGAGAGTTCATCCCATTCACATTTGCGGTTAAAATAACCAATTCTGCATTTTCTGCCATCCTAATATCCCCACATTATACTTTTCTTTTTTTTGCCCTCCTTCCCTCCTTCCCTATTGGTCCCACTAATGTCGCGCAACTCTCCCTCTTTAGTATCCCTCCCTCTTCCCTTTGAATCCCTTCCCCTTTCTTGTACCCTTCCCTTATTACTCTTTTTCCTTCTCCCTTTTCCTCTCCCACTTTTTAATGAAGTGAGAGAAGAATCTGTGTAAAACAAATATGTCAATTGTTTCCTCTTTGAGCCAACTCTGATGAGAGTAGGATTCACACAATGTTCCTCCCCCTCTCTAAGTTCCCTCATATATGATAGGTTTCCTTTGCCTCATTGTCGCATGTAGTTTCCCTCTTTTTATCTCCCTTCTTCCCTTTTTCTGACGCTATCCCCTTTCCATTTCTACTTCCCTTTTTTATGTTATATCGGTAAAATCAAATTATACATATGGTTTTTATGTATATTCACAACAGAAATACAGTTCTCAAGAGTTCCTTTTACCTTTTTCTACTTCTTTTGATTCCTGTTGTTGAAGATCAAATTTTTTATTTAAGTCTGTTTTTTTCCTTAGAAACAGATGAAATTCCTCTATTTCATTAAATGTCCATCTTCTTCCGTGGAAAAAAATACTCAGCTTAGCTGGATAGTTTATTCTTGGCTGCATTCCAAGTTCTTTTGCCTTTCGAAATATCTGATTCCAGGCCCTTCGATCCTTTAATGTTGAGGCAGCCAGATCTTGCGTGACCCTTATTGTTGCATCTCGGTATTTGAACTGTTTTTTCCTGGCTGCTTGTAAAATTTTTTCTTTAGTCTGGAAATTCTGAAGTTTGGCCACAATATTCCTTGGAGTCTTTATTTTAGGGTCTTTTTCAGAAGGTGTTGGATGAATTCTTTCAATGCCTATTTTCCCTTCCGGTTCTATTACTTCTGGGCAGTTCTCTTTGATGATTTCCTGTAAAATAGTATCTAGGCTCTTTTTTTCATCATAATTTTCTGGTAGTCCGATGATCCTCAGGTTATCTCTCCTAGATCTATTTTCCAGGTCTGTTGTTTTTCCAAGTAAATATTTGACATTTTTTCCCAATCTTTCATTTTTTTGGTTTTGCTTGACTGATTCTTGATGTCTCAATGAATCAGTCATTTCTATTTGTTCATTTCTAATTTTTAGTGAGTTATTTTCTTCGTTAGCTTTTTTTACTTCTTTTTGTATATGTCCAATTGAGTTGTTTTGCTCCATGGAATTTTTTTCCATTTCACTAATTTTTTTTTTTTTTTTTTTTTTTTTTTTTTTTTTTTTTTAGTGAGTTATTTTCTTTTTCCATTTCACAAACTCTGTTTTTTACCTTTTCCAATTCACATTTCAGGAAGTTGTTTTCTTTTTCCACTTTATCAAATTTTTCTTTTAGTGAGTTATGTGCCTTTCCCAATTTCGCTTCTAGCTCTCTTTTAAGGTTTTTAATAGTCTCTTCTAGGAGAGCCTTTTGTATTGGAGACCAACAATCGTCTGGAGACTGTCTGCTATTAGTCTCTTCAGGGTTGAAAAGCTGTTCTCTTCCTGTGTAGAAACTATCAATCGCTCTTTTGATTTTTTTACTCATTTTGTTAAAGCCTGTAAGGTCTGCCTTCAGAGCCAGGAGGTTATTAGCTTCCTCTGCAGAGCAGTGAAAGGTATATGGACGGGGTAGCTGTCCTGTCGACCTGGCTACAAAACGCAGCGAGGTACTGGAGTGCTCTGGGAAAGAGTTCCCCACCTGAAAGTAACTCAGGCCTGCAGGGCTGGGCTGGGAAAGTGCCTTTCAAAGAACCTCAGCTGTGTGAGATAACGACTGCCCTGGGGCTAGACACTTAGCTGTGAGAGTTTCACTGCCCCAAGCCAAACCCTGCCCTGGGGCTATGGGTATTAGCAGCTGAGCAGTGAATGGATTTGCAGGGACCGGAAGTGTCTGCCCAGGAAGCACAGTCAGCTGGGGAGGTTCTATTGCCCCAGGCCGAGCCCCCCACACTGCCGATTAGAGGCTGCCCAGGTTGTGCCCCACTGTCGTGCAGATTAGTAACTGCCCCCACAAAAGCCCTGAACTGCCGGATGTGGCCACAGGGCTGCAGTAAAGTCTGCCTGAGTCACTTCCGGGTTTGAGGGGATACAGCCAGATCTCGTTAGGTTCTGGCGTTTTTTTAGAGGACCCTCTGTTTTAAGCTTTAACTTCTCTTCGAGTTTACTGCTTTGTAATCAAGGCAGAGCAGTTAGCCTATAGCAGAGTGCTCCCTATAACTTCTCTAGCCACAGAGATCACCCCCGCCCCTGGTCTGCTCAGGACACTAGCCTCTCGCTGCCTGTGCTAGTCTGTTCCTGGCCCCTCAGGACAAACCTTTCCTGGTGAGCTTCCGGATCGGCTGGTAAGTTGTAGTGCTTCTTATCTTCATGAATTTAAGCAGTGAAGAGCTATTTTTGAGGCTGGATTAAATAGTTGGTTATGAGGGTAATGAGAGGAGCTTAGAGAGTCGTGTGTGCCTGCTCCACCATCTTGGCTCTGCCCCGGAAGTCTCTCCAATGTCTCTTTTTTAATCTTTTAACAATCATGGCAACAATCTATATCCAAAGAGAGGATTGTGGGAACTGATTGTGAATCACAACATAGCATTTTTGCTTCTTTTGTTATTGTTGTTTGCTTTAATTTATTTTCTTTTCATTTTTCTTTCCTTTTATATTTTTTATGCAGCAAAATAATTGTATAAATACTTATGCCTATATTGGATTTACACATATTAAAATAACAACAACAACAACAACAACAACAACAACAACAACAACCTCAGTAACCATGAAAGGGTCACTCTCTGGCATGGCTATCACTGGATGATCTCACCATCTAACTCCATAACTAATCTTTGTTTGATAGCATATTGGAGAGGACTCTCTCAGCTTCTAGAAGTCAAGTGGTCAGAGAATTCCAAACTCAAGAAAAATAACAAGAAATAGGTCTCAAGCTCAAAACTCATTTTTCTCCTTTTTGCATGAAGAAAAGAAGTGGTTTACATGCAGAACAGAGGCAATAGTGAGTAGATTGTCCTGTCTAACACTAGGTTGCCACAAGACAAAGGGATACAAGTATATGGGATCAGCACATAGAAAGTCTGCTGTTGATTCTCATTTGAAACAAGCTGTCTGTTCAACCAAGAATAAACAAAACTCAAATAGTAGAGCTCATTTCAGAGTGGAATTGTTACTTAGTAATTGTGGAAAACAAGTTTGGTCAGATAAATATGTCACTTTGATTACTGGAAGCTGCATGTATTAAAAACCATAAAAAAGAACCAGATCTTTGGCAAATAGGTTATTGAAGAAGAACTTTTAAACAAAGAGATTTGAAATGAATAATGTTTATTACATTAAAATTAAAAAGTGTTGCACAAACAAAACCAATGCAACCAAGATTAAAAGGAAAGCAGGAAAGGGGAGAGAGGGATTGTACTTCAAGTTTGTCTAATAAAGTTCTCATTTCACAAATATATAGAAAACTCAATTAAAGTAAGAATATAAGTTATTTCTCAATTGGTGGTCAAAGGCTATGACAATATTTATCAAAAGAAGAAATAATTGCATTTTAATCATTTAATTAAAATGCATTTTTCATATAATAAATATATAAATCTATAGTTATAAATATATAATACAAAATATAGCAAATGCATTTTAATTTTTTTATAATAACTTTTTATTGATAGAACCCATGCCAGGGTAATTTTTTACAACATTATCCCTTGCACTCACTTCTGTTCCAATTTTTTCCCTTCCTCCCTCCACTTCACCCCCCAGATGGCAAGCAGTTCTATATATGTTAAATATGTATGCATTTTAATTGAACAAATGCTCTAAATCACTATTGATTAGACAAATTGCAAATTAAAACAAATCTGAGGCTCCATCCCACTTCTATCAGATTACTTAATAAGATAGAATTGGAAAATGACAAATGTTAGAGGGAATGTGGAAAAATTGACACACTAATGCAGTCTTAAAAGAGTTGTGAACTTGTTAAGAGACTTTAAAGTCAGCTTATACAAACATTTTATTTAGACAATGAGAGGTTCAGAGTGTGGAAAATCCTGCTGAAAGATTGTTTCTCTTCTAGCTGAGGGGTAACAATGTTGTTTTTTTGAGACAACATCTCTCACTAAGTCAAGCTAAAGACTTTCTGTGCCTATAGAAACTGAACGCCCCCATCTTGCCTGCATTTGTATGTTTATATGGAAAATTCATTCAAAGCAGTCACAATGTAACTTTAGATGGGAAGGCAGGAAGTGGAGAGGCCTAAGAGAGGCTGATGTGAAAAAAGCCTTCAGGTCAGCCTGCAATGACACTTGGGCAAACCTGAGGAGAGAGAACATTTTTGTCAGGAGAGAATGGTTGGATTGAAAAGGATCAGAGTCCTTTGTGACCAGGACAGCCTGATGCAGTCAGCTGGAGATTATATAAAGTTATATATACTCAATATTTTGCAAACCTTTAAATGCTAACCAAACATTTGCTACTTTTATTATTCTTCAAGAGAAAAGAGGCTAGGAAAGAGTAAGGCTGTGAAAAACTTGAGATTAATTTAGAGGGGGATTTATCCTGGATCCCAAAGCTAATAAGGGAAGCTCCAGATCTTTCTGAGTAGCAGGTGGTGACACATTCAGATGTACTTTACAAATAGCTTTCTGATTTGGGGATGTGTGAGAGGATTGGAAAGTGGAAAGACTTGAGTTGGAGAGACCAATTAGGAGACTAATCAAATATCTAGCTGAAAGGTGATGAAGGTCCAAATGAATGCCCTGGAAGATTTTGCAAATGCTTGCTAATGTGGAGTGTACAAAAATGAGGAATTGGAGAAACTGGCAGAATAGTAATCTTTGTAGGAAACAGACCACAGAGAAGGACCAGAAGAGAAGGTATATGATGATAGTTTGGGGATCATGGCAGTTGGTACTGAGAGCAGTTGACTGCAGTAGGTTGTTGCCTGCCTTGATGTCCTTCCTCTTACCAGGAGGGTTCAGGGCAAACAAATTGGACGAGGGCCAGTGATGACTGCTGCCTTCCCCAACCCATGGGAGAAAGAAATTGTCCCTGATGAGGACAGTGCCATTAACTCCTGCTGCAGCTCATAAAAACATAACAGTTGTAGAAACACTTAATTATACTTGAATTCATTCATGGATTTTGGGATTTATTATAATAATAGCTAACAAAACCTACTCTTTATATAGAACTATAAAATTTGTGATGCTCCATACACACTTTCATTTTGTAATGAATTTTAAGTGCAGCAGGAGACCCAAGATCCCATCTCTGGGGCTGTGGTTGATTGTGTAGGTGTGCCAGAAATTGTTCTTCTCTGTTACACTGGATTCCCTGCTTGGTGCTGCTCCAAGAAGGACTTGGATCACCTGATTGTCCTGTACCAAACAGAGCTCTTGGGCTGGCTCTAGAACACAATTGAAAATCTCAGGAAGGGTCCAAGATGGCGGAGAGGAGGCACACAGCTGTGTAAGCTCCGCATTTTCTCTCACTATCCATTTCATTACAAGCCTCTGAATTGATGCTTGACTGAAAAAAAAAAAACCACAAATAGTTACCAAGAGAAGCCATCCTTGAGATTCACCAAGAAAGGTCTGTTTTTGCACGAGGGCTGGGACGGTTTTGGATCGGGCGCAGGATGCAGGCAGGCAGCTGAGAGCACGGCAGGCAGCTCACAGCCGAGCAGACTAGAGAAGGGGTGGGGTGTGATTGCAGCCGTCTCCGCAGAGAGAGCTTTGCTACAGGTTTGGATACTTTGACCTGGCAGCAAGCCAGCAGCCCAGCAGAGAAGCTAAAAACACCGGGGCGAAGAATACAATCCCAAACAGCTGGAGTCTCTCGGGACCTGCTCCCCCACCCCCCACCCCCATGACTCAGCACGCTCTGGGATCTCAGAGCGCAGGCGCAGTACAGTAGGGCTAGTGCCTCGCTGCTGCTGCCCCCGCAGTCGGTAGAGGAAGCTCGGTATCACCACCCAGCCCCTCCCCCCAGAAAGCAGACTCCAAATTAGGGGTGATTTCTTTTTTTCTTTTTGCTAGTTTGTCTTTGATTCTTTGACATAATGAGCAAAAAACTGAAGAGGACTTTAACCCTTGACAGCTTCTATACAGAAAGAGAGTAGACTCCAAATCCAGAGGAGATGAAAAACAGACTTTCTCCAGGGGAATCCCCAAAGGAGGAGATCATCTGTTCCTCAGCACAGATGAACCTCATAGAAGTAATTAAAAAGGCTCTTACAAGGGAGCTAGAAGAAAAATGGGGAAAGGAGAGGGAGGCTTGGCAAGAGAGTCTGGAGAAGTCATCCCACTCATTTAAAGAGAGACTGGATAAAGAAATCAAATCCTTGAAAAATAGGATTAGTGAACTGGAAACAGAAAATAGCTCTCTAAAAAACAAAATTGGCGAAATGGAAAAAAATTCCACAGAACAAAAGAACTCAATGGGACAATTAGAAAAAGATTTTAAAAGAATGAGTGGAGAAAACACTTAATTAAATATCAGAATCGAACAATTGGAATTGAATGACTCGAGGAGACAAAAAGAATCAGTCAAGCAAATCCAAAAAAATCAAACAATGGAAAAGAATGTGAAATACCTTCTGGGGAAGACAACAGACCTGGAAAACAGATCCAGGAGAGACAATCTGAGAATCATTGGACTCCCAGAAAAGCATGATGAAAAAAAGAGCCTGGACACTATTTTCCAGGAAATTATCAAAGAGAACTGCCCAGAAGTCATAGGAACAGAGGATAAAATAGACATTGAAAGAATTCATCGATCACCCACTGAAAGGGATCCTAAAATCAAAACACCAAGAAATATAGTGGCCAAATGCCAGAACCCTCAGACGAAGGAAAAAATACTGCAAGCAGCTAGAAAAACCCAATTCAAGTATCGAGGAGCCACAATAAGGATCACCCAGGATCTGGCAGCATTCCAGGATCAAAGGGCCTGGAATATGATATTCCGAAAGGCTAAAGAACTTGGTATGCAACCAAAAATAACTTACCCAGCTAGAATGAGCAACTTTTTCCAGGGAAGAAGATGGACATTCAATGAAGTAAGCAAATTTCACCTATTTTTGATGAAAAAGCCAGAACTTAACAAAAAGTTTGATCTACAAATATAGAACTCAAGAGAAATCTAAAAAGATAAAGATTAATCTTGGGAACTATATTTCTGATATAAAGATGTATAAAGAATACATGTATACCTTGTTCTAGAAAGTAGATGTGGAAAGGACATTGTACCAGAAAAAGGGTAAAGTGGGGGTACTACATCTCATGAAGAGGCAAAGGAAACCTATTATATCCGAGAGAAAGAATGGAGGGGGATGAATATAGTGGGTATCTTACTGCCTTCAGAATTGGCTTTAAGAGAAAAAATTTAGACATATTCAATTTATGGTGAAACTTCTCCCACCTCATTGAAAAGTGAGAAGGGAAAAGTGAAATGGGAAGGAATAAGCTAAATGGAAGGGAATACGGAAACTGGGAGGCAAAGGTGTAAGATAGGGGGAGGAAATCTAAGGCAGGGGAGGGGGGAGAGATACTAAAAAGGGAGGGGTGTGAGAAGCAAGTGGTGCTCACAAGCTTAATACTGGGAAGGGGGGTAAGGGAGAAAGAAGGGAGAAAAGCATAAACAGGGGTTAACAAGATGGCAAGTAATACAGAATTGGTCGTTTTAACCATAAATGTGAACGGGGTAAACTCCCCCATAAAGAGGAAGCGGTTAGCAGAATGGATTAAAAGCCAGAATCCTACAATATGTTGTTTACAGGAAAGACACCTGAAGCGGGGAGATACATGCAGGTTAAAGGTAAAAGGTTGGAGCAAAATCTACTATGCTTCAGATGAAGTCAAAAAAGCAGGGGTTGCCATCCTGATCTCAGATCAAACTAAAGCAAAAATTGATCTAATTAAAAGAGATAAGGAAGGGCACTATATCTTGCTAAAGGGTAGCATGGATAATGAAGCACTATCTATATTAAACATATATGCACCAAGTGGTATAGCATCTAATTTCTTAAAAGAATAATTAAGAGAGCTGCAAGAAGAAATAGACAGCAAAACTATAATAGTGGGAGATCTCAACCTTGCACTCTCAGAATTAGATAAATCAAACCACAAAATAAATAAGAAAGAAGTCAAAGAGGTAAATAGAATACTAGAAAAGTTAGATATGATAGATCTCTGGAGAAAATGTAATGGAGACAGAAAGGAGTACACTTTCTTTTCAGCAGTTCATGGAACCTATATAAAAATTGACCATATATTAGGACATAAAAACCTCAAATTCAAATGCAGTAAGGCAGAAATAGTAACTGCATCCTTTTCAGACCACGATGCAATGAAAATTACATTCAACAAAAAGCCAGGAGAAAGTAGACCAAAAAATAATTGGAAACTAAATAATCTTATACTAAAGAATGATTGGGTGAAACAGCAAATCATAGACATAATTAATAATTTCACCCAAGAAAACGATAATAATGAGACATCATACCAAAATGTATGGGATGCAGCCAAAGTGGTAATAAGGGGAAATTTCATATCTCTAGAGGCCTATTTGCATAAAATAGAGAAAGAGAAACTCAATTAATTGGGCTTGCAATTAAAAAGGCTAGAAAAGGAACAAATTAAAAACCCCCAGTCAAATACTAAACTTGAAATTCTAAAAATAAAAGGAGAGATCCATAAAATTGAAAGTAAAAAAAACTATTGAATTAATTAATAAAACTAAGAGTTGGTTCTATGAAAAAAACAATAAAATAGACAAACCCTTAGTAAATCTGATTAAAAAAAGGAAAGAGGAAAATCAAATTGTTAGTCTTAAAAATGAAAAGGGAGAACTCGCCACTAATGAAGAGGAAATTAGAGCAATAATTAGGAGTTACTTTGCCCAACTTGATGCCAATAAATTTGACAACTTAAATGAAATAGAAGAATACCTCCAAAAATATACCTTGCCCAAACTAACAGAGGAAGAAGTAAATATCCTAAACAGTCCCATCTCAGAAAAAGAAATAGAACAAACTATCAACCAACTCCCTAAGAAAAAATCCCCAGGACCAGATGGATTTACATGTGAATTCTACCAAACATTTAAAGAACAATTAACTCCAATGCTAAATAAACTATTTGAAAAAATAGAGATTGAAGGAGTCCTACCAAACTCCTTTTATGACACAGACATGGTACTGATACCTAAACCAGGTAGGTTGAAAACAGAGAAAGAAAATTATAGACCAATCTCCCTAATGAATATTGATGCTAAAATCTTAAATAAAATATTAGCAAAAAGATTACAGAAAATCATCCCCAGGATAATACACTATGACCAAGTAGGATTTATACCAGGAATGCAGGGCTGGTTCAACATTAGGAAAACTATTAGCATAATTGACTATATGAATAACCAACCAAATAAAAACCATATGATCATCTCAATAGATGCAGAAAAAGCATTTGATAAAATTCAACATCCATTCCTAATAAAAACACTTGAGAGCATAGGAATAAATGGACTTTTCCTTAAAATAGTTAGGAGCATATAATTAAAACCATCAGTAAGCATCATATGCAATGGGGAAAAACTGGAATCTTTCCCAGTAAGATCTGGAGTGAAGCAATGTTGCCCATTATCACTATTATTATTCAATATCGTATTAGAAACACTAGCCTCTGCAATAAGAGTCGAGAAAGATATTAAAGGAATTAGAGTAGGCAGTGAGGAAACCAAACTATCACTCTTTGCACATGATATGATGGTATACCTAGAGAACCCCAGAGATTCTACTAAAAAGCTATTAGAAATAATTCATAATTTTACCAAAGTAGCTGGATATAAAATAAATCCCCATAAATCCTCAGCATTTTTATACATCACCAACAAAATCCAACAGAAAGAGATAGAAAGAGGAGAAAGAAATTTATGACCAAAGATGAACTAGAGACTATTACCGATCAAATTAAAAAGCCTTTGTACAAACAAAACTAATGCAAACAAGATTAGAAGGGAAGCAACAAACTGGGAAAACATCTTCACAGTTAAAGGTTCTGATAAAGGCCTCATTTCCAAAATATATAGAGAACTGACTCAAATTTATAAGAAATCAAGCCATTCTCCCATTGATAAATGGTCAAAGGATATGAACAGACAATTTTCAGATGATGAAATTGAAACTATTACCACTCATATGAAAGAGTGTTCCAAATCATTATTGATCAGAGAAATGGAAATTAAGACAACTCTGAGATACCACTACACACCTGTCAGATTGGCTAAGATGAAAGGAAAAATAATGATGAATGTTGGAGGGGATGAGGGAAAACTGGGACACTGATGCATTGTTGGTGGAACTGTGAATGAATCCAACCATTCTGGAGAGCAATCTGGAACTATGCCCAAAAAGTTATCAAATTGTGCATATCCTTTGATCCAGCAGTGCTACTTCTGGGCTTATACCCCAAAGAGATACTAAAGAAGGGAAAGGGACCTGTATGTGCTAAAATGTTTCTGGCAGCCCTGTTTGTAGTGGCTAGAAACTGGAAATTGAATGGATGCCCATCAATTGGAGAATGGCTGGGTAAATTGTGGTATATGAATGTTATGGAATATTATTGTTCTGTAAGAAATGACCAGCAGGATGAATACAGAGAGGCTTGGAGAGACTTAAATGAACTGATGCTAAGTGAAATGAGCAGAACCAGGAGATCACTTTACACTTCGACAATGATATTGTATGAGGATGTGTTCTGATGGAAGTGGATTTCTTTGACAAAGACTCAGTTTCAATTGATAAATAATGGACAGAAGCAGCTACACCCAAAGAAATATCACTGGGAAACGAATGTGAACTATTTGCATTTTTGTTTTTCTTTCCAAGTTGTTTTTATCTTCTGAATCCAATTCTCCCTGTGCAACAAAAGAACTGTTCGGTTCTGCAAACATATATTGTATCTAGGATATACGGCAACATATCTAACATATATAGGACTGCTTGCCATCTAGGGGAAGGGGTGGAGGGAGGGAGGAGAAAAAATCGGAACAGAAAAGAGTGCAAGGGAAAATGTTGTAAAAAAAATTACCCTGGCATGGATTCTGTCAAAATAAAGTTATTATAAAATAAAAAAAAATTAAAAAAAAAAAAAAGAAAATCTCAGGAAGGAATAGAACCAACCCCAGTCTTTCATGGATGAGAATTAGAGCTAACATCTGCACAGTGGTGATCAGTCATGAATGAAACTGCCTTAGTCATGCTATGTTCTCAGTTTCCATCTTTGAGTGCAGCTCTTCTTGTGTCCTCCAGGAGGCATCAGCAAAATACAAATGGCTCTGTCTCCCATTATCTACCCAGTACTAATCCAGATAGAGATAGATGGCAACTCTCTTCCACATCAGACACCTCTGGAGTATTTCTAAAGACAGCAACTGATCTCCAGTAGGGCTCAGGGCACTTGAAGCTCTCTAAAGGAGAATATGAATACAACTTATGGGAAAGGGGCCTTGGCTCTCTGGAAAGATTAGGGAATACCCAGAGAGCCTAACTTAACCTTTTAGACCAGAGAGAGGGAAGAGGAAGGAAGGTGTGTGTGTGTGTGTGTGTGTGTGTGTGTGTGTGTGTGTGTAAGGGGAGCTCTCCATAATGAACCCCGGAATGATACTGTAACACAGAGCTCCTAAAGCTCTTCCATTCCTTACCTGACTGAACCTCTTAAGGGCCTCTCTCCAAATAGCCAGGGAGTCGGGACCTCCCTTAAACACTACACTAGCAGAGGCTCAAAGCTGTGGAGCCAGTGCCTTGGGGGAATGTTTTGCTAACTTTTACTCCTCCTGGCAAAGCAGAGGAGGACAGAGAACTTTGTTGTTGGAGTTATTGAGGTATCAGGTACATGTGGATGTCTCCTTTGAAAGGATTCAGGCTCAGATAGTTTCCAACCCAAGCACAGATGTTAATGGGATTTAAGCCCTCAGTGGATAGGCCAAGTTTCAGGACTCAGCAGCCCAGCAAAGCAAGTCTAGGATTCTTATAGCGCTAATGGTGCTGATTACATCACAAGATGTGTATATTTTGAGGTTATAGGAGGAGTTTGCTAACATGAGGAAGTTCTAAATCCTTGATGGAACTGTGCATGTAGTTCCCAGAATACATACAGAAAAGCCCTATTAGGGGAGTATCTTGCTAATGATATAATAGCTAGCATAGGTTTGACCCGGGGACAACAAAGAAGTGGAATTTCACAGGAGCCATGTTGGGGGAAAGATTTATTGAGGGTTGCAGTCCAGTGGCTTCTTCTGCATCATGTTAATGCTACTTTCTTATTGATTGATTTCTATGTTATGTTTTGTGGTAACCATCGTGTGGAAAACTTGTCATTACAGAATATGCTGGCCTGCTCATTGTTCTAGGGAGACACATGATTAATAATCTCTAGGCTGGGGGGCAACAATCAGAATCCCATCAGAGTCAAATTATCTTTATCTGAGTTAAACCTTTGCTACTTACCACTTGAGTAGCATTATGTAAGTCCCTTAAATTCTGGGCCTAGATTTCCTGTTCTGTAAAGTGAGGTGGTTGGAACAAATTATCTGTAAGTCCCCTTTCAGCTCTGGGATCCTGTGGTTTCTCCCTTCCCTGGGAGAAATCCCACCAAGACTATTGGCCTAGGAATATCTCTCCCCATGTAAATTTTTGTGAGATTTTTCAGGGTCTTTGCTAATGTGAGAAGTGAATGGGGATTTATTTTACAGAGTTGTGAAAATTAAATTGGAGAAATGAAATTTAAACTAGAAAATTGAAACCCATAAAAAAAAGTAACAAGGTTTGGAGCTTTTCCATTTGAATGGGAGCCCTCTGAACTTTGCCTGGTCACGTTATCTTGACCATAAGAATGTAACTTGTTCAGTGCTGGCACTGGTTCATCTAATCCGGGCTGGTAGCCTCAAATGGAAAAAAAAGAATCTTTTGGAATTTTTCCTCTTACTCTTCAGGTTTATCTTTCCCATAGGAATGTAGACTCTTTGGGGGCAGGCACTGGTTATGTAATGAGAGGTAGAGATTCACATTCTATACTATCTATAAAACCCAATTGTTGGAGAATTGGGGGAGGGACTTGCACTTCAGGGTAGGAAATACAACACTGTCTTTGTTGTTCCAAAAGTATGTCTACTAACTTTAGGCCCCCATTCTTGTAAAAATGTAAAAGAAATCTTTTCTGCATTCATCAGTAAGTCAGTGAAGTTCTGTAATATATTTTGTTTCTTACAGATAGGAGATCCGTCCAGGATCTAGACCTCATTAGTTGAAAGCAGCCCATGTCAAAGCATGAGAAGATTTTGATTTCAATGGTCCAGTGCATTGTCACCCGTGTCTCCCACTCATAGACTATTCAATCCTTAGGACCATGTTGGTGAATAATGTGTGGGACAGTAGTGACCACAAAAACAATTAGAAACTCTCAAAGTAAGAAAAAACTAACAGGAGTTTATTATGATCTCCCAAGAAAGAGCATCTCCCAACCAGTTGAACATCAGTTAAAGGAGTGCAAATCATATACTGCAAAACACAAGATTAAATAGAACATAAATGTCCTCCCCCTGGACCTTTTCTCCTATTTTCTGGGGGGATCTAGGCTTATATTCTAAACATGGAAAACTATCTCAAAAACAAAAGATTAAATTGCCTTTAAAAGAAGTTCTTAAAAGCTAATTTAAATGGTGTGAAACAGAAGAGGATGAACAAATGCAGCTTTTTTAGCTATAATTCCACTCATTATTGCAAAGTTTCAAGTCATAATTAGGGCAGAGTTTAAGGCTATATTTGTATGACCCGGTCTTCCCTCAGTTTACTCCATTCAGTAAGACCAGAATCCAGAATCAAGAGAATCAGGAAGGGAAAAAGAAAGTAGGTTCCATGGTAAACATGCAAGTTTGTGCAAAGGCCAAATATAAGAAGGTGGACTATCTGCTATTGCCTTTGGTGGTTGGGCAATCTTATGTAGGCCTGAGGTCTCAGACAAATAAGTAAGATGGGAAATTTACTAGCATCAGAAAATAAAGAGTAACAAAGGAATGCCCTTAAGGAAAAGGATATCAGGAAATCTAGGGTTGAGTAAATGTTAGTATTGTCTTTGCTCACAGCGTAAAAGATTTCCACACCAGAGTGCAGCAAGGATCTGCACAGAGATACTTACAAGAAACTCTAGGGGAGAAGGAGTAAAAAAGTGGAGCTCTGAAAAATACGACACTCTTCTAAGGAACAACTCTGTACTAGAGAAAAAGAAGAATTTAAAAGCTGTGTGTGTATGTGTGTGTGTGTGTGTGTGTGTGTGTGTGTGTGTGTGATCTTCTATCCTTCTCTCTCAATCAGCTGAATTACAAAGGAATATAGCTGGCCAATTAGCACTTTAAAAGTACTTGTTTTGTGTCTTCATGTTGTGTTTGTGTTTGCCCGTGGGGCATCTTGATTCAAAATAAGTTGAATTTTTCTTCAAAGTTAAACATCCAAGTTTCAGCCTCTGAACTTCTCTCCCTTCGAGAGAAATGTCCAGACTTGCTCCTTGAGATGGTATGTCCAATCCAGCCTCTCCAAAGAATGGCAGACTCTCCTAAACCTTCACCCCATTCCCCAGGGTCAGCCTCAGTTTTTCTCCAGATGGGTCCCTGCATTCCCCATTCCCAGAATCTTAAATTCTTCTCACAGAACTCTGGTCTCTGTAGAAGGGTGTGATCTACCTCAACATGTCTTGGGAAAATCTAGGAAAATCCAATTTATACTTCACTTTTCCCCTTCCTTATGTTGAGGGGTGAG
This sequence comes from Antechinus flavipes, assembly GCF_016432865.1. Taxonomy (NCBI): domain Eukaryota; kingdom Metazoa; phylum Chordata; class Mammalia; order Dasyuromorphia; family Dasyuridae; genus Antechinus; species Antechinus flavipes. The sequence continues at coordinate 618,035,897 of NC_067400.1, forward strand.
AGATACCCTAAAAGTGATGGGGTCCCCAGGCCGGTGTCACAATTCCATAACTCACACACATATATGTGTATATCATACATGTATGTGTTTACATGCATAAACATACATATAAGATATGTATTCTCTCTTACTAAGGCATTTGACAGAGAATAATAGCAAAATAATTTTGGGTAAGATCTAATAGGGCTGGGATGCAGAAAATTGCTATCTCTTTAGACTAGAAAAAGGATGTTTAAATTGGTATCAATGAAAGAATGTATCGTTAGCATAGGCATTGACAGGGGACAAGAGAAAACCTTTTCTTCTTTATCAATTAGCTAATCACTGTTTGCAATATTCCTAATGCAGGTTTTTGAAGCGTAGAGAAAGAGATAAGTTCCTGGAAATATTCAGAGCTTCAAGAATTTTATTTTGTAATTATAAAGTAATAAAGGGAGGTAGCATTAAAAACTGACATAGAAGTATCATGAAGAAAGGAAAAGAATTGCAGTAACAGGAAATAGAGGGTGAAATAAACACAATCCATTTTCCATAATGTACTGATCTCCAGCCCCTGACTCAAAGTTCTGAGGCTCTCTCTCATCCTTGGGATCATATTTGCCAGTCCTATGATGTTGAAAAAATCCTTTGATCTCTCTCAATCTAATTTTTCTTCTAAAAAATGAGAGAAAATAACTTTTGGTGATGTCACAAATCTGTAAAAAGGACAACAACACTTAAACTTGCTTGGTTTTTAGCATGCCCAGTCTGCCAATAATCAAATTCCACAAGTGGTCTATGATATGGGGATTTGGCACCAAAAGTTGGGGTGTGATCACATGAAGAATTTACAGTGGCCATTGTCTTTGAGAAAAAGTAGGTTTATTTAGGGAAATATGTTACAGACAAAAGGAAGGAATGCAGTAGACACTGGGAATGATAAATGTGATGTAGACTAGGAGAGCATGTAAACGACAAGTTGCTCAGGGAAACTTTCAGTTTCAGTAGAAAGAGAGCTAGCCATGAAGTTGGGGCACACTCTTAGTTGGCAGGCTAGCTCCTGAAAAGTTCTTAGCACCCTCAAAGAGTTAGTTAGCTGTACAGTGGGATTGGGAAGCATAGTGAAATTAGTAGAGGTTCCACCCAGCATAAAATGGGAGAAAGATACCACCAGGCAGAGTGCCAGGGTGGGCTCACCCAAAGGAAGATAGCAGCAAAGACATGGGCCATAAGTTGTTATATAAGGAAAATTTTCCCTTAAGTTCTTGACATAACTTAGATTTCTAACTGGATTACCTTTATCTCCATTATCAGAGCCTTCTTCCTGCTTGCCTAAGGAACTCATTTTTATCAATTTCTATGCTAACCACATCTAACACTGAAAACCTCATCACTGCCCGCTCCATTGCTTACCCTCCACCATTCAACTGGCCAAATTTGTTTCCCACAATTATCTAAGTATTGATTCCCATATGTCTGAGTTTTACTGCTTCAGCTTTGGCTATTCTTGATTAAACACACAGTTTTCCCTTTTGTCATTTACTCATTTTTCCAGCCTATTTCTTGACTTTACCCTTTATGTTATGTATGACATGTGTCAAATCAAGGACTGGAAGGGAAGAAAGGAACGAAGAGAATTTTGAACTCAGAATTAAAAAAAACACTAAAAAGCATATACAGGAAAGAAAATAGGATGGAAGGAAATGCAGAGATGGTAATCATAACTGAATGTGAATGGAATGAACTCTCATAAAACAGAAGTAAATAGCAGAGTAGATTAAAAAACAGAATCCTTCAATATCTTGTTTACAAGAAATACATTTGAAACAGGGAGATATATACAGAGTAAGGGTAAACGTTGGAATTCTTACAAGATACTAAGTCACTGGAATTGATAGAGGCAATAATTATCTAATTTAGCATGGTACTTAACAGTTCCCTAGTATTTATTAGTATATTTTTCACACCTTTAAGAGTTCACACCTTTAAGAGAACATATATAAGGAGGAGCACCCACAAGGCCACAGAAGCCCACAAGCCCCCTCTCTCAGAAGTGGAGTCAGGTTCATTCCAACTTCCATCTTTTTGCTGGCTGAGCACTTCAGGAGATTCACAAGTCAGGATTTAGTGGAGGAGATTCACAAGTCACAGAAGCCCACAAGCCCACTCTCTGGGAGACAGAATCAGATTCATTCCAACTTCCACCTTTGTGCTGGCTAGAGATTCGGAGGGATCTAGAGGCTGAAGCTGGAAGAGACAAAGGACTAGCAGCAAGAGCTCTCAGAAAAGATAGGCCTCTAGTAAAGCTAACTGGGCCCCAGGAAATGAGACAAGAATTAAAAGGAAACAATAAAGAAAATGGACTTAAATACCTTGGTTGCATTTGAGGTGATTATTACTCAGAACTGAAACTAAGGCTGCCTCCAGAACCCCTTAAGAAACCTGCTCCCAGAGATCTTTATATTTTAGAGAAGAACATTACAGATCAAAGGCTAGAGTAGAATTTATTATACATCAGCTTAAGCAAAAACAAAAAAAAATAAAACAAAACAAAAAACAGTGGTAGCAATTCTGATCTAAGATTTAATTAAGAAAATAAGGAAGAAAACTACATCTTCTTAAAGGATACCACAGACAATAAAGTAGTATTAGTTCTAAATATAAATGCACCAAGTGGTAGAGCATCCAAATTCTTAGAGAAGAAGTGCAGATAATTACAAGAAGAGATAGACAGCAAAAGTGTATAAATGAAGACCTCAACTTCCCCCTCACAGAATGAAATAATAAACCATCTAAGGAGGTTAACGAAATGCTGAAAACTTACATATGACAGAACTCAGAGAAAATTTAATAGGGACAGAAAGGAATAGACCTTTCATGTCACCTACATGAAAATTGTCCATGTATTAGGACATAAAAACTTCACGATCAAATGCAAAAAAGCAGGAATAGTAAATGCTTCCTTTTCAAACCACATTGCAATAAAAATTATATTCAATAAAGGGGCAGGGAGAACTAGACTAAAAACCAATTAGAAATTAAAACTTGCAATTCTCAAGAATGATTGGGGCAAACAACAAATCAAAGAAGCAATAGATAATTTCATGGAATAGAATGACAATAATGAAACAACATACCAACATCTATGGGATGCAATCAAAGCAGTTTCTAGAGAAATTTTATATCTCTAAATAGTTAAATGAATAAAATAGAGAAAGAGGAGATGACTGAATTAGGCATACAACTAATAAAGCTAGAAAAAGAACAAATTAAATATGAAATTAGAAATTCTGAAACTCAAAGGAAAGATTAATAAAACTGAAAGAAAATTATTGAGCTAATTAATGAAACTAAGAGTTGGTTTCATAAAAAAACAATAAAATAGCTAAGTCTTTGGTTAATTTGATTATGAAAACAAGAAAAAATAAACAAATTACCAGCACCAACAATGAAAAAGTTGAATTTGCCATCAATGAAAAAGAAATACAGCAATAAGTAGAAATTATTTTACCCAATTCTATGCCAGAAAATCTGACAATCTAATTAAAATGGATTAAAATTTACAAAAATATAAATTATGCAGATTAATAGAGGAGAACTTAAATTATTTAAACAGACCCATTTTAGAAAAAGAAATTGAACAAGCCATTAATGAACTCCCTTAAAAATAATCTCCAGAGTCAGAATGATTTAAAAGTAAATTCTACCAAACATTTGAAGAACAACTAATTCCAATACTATTGGAAAAATTGGTAAAGAAGGAATCCTACCAAATTCCTTCCATGACTCAAATATGGTACTGATAGCTAAATCAAGAAGAGTCAAAACAGAGAAAGAAAATTACAGATCAATCTCCCCAGTGAATATTGATGCAAAATTTTTGAATAAAAGATTAGCAAAAGAAACTGGAAATTGAATGGATGCCCATCAACTGGAGAATGGCTGGTTAAATTGTGGTATATGAATATTATGGAATATTATTGTTCTGTAAGAAATGACCAGCAGGATGAATACAGAGAGTCTTGGAGAGACTTACATGAACTGATGCTAAGTGAAATGAGCAGAACCAGGAGATCATTATACACTTCAACAACGATACTGTATGAGGATGTATTCTGATGGAAGTGGATTTCTTTGACAAAGAGACCTAATTCAGTTTCAATTGATCAATGATGGACAGAAGCAGCTACACCCAAAGAAAGAACACTGGGAAATGAATGTAAACTATTTGCATTTTTGTTTTTCTTCCAGGGTTATTTTTACCTTCTGAATCCAATTCTCCCTGTGCAATAAGAGAACTGTTCAGTTCTGCAAAATATATTGTATCTAGGATATATTGTGGCACATTTAACATGTATAGGACTGCTTGCCATCTAGGGGAGGGGATGGAGGGAAGGAAATGAAAAATCAGAACAGAAGCGAGTGCAAGGGATAATGTTGTAAAAAATTACCCTGGCATGGGTTCTGTCAATAAAAAGTTATTATAAAAAAAAAGATTAGCAAAGAGATTACAACAATTTATCAGCAGGATAAGAATTTATGCCAGGAATGAAGGGATGGCACAATATAAGGAAAATATTCCTATAATTGACCGTATCAATAACAAGACTAACAGAAACCATATGATAACCTCGATAGATGCAGAAAAAGCTTTTGACAAAATGCAGCACCCATTCCTATTAAAAACACTAGGAATAAAGAGAGTTTTCCTTAAAATGATAAACAGAATCTATGTAAAACCATCAGTGAGAATTATTTGTAATGGAAAGAAATGGGACACATTTCCTGTAAGGTCAGGGTGAAACAAGGATTATTATCCATTGCCCATCAATTGGAGAATGGCTGGGTAATTTGTGGTATATGAATGTTATGGAATATTATTGCTCTGTAAGGAATGACCAGCAGGATGAATACAGAGAGGCTTGGAGAGACCTACATGGACTGATGCTAAGTGAGATGAGCAGAACCAGGAGATCATTATACACTTCGACAACGATATTGTATGAGGATGTATTCTGATGGAAGTGGATTTCTCTGACAAAGAGACTTAACTGAGTTTCATTGGATAAATGATGGACAGAAACAGCTACACCCAAAGAAGGAATACTGGGAAATGAATGTGAACTATTTGATTTTTTATTTTCTTCCTGAGTTATTTTTACCTTCTGAATCCAATTCTCCCTGTGCAGTGGGAGAACTGTTCGGTTCTGCAAATGTGTATTGTATCTAGGATATACTGCAACATAATTAACATATATAGGACTGCTTGCCATCTTGGGGGGGGAGGAGGGAGGGAGGGGAAAAAATGAAATATAAGTGATTTCAAGGGATAATGCTGTGTAAAAATTATCTTGGCATGGATTCTGTCAATACAAAGTTATTATTAAATAAAATTAAATTAAAAAAAAATTTCCTCCAAAAAAAAAAAAAAGGATTATTTTCCATTATATTAGCCCATTATCACCACTAACACTCCATATTGTACTAGAAATGTTGGCTTTACCAAAAAAGAAAAGAAAAAGAAATCAAATATTAAAATAGTCAATAAAGAGAGAAAACAATCACTCTTTACAGATGATATGATGGTATACTTGAAGAATTCTAGACAATGATTCAAAACCTATTTGAAACAACAGTTTTAGCAGTTTCAGGATGCAAAATAACCCTACAGAATGTTCATGAACTGCAGAATGACTAAGGAAGAATAGACATAGAATTGTGATAGAATAGTCTTATACTATAACAAATGATGAGACTTTTATGAACCAATATAAAGTAAAGTGAGAAGAATTGGTCGATTACTGTGCACAGTAACATCAATGTTGTAATGATGATCAATTGTGACAGACTTGGTTACTCTGATCAATATAGTGATGCAAGTTAATTCCATAGGACTCATTCCATAAGTGCTATCCACCATCAAAGAGAGAACTTAAAAACACCAATTGCAAATTAAACTGTAATTTTCTTGCTTTATTTTTGCAAAATTATTAATATAGAAATATGTTTTATAAGATTTCATGTGTACTGTATAATTGATATTATAGTATTTGTCTTCTGGATAAGAGGGGGAGAGGTTAAAAGATGGGAGAGCATCTGCAGCTCAAAATTTAAAAGAAAATAATGCTTAAAATGAATTCTCTCTCCTTCAAACAAATAAAAATAGATGATGATCAGCCTATTTACTGACAAAACACAGCAGCATAACTGTACATGAAATAAAATATTTGGACATCTAACTGCCAAGACAAACACAGGATACAAAACACTTCTCAAATAAAGACTTTCTAATCTAAATAATTGGGAAAATATCAATAGCTCATGGGTAGACTGAGCTAATACAATAAAAATGACTTCTACCTGAATTTTTCTACTTGTTTGGTGCTATACCAATCAAACTGCCAAAATATTATTCTACAGAAGTAGAAAAAATAATAACAAAATTCATCTGGAAGAACAAAAAAGTCAAGAATATCAAGAGAATTAATGAAAAGAAAAATACAAAGAATGGTGCCTAATAGTTCCAGATCTAAAACCATATTATAAAGCAACAGTCATCAAAACTTTTGAAACTGGCTAAGAAATAGAGTGATGGAACAGTGGAATAGGTCAGATACACATGACACAATAATCAATGATTATAGTCATTTAGGTCTAGGAAGACATGAAAGCAATGAAGAGGTAACAAGGAGGGAAGGGGATTAGGATCAATAATAAATTCAAAGAGAAATAGGAAAGAGTTGAGAGCCTCTTAATGATTTATAAAAAAGAGTAACTAGGTGAGGGAAGAAGGGCCTTTAGACATGACTGGGCCAAGACAACATGAATGAAAGAAGCTACAGGATAAGGGCCTGAGGATGGAGAGGAGGTGATCATTCATCAAAGCAAAGACCTCAGAGAGGAACAAGAAGCTTAAAGCCCTGAAAGAATACTAGAAGTTTAAGATATACAAAGATAAGTCTTGGTTCTGCTGAAGTTATCCTTTCAGGCTCAGAAAAGTCAGTTACTCTACTTGAAGTATCATTCCTTTGTAATCTCTCACTGAAAATGTAATTCCCTCCTCTGATTGCCCATTGACTGGGAACTACAGATTATAGCCTATCCAGGGTACCTAATTCACCCATGTGAGTCTGAATGGCACGTTTAAGTTGCAAATGTCTTCACTGAGGCATTTGACTTTGGCTTCTGAGAGGTTTCCACACAACTGAGATAAGGGGGGACAATGAAGCAAAGTAGAGCTATCTTCCCCCGAATTGCCAACAAATAATTGTGCTTATTTCATATAGCATGAAAACTATACTTAAGATTGTGCAAACTAGACTTCAATAACATATGAACTGAGAATTACTAGCAGTCAGCTGTTTTTGAAGAGGCAGAAACCTAGAGGTAAAATTGCCAACATTTGTGGGGTTATTGAAAAAGCAACAGAGTTCCAGAAAACCATTTCCTTTGGCTTCATGGACAACATTAAAGCCTTTGATTATGGATCACAATAAATTATTCCAAGTCTTCAAAGGGAAGGGAGTACCAGATTATCCCCCCTTTCATCATAAAATGTTTACAACAGGGAGAAGATTCAGATTTTCTAAATGAATTTCTAAATGTCAATGAGGAACCTGATTGTGACTCAAGAATCAATCCAAGTTAGACCCAATATGGTCTAATTGATTTCAGATGGTAAAAAGAGTGTTTCAAAGTTGTATATTGTTACCCTTGCTTATTTAATTTGTATACAAAGTATGAAATGCAAAATGTCAGGTAAATAGAGAAAGAATAAAGAAAAACGCTTCAAATATTGTATTTTTAGAATCAAAGATCATAGCAGATAGTGACTTTAGTCATTAAATTAAAAGATACTTCCCCCTTGGTAGAAAAATTATGGCAAATCTGCATAGCATACCAAAAAACAAAGACATCATCTTGCTGAAAAAGCCATGGTTTTTCCAGTATCAATGTACATCTGTGAAAGTTGGCTTGTAGAGAAAGCAGAGCACTGAAAAACTGATGCTTGACTCCTACAGGATACCTGCCTGAATGTGTAACACTTCAGACAATTGCCACTGCCATTCCTGATATGGAGTGTCCAGAAGGCAGGTGATTACTATTGTCTCTCAGAGACAAAGCTGAAGGATTTGTAGCACTGGTTCTCATGAGCTCCTACCACTAGACTCCTATTAGTAGACAGAAAGACAATTATTGTTAACAAAGGTATTTGCTGAGAAGGAATAGTAAAAAACATTGCTTCAAACATTTCTTCAAATAGTAAAAAAATTATGTGCACTCTCCCACAAATATAGCTTCCTTGAAAGGACTGCAAACTTAAAAGAAACAAAGACAATTGCAGTAAAATTTCTATGTGGAGGGTCACTGAAGCTAAAGGGTAGCACTGATCTCCTGAATCTGGAATTCTTTTCTTTTGAGAAGTATTCCATGATTAGAACAAGGGTCATTGTCATTAGAGTCTAATCTTGGCATTTCTTTGTGGTATGAGCAGTTATACTCCCTGCAGCTGCCATTGTCCTTGTGGGACTGGCTTTCTACACACATCATAGGTGATTCCACAGCCATCAACCATTTCTGCCTCTGGTAGACTCAGATGATTTGGCCCATCCTTGAGATGATGTTGTTGAGAGCTAACAATTCCTGGTTCCATGGGATCTCAGAAGCCTAAGACTATGGACTCTTTGATGAAGAGAATCAGTACTAATTACAATGCAGATATGGTAGATCATCTATTCCCAAATTCAATAGGAATGCACATGGAAGGTTCCAAAAGGATTTTTATGTAAATAAAGGGGATAAAGAAGACAGGAAAAATGGTGATGTTCAAAAAACTGAAGTTCTTGGGGAGCAACAGAGCATGTCTCCAAACTCGTGTCAAATGCCTTGTCTCTTAACAGTTCAGTCATATAACGCTGGCTCCTTGCATGCTTCTTGATTTTTTCTGGGACATCTGAAGGCCCCTGGGTCTCTAGAATCCTCCGCTCTCCCCAAATTCAGCTTCTTTCTCTCCTACTTGGTTTTTTTCCCCATTAACCTCCATGTCTCTGCTTTCTTTCCTGAGAGATAATTCTGAACTCTTCTTAATGAAGAGAGACAGAAAGATTGCCACAACATCCCTAGGGACTTTCTCTATTAATTAGGCTTCAGGTTTCTTTCAGGGGATTTTGTCATAAACATGGCCCCCACCCACTCTTTGTGAAAGTCCTGATGTGTTGGAGACTGCTGGCTGGTTTCTTGACACAGCTGCTCACATTGCTATCATGACCGCCCTTCGCCTCCGATCCCCTTTTCATCTGCAATCCCCCTTCACCTCTGCTAGCTGGCTTCCTGTCGCAGCTGCCCATATTGCTATTGCAATCCTTCTTCTCCTCTATTGAGAATAAAGATTGAAGATTTTTCCCTTAACCTGAGTTCCTGACTCCAGCTGATTTTAAATACGTGGTCATCACATTTGGTGCCCAAGCATGGGAACCAAGGACCCTACTTTCACTGAAGAAGTCTCCAGTGACCAGGAACTTAGGTGAGTATTGTAATAGACAAACAGGGAACTTATTTTCTTAAAGACTAAATTAGTAACCTTTTTTGGCTGAAATGGGACAGATGATAGCTAAAGCTTCTCCATCCCCCACTCCAACCCCTCCCCACCCCCACCCAGGACTGGTGATTAAGTTGATAGGAGATCAAGGGCTACTTATAACTTGGGAACAGACAGCTAGACTTCTGGGTACATTAAAACGCATCTCCCCTTGTTTCTTGGAGGAGGAGCAAATCTCTCCAGATAATTGGACATTAATTAAGCCTGAGATAAAGGAGGAAGACAATGAACATATTAATGAACATTTCCCCACAGGGCATGAAGACTTAAGTGAGGCTTAAGGGTGTGGTGAATCTGAGGCAGTTACAGCCCCACCTAAGGAGCAGGTAATTGACTCTCCTCCCACCCTCCCAGGGTGGAGGGAGGAGGAGTAGTGGAGAGGGGGCAGTGACAGCACCAGCACCTCCTCCCCAGCATCCAGCCTCTCCTATGACAAGATTGCAAAAAGGACTAATTGAGGCCAAGGTGGAAGGGAGAGATGTATCGGAATTTCAACATCACATTTTCCCTGTAATTCAACAGTTTAATTCTTCAGGTCAAGAAAGTAGAAAATACACTCTTTTTGATATAGAAATTCTCAAAGACCTGAAAAAGGCTTGCACTCTTTATCGGGCTATATCAGCTTATGTTAAGATTATTTACAGAATTTTGTTATTTGTAATGTTATTACAGAATTTGGCTTTTGAAATCTTGACCCCTAATGAATGGAAATCTATAGCAAGGATATGCTTAGAATCTGGACAAAACTACTTGTGGCTTTCTGAATATAGTGAGCTCTGTAGGATACAAGCCCAACAAAATAGTCAATGTGTAGTTCATGCTGCAATCACCTATGACCTATTAACAGGTGTAGGTTCCTAAGTAGACGTCGCAGTACAGATTAATTATTCCATAGCAGCATATGACCAAATTGCTGCTAATGCTATCAAAGCGTGGGCTTCTCTCCACAATGAAGATGACAAGGGTGAGGACTTCACAAAAATAACACAAGGGCCAAATAAACTCTTTGCTGACTTTGTGGGATGTTTGTAGATAGCTATTACAAGAACTAATGGGGAAAATGCAGTAACAGACATTTTGATAAGGCAACTTGCTAAGGGAAATGCTAATAAGATTTGCAGAAGAATTATACTAGGATTGCGCAAGGATGCTCCTTTAGAGCAGCTCATAAGATGCTGTGCCACAGTGGGCACAAATGCCTTTTATAGCCAGGCTATGATGCAGACTTCCTAAAATCCAAACATGGGAAGACAGGGTCCCTTCTGGCAAGGGACTTCCAGAGGACTCATCAATGCTTTCAGTGTGGTAAAGTAGGGCATCTGAAAGCTCAATGTTGGTATAGAGACAGAATGAGAAAATCAGGGTGGGAGAACAAGACCCAATACCCCATGTCCAAAATGCAACAGAGGCTTCCATTGGGCCTCAGAATGTAGACAGATTCAGGGAAACGGGATGAGGGGCCCAGCCCCAGGGCCCAAGGCAAAAAACACTTGGGGCATGATGGCAGCCAATGGTGCACCCAGAGAGTGCCTACAAGTCCAGAACCCAGACATGACCAATCAGCCAGAAAGCCATATGATGGGAAAAGGAGATTACATAATCAACCAGCCAGGAAGCAACCTGATGGGAGAAAGGAATTACAATTGGGGAGAATAGAGCTGTATGCAGCTGGGACAACTGAGATTCCCCTGGAGTGGTGAAATCTGTTCCTCTCCAGCCTGTGGATCCCTTGCTTCCAGGCACAGTAAGCTTGACCATTTCATCTCATTTTTGTATGTACAAAACAGTGTCCATCCATACACTGATGTGGGAAACTGGGGAATGTGTAGATAATATTCCAATCACTAATACAGGTAAACAATGTGTGACTTATCACCCAGAAGTAATAGCATCAGGTTTACTCATACAGAATCCTAATAAGCAACCTGGTGATAGTCACCCAGATTCTGACTCCAGACCACAAAATCCAGAAATATACTGGATAGCAGCTGTAACAGCTGACTGACCTATGCTCATGATCTATATAAATGGCCTACCATTAGAAGGATTGGTAGACACAGGTGTAGATCGTACAGCCATTAGAGGTGCCAATTGGCCCAGTCACTGGCCAAAGATTAAAGCAGACACCTACATGTCTGGCATAGGAGGATCAATAGCAGCTGAAGTTAGTGCTGCCCCTATGAGATGGACTTTTGAAGGCAAAACAGGAGTTTTTACTCCTTTTATAGTTGAAAAAATCCCCATCAACCTGTGGGGAAGAGATGTTTTACAGCAATTAGGGTTAAAAATGAGTAGTTCGGTTTTTTAAGCAGGGCTGCTGTTGAAAGCCTGCCAACACTTTCACCTGTTCCTAACCAATGGAAAACTGATACACCAGTGTGGATAGAACAGTGGCCTTAGGTAGAGATAAAATTCAGGCCTTATTAGATATAGTACAGGAGCAGCTTGAACAAGGGCAATTAGAATCTTCTCTGAGTGCTTGGAATTCCCCAGTGTTCATTGTAAAAAAGAAATCTGGAAAATGGAAGATGCTCACTGATTTAAGAAAAGTGAATGAACAGACGGAATCTATGGGAACTCTTCAGCCTGGACTTCCATCTCCTATTCAATTACCTAGAGAATGGCCCCTTTGGGTTCTATTCTATCCCTCTGGATAAGGAGGTTATGAAAAGATTTGCCTTTTCAGTGCCCAGCGTTAACTTAGCTGAGCCTTATAAAAGATATGAATGGAGAGTTTTGCTACAGGGAATGAAAAACAGCCCCACTATGTGTCAAATGTATGTTACTGCTGCTCTTGCTCCAGTAAGAAATGCATTTCCAAAAGTTATGCTGTTATATTATATGGATGATATATTGGGATATGCACCTGAAGAACAAATGTTAGAAGCATGTCTACAAAAGACCATAGAAACACTAAGGAATTAAAATTGTACATAGCTGAAGAAAAAATTCAAAGACATAGCTCCTTTTCAATATTTAGGATACGAAGTATACCCTAAGGTGCTTACAGTACAAAAACTGTCCTTAAGAACAGAGAAGCTAAACACCTTAAATAATTTTCAGAAATTGATAGGAGATATCCAATGGATGCGACCAGTGTTAGGCTATCAGTTACAACCATTATATGACATTTTAAGGGGAGACAGTGCTTTAAATTCACCACGCCTGCTTACAAAAGAAGCTCAATAGGCTTTGAGAAAAGTTGAACTGGCTTTATCCAATGTGGTTGAAAGAGTCACTCAAAAACCCTTTGGAATATCAGTTTTTGCCACACAAGAGGTACCCACAGCAGTCCTTCATCAAGGAGACAGTGTGATAGAGTGGGTGAACCTCCTGGCACAACTAGAACAAAGCCTTATTCCTTACCCAGTGCTTGTGGCTAGAATTTTATTACAGGCCATTAAGCAAGCAGTATAATTATCTGCAACAAGACCTGACAAGATATACACCTTTTACACCAATACACAACTTAATGTGTGCTGTGAGACCATCCCAGAGTGGCAAATTTTATTAGCCATAGCTCCAAATTTTATACATGGATCTCCATTAAAGATAACCAGACTTTTACATAATTGGGGATGGATTCTTGAAGAAAAAGTTTCTAAAGTTCCTCTTAAAGGACCAGCTATCTTTACAGATATATGCAAACATAATATTTGTGCTGTATACTCTCGTGACTTAACTATAGAGTAGTCAGAACTCCTTTTCAGTCCACTCAGCAGAATGAATTGGAAGCGATCATTCTAGCTCTTACTTATTATCCAGGAGACATAAATATAATATCTGATTTGGCTGATTCAGTAGGTGTGGTACAAAGAATTGCCACAGCCCAAATAAAATTTGCATCCTCTAATATATATCAGCTCTTTAAGACACTTCAAGAGCAAGTGAGAAAGCATCTAGGTAAGATTTATATTTTGCATGTCCACTCTCATACTGGACTTCCAGGTCCCATTTTTGATGGTAATTCAAAGGCAGATAGCCTTCTAACTATGTTGGTCAATACTCCTTTATTCCAAGAAGCCCAGGAATTCCATTTTAAATATCATCAGGCTGCTCAAGCTTTATGTTTACAATTTGGAATAACAAGAGAGGAAGCTAGGAGCATAGTAAAAGCCTATACGGCTTGCCTTCCTTTCCACGCTCCTACACTGCCTCCAGGGAAGAACTCTCGTGATTTGAGACCCAATGAAATCTGGCAAATGGAAGTGACCTATTATAAATCTTTTGTTCATCTGTCTTTTATCCACATTGTGGTAGACACCTTTTCAGGATTCACTTTTGCAATACCAGGAGCAAAAGAGACAGCCTGGATGGTCAGTGACCATCACTGAATTCCTCACACAAGCATTTGCCATTATGGGTGAGCCACAAGCAATAAAAACAGACAATGGTCCTGCATATACCTCCAAACATTTTGTACACTTTTGTGCACACTATAAGATTTTACACAAAACTGGCATACCTTTTAATCCTCAAGGACAGGCAATAGTAGAGAGGAGAAACAGAGACATTAAGACGCTGCTCCAAAAACAAAAGAAAGGGGGAGCCACAGGTAACCCTAGAGAACTTCTAAATCTCACCTTTTATACTATTAACTTCTTGACTTTTGACAAAGATGAACTAGCTCTGGCAGACAGGTTTTATAACCCACTGGAAGGGCAGTGTCCAGTGAGAGCAGCTCCACTTATCTTTAGATAATCACCAGGTGATGTGGAGAGACCCAGAAAGCTGTGAATGGAAGGGACCAGATAGGCTAACTGCTTGGGGGAGAGAGTTTGCTTGTTTCTGTACAGGTGGAGAAGGAATCAGATGGGTGCCAACCAGCCGTATTTGCCTTGTCCATCGTAGAGAGATGGGGTAGACCCTTGAAACGAAGGAGAAGACCCAAGAAATATTGGGTGGTTCTGTGGCTGATTGTGCTCACCATTGAAAGAGTGTGGCAGTTATGGCATTTGACTCATGGACATAGAGAATTATTGGACTTGAAAACCCTCAGGAATCATTGGATTCTCTGAGACATAAGATTGTTTTAGGACTTGAAAACCTTCAGGAATCATTGGATTCTTTGAGACATAAGACTTGAAAGCCCTCAGGAATCATTGGATTTTCTGAGAAATGATAAGACTGTTACAGGACTTCAAAACCCTCAGGGTTGGATTCCCTAACACAAAAAGACTTTTGCAGGACTTCAAAAATGGGGGGAATCATTGGATTCCCTGATATGTGAAGCAATGGACAATAGATTGGTTTTGGACTATTTCTTGGCTGCTGAAGAAGGCGTATGTGTGACTACTGTTTACATACCCTCCTTCTAGGACTTCTGGCAATCTTTTACAACACCATGTTGATTTATATTGTTTGTTATACCCTTACTTGTGTGTACAATTCATGTTTGTTACACCTCATCAAGCCTGCACTAACTGTGGGGAGAGTCATCACTAATAGCCTCTGCATTCTTGCTATGTGCTTGTGTAATACCTCCCATGCTGATGGGTTTGTGCATAATATGACCCTTCAGCCCAGAAACCCGCTAGCAACCCCCATTTCCCTTTGGTGCTTTCATCTCCCTTCCTGAGATGTCAGTGGGACATGATCATCTCCTTTTTAGTGCTTTCACCTCCCTTTCTGAGAAGTCATGGGGGTCGTGATCACCTCCTTTTTGGTGCTTTCACCTCCCTTCCTGAGAAGTCAGGGAGGGTGTGATCACCTCCCCTTGGGGGCTCTGACATCCCTGAGGAATCAGGGATAGCATGACCACCTGTGTTCTAAAACAAAAGAAAGCAGGAGATGCATTGGGCTAAGGGTTCAGTTGATGCACTGAGGTCCCAAGCATGTGAGGCTAAATAGTAATTGGACCATACACACTCTCTCTCTCTCTCTCTCTCTCTCTCTCTGTATATATATATATATATGTATGTATACACACACACACACATACATATATATATATGTGTGTGTGTATGTATATATATATATATATAATATATATATATATATAATATATATATATATATATATATATATATACATACACACACACATATATATATATATATATATGTATATATATTTGGAGAAAGAATGGCCCCCACCCACTCTTTGTGCAAGTCCTGATGTGTTGTATAGGAAATGACAATTTTGGTGGGTGGAGGCAGGGGAGGGAAAAGGGAAGCGGAAAGAGAGACTACTGGCTGGTTTCTTGACACAGCTGCTTACATTGCTATTGGGACCACCCTTCACTTCCAATCCCCTTTTCACCTGCAATCCCTCTTCACCTCTGCTAGCTGGCTTCCTGTCACAGCTGCCCATATTGCTATCACAATCCTTCTTCACCTCTACTGAGAATAAAGATTGAAGATTTTCCCCTTAACCTGAATTCCTGACTCCGGCTGATTTTAAATATGCGGTTGTCACACTCATGGGCCTGTTCCTAGTCTCTGTCCCATCAGCAAGAAGTTCATCCTTAGTCACCATTTTGACACCCTGCCCTCCCCCCAGTTTCTATATTTTATATATTAGTATATTCTTCATTTAGTAGACTGCTGTTCGCACAGGACTGAATATGATTTGAATATGTATCTTGCATTGTATCAATGATTTTTTAATTTATTCATTTTTTTATTTATGGGATGAATCATGAAGAATGAGACAGTCTTGCTGTTAAGAAGCTAATATTCTTTTGGGAAGACACAGTTGGCAAAGAGATAATCAGATACCAGATATATAGAAAAGGAGGTCCAGAGGGAGGGCATGAGCAATAGGAGGGAATAGGGAAGGCTCATTTAGGAGTTGGTACTTGAGAAGTAGACAGGAGGGCTGAGATTCCATGAGAAATAAGTGGTAGAAGAGCATGTTCCAGGCATGGGACATAACCTGAACAGAGAACCAGAGAGCAAGTGGAAGATAGCATCCCTAAAACAATGGAGAAGCTAATTAGATGGAACCTTTGAGTTCAGGAAGGACAAGAAAATGTAACAAATTTGGAAACACTGGATTAAGAGGCATCCAAGAAGCAAGTGAATAAAGAATTGGTTTGGAACTCAGAGGGAGGAGATTTCAATTTTGCCTTCTAGCAAACTGGTCTTAAGTAACAGAGAAAGTCCCTTTAGCTTTCAATCTTGCAGAAATCCAAGACGATAAGCTGATCACAACTTTTCAGCTTATTACGACTACACTCAAACAAATGAACCAAGGGTGGTTATAGTCTCTTTTCCTGAAAATAGGGAGTCGCTGAGTCTTCTTCATGAAGAAAGGAATCCTGAGTAAACCTGTGTCCTAGGTCTATGTTTGCCAGCTGTGTGGAGGGGAGGGGTATCCCTGGAGCTTAGGACACCAATAATAAAGCTGTTATAGAGCTTTAGAGCTGAGCTGATAATATCTTGAACTAGAGTAATGTTGTGTTGGAGAGAAGAGATGGGAGTCTTGGAGAAAGAACACTTGGTATCTCATTTCTAGGAAGTTTTCTTAACATCAAGTTTCAATTCAGCTCTCCACACCCCATACCTTGGTCACTATTGTGCCCTGTGAGTCTAAGGAAGGCAAATCCACTCCATGGAAGCCCCAAACCCAACACGTGAAGAGAAGACAAAAGAAGTTCCAGGAATGGGGAAAAACCTGAGAAAATGGGCAGGGAAGAAATTCTAGAGTCTGTCATTTATGGTTCTGAAATTCTAAGACTTTATAAAATTCAGCTCTTTGGTTCTAAGTGCTGGCCTTCTAGAGTTTGAGTATAGATGGAGCTGATCTTAACATCTCACTCATCTCTGAATCTGGGAGAGAACAGAGAAGCTCAAGGAGGGCAAAGAATGTGGCATTTTGGTACAATGTTTGACTCTGTTGACTCATCATGGCAAGCAGGTGACCCAGAAGTCCTAAAGGCTGTGCTACTGAGATGATCATTCTGGAAGATTTTTTTCAAGTATGGAGAGGCCCATCCTCAGTTGACTGTCCAATGGGGGATGACGTCTCTGGTCATGGCATTCTAAGTGAAAACAAAAACACAAAATGATTCATTTAGTGCATAAGAGCAGTTGGCATTTGAGCAGTGATTTAAAAATAAAAATATTGAGATGAAAGGAACTAGAGAGGCCAGCTACTCCAGCCCTCTATCTACATGTGAGTAAACTGTGACATAGGGCTATTTCCTCAGGATCACACAGGGTTTAAGTGCCAAGTCAGAATTGGAGCAAAGTAGTAGAAAATGAAGGGGAGTGTGGAGAGTTATCATTACTAGGCCTTGCACTCTTAGTCCTCCTAATATTAGGGGCTTTGATAGTACCTAGTCAGTATACAAGTTAATAAATAATGTTTAAGATGAAATGAATGGAGAACTATTTTTGCAATTGAATTGTATGAAGTTTCATGATCAAAGTAAAGGATAATTACTTGTCCTCATTAGAAACATAGCTAATAGGTTCTCCCTGAACAAAGAAAGGAGATTGTGGTTGGAGCCATATTTCCTAAGGTCTCCATTTGGGGATTGGTTTCATTGTTTGGTGTTTTCACTTACCATGTCTGTGTGCTGACTGGTTCTCTGAAAGTTGGGGTTTGCTTATCCTTCAGAGAGAATTGATGTTCGGCATTGTCTTTTCCAAGGAAAATAAAAGATTTCCCTGAGCTAGAAGGGACCACTGAAGGAAAAGGCTTTCTTAAATACCCTCAGGGTCCATGTCTTATCCCTAAATACAACCCTTTCATCGTTACTTTCTTCATCAATAGATATTATTAATCCCCGACTCAGCTTCTCCATGCACTCTGGATCTGCCTCACTGGCCTTTTATTTTATTTTTTATTTGGTTTCTCATTAAGTTGTGAGTAGTAACCTATCTCCTTTCTCAGTGTAGTCCCTTCCTTTCTCTTTGCCTGTTGAAATCAGTCTCTTTGTTTAAGAATCTAAAGAAACGATGACATCTAATACCCGCCCCAATGTCAACTTGAATACCTCTAAAGAGACTTTCAAGTGTAAGGAATCGGATAGGATGATAGCCAAGAAAGGGGTTTACTGAGGAGAAGTGACAAATATATCACAGAGATCATGAAGAGTGAGAGAAGAAAGATAAACAGACAGACACTGATGCTTCAAAATGGAGATGATTAAGAAAAAGATGAAGATACTTTATTATTACCAACCCTGCTCATATGTGCTTTCTAACTACAATGTTGCTAAAGAAACAAAAAGGAAAACTAAAAGTAGATGAATTAGTCAGGAAATGAAGGGACTATGTGAATATTGGGTTCAAGGAGAAATTTTAGCTTTCTTAGAAAAACTGTCTTTCCTCCTGTCTAGCGTGATATCCTTATCATTCCTGCAAATCTATTCCCATCCGACCCAAGCATATCTGCCCCTAAAACTCCCTGGCTTCCACCAGCCAGTGGGCAGACTCCAGTGGGGGTTCAGTGCCAGGTCAGAATGACATGAATTCCTGCCAGCTATGCACAGACTAAGCAAGTGTGAATGCCTGGCAAAGCACAGCTTGGGACCTTGCAAACCATGCACAGTCTAAGTAGGTGTGATTACCTGGGAAAGCACAGTTCATACAAAGCAATTTGTACTGAAAAGTAGGAATTTGGGAAAGGGAGGTAGATCAGGTCCAGAGGAAGGTACAAGGTGCAGAAAACCATGCTGATATCCCTCTCCCATTCAGGGAGACAGACTATAAGGAAAGGCAACTAGAGAAAGCATCATTTTACCTTCCAGTTTTTCTGAAGTAAATATAGATGAGGGTCGCAATGAGAATTATTCCAGCTAAGACTCCAGTCACAATGCCAGTGATGACCCCACCAGAGAGTGAGGAGCTACTTCCTCCTTGTGGTGGACAGAGAAAAGAAAAAGAACTTTTAGTGTTTTTGAGGAGTCTCCACCATGAAGTGCCTAGCACTTGTTCACAGTGCCTAGTACTCTGTACATTCTTAATAATTGCTTATTGATTGATGAAGGAAACAACTTTTGTTCCTCAGAGCTTGGTTTTCCTTTGGCTAGGTCACATTATGGGCTATCTCACAAGCAACTGGTTAACCTGAATATTAGACATGTTCAACAAATTCTACATAGCCAATTTCTGAACTCATGATTTCCTCCCCATGTTGTGCAAACTTCTCTTTGCTATTTCAGAAAATGTTATCACAAATCTCCCAGTCACCAACCAATGGGACGCATTTTTGATTTTCCCTCTCTTTTAAACCTCACATCTAATCAAGTTGCTGTGGCAGTTTTAATGGTAGGATTATTTTCATTGATTCTCCATGGCAAGGATCTGCACATTTCAATCTGAAATATTTATCTTATCAGAAAGGTAGGGCAATGGAACAAAAAGAGCTCTCAGTTTCAATTCTAGAAAACTTGATTAAAATCCTGACCCTGTCATTTGCTATGTGACATCTTGGTCAAATTCATTCTCTTCTCTGGACACCAAATTCCTAATATTTTCGGGTGGGTTATGTATCTGTAATATTCACCTCAGTTTTAAATCCCATAAATTACCCTTCTCTTGCTCCCCACTGCCCTTGCCAAATTCCAGCCCTCATCAATTTCTATCTGAAGTTTTCAATAGTCTCTACAATGGTCTTCCTGTCTCCATTCCTTCTTCTAATCCATGTCTTTCCTCTTTGTATTTCAAGAGCTCTGTGTATTGCCACAGATAATAATAATGACCATCAGCTATTGGAAGGCTAAGGTTTGCTCATGGAAATGAGATCATTTACTCTAGACAAGAGGAAAAATGACAAAACCTGTAATTCAGCAATTCTTTAGAATTGTTATTTAGTGCATTATTTTCAATCTTTTCATCAAAGTCATTTTATTGATTATATGTTTTGCCATATTCCTATCAGGATAAGATGTTGAAAGCTTTTCTTTTTACCATTTGCTTCCTAAGATTTCATGCTTAGATATATGATCAGTTTTTCTAAAAGTGTCACACACTGCTGAGAAGTATGCATATTTTTTCCTATTCCTATCCAATAGTCATGAGAAGTCCTTTGTATTCAACTCTGATGAATTTCCACTTAAGTCCTTAATGTTCTCTTCTCTTTTCTTTTCTTTTCTGGGGAGGAGGGGAAGGTTGAATGACTCATATTTGTCTAGGTTTTAAAATATCCCTTATTCCTATAGTTTTTGTTCATTTTTTTTTTTCAAAATTTGTTTACTTTTTCCTTTACTTGTTCCTTTACTTGTAAGAGATATTATGTCTCTTAATGTATATTCATTGTGTTGGGGTCTTTTGCATAACAACTTGTTGTTTACAGTACCTTTTCTGCATAATGCAGCTTCCTGACTTATTTTTAATATGCATGTCCAATTTTCCAGTTAATATCTAAGATTATGATTATTTGAGGGTTTGATTTCAGCTGAAGCATGATATATTTTGCTCTGGTCCTTTATTTTCCTTCCATTGATCTTTTATAGGTAGGTTTTATTCCTTGTAGACAACATATTATTTGGATTTTTTTTTCTGATCTACCTTGCTCCCATTTTCTATTCTTCTAAGTTAGAATTAGAGTAATAACCATTAATTTTGTGGTTCCCTTTAATTTGTTTCATGAGAATTTTTTCTTCTCTTCAGTCACCATATAGAAGAAGAGAGAAAAAGTGAGAGGGAGAGAGATGTTAGGAAGTCTTCTATTTCATTAAAGGTACATTCTTCCTCCCCTATGATTATACTCACCTTTGAGGGTATAAGTCATTCTTAATGCTAAGACTATATTTTTTGCATGTCATAAGAAATGTTACCACATCTTTATGAGAGTGGTTCAGTTTGATGTGATACTTTCAGTGATTACTTGGTATTTGAACAATTTCAATTTTGATTTTTGAATTATTTTTTTCTTTGGCCTGGAAGCTCTGGATATCAACTATAACATCCTTGGGAATTTTCATCTAAGATTTTAATTTTCAACAGCAGCA
This sequence comes from Antechinus flavipes, assembly GCF_016432865.1. Taxonomy (NCBI): domain Eukaryota; kingdom Metazoa; phylum Chordata; class Mammalia; order Dasyuromorphia; family Dasyuridae; genus Antechinus; species Antechinus flavipes. The sequence goes on from NC_067400.1 coordinate 618,057,379, forward strand.
TTTTTACTCTTTTTACCCTGCTTTCTGGTTCTCATTTTTCTGGAGAGTTTTCCTACAAGATTTTGTTGAACTTTGATGTCCAACCATCATCTCCCCCTGCTTTTTTCTGATTTTTCCATAATCTATGGCCCAGGACAGTTTGTTGTTGTTGTTGCTGCTGCTACATTGAAGCATTTTATGTTTTCTTCTATTTTTTTCAATAGTTGTACTTTGTTTTGCTGTCTTCTGCTGTCTCTTAGATTCATTAACTTCTGTTTGGTTCATTCTAATTTGCAGGAATCTTTTATTGGTTAACTTTTGAACCTCTTATACTAAGGTATTTATTCTCCTTCTAAATCTTTCCTCCCCGTTAGAAAGATAGACAGGACACTGTGCTGAATGGGGAGTCAGTAAGGCATCCATCCAAATTCAGCCTTAGACCAGAAGTGTGACCTTTGAGAAGCTACTTAACTTCTCTGTGTCAGTTTCCTCATTTGTAATATAGCATTAATTATAGCATTGATCTCCTTTTGGTTGTGAGGGTAAAAGAAGGAAATATTTGTAAAGTGCTTTTTAAACCTTAAAGTTTTATATACATGCTTTTTATAAAAGAGTCTTAAGTTATTAAAAAAACTATTTCTTCATTTCTTTCAGGAAGATTAGTTCACCATGACTCAAAATTATATATTTAATTTGAAGTTTTGCTTGTAGGTATTTTGGATTCATTTTCTATTTCTATATTATCTCCATAATACCTTTTTTCCATGCGGGTGATGTTTTGGCTCATTACAGCCCTTTTTCCTAAATTGGGACTTCTTTTTTAATAATAGCTTTTTATTTTCAAAATGCAGATAGTTTTCCATAGTTACCCTTGCAAATCCTTCTTTTCCAAATTTTTCTTCTTCCCCTTTCCTTATCCTCTTCCCCTAGACTGCAAGTAATCTAATATATGTTAAACATGTAGATAAATTGGTACTTCTTACTAGAACTAAGCTCTTCACAGTTCTGGAAGAAATATATGGGTCTAATTTTGTCTTCCTTTCTACTTTGCTATCTTCCTGCTGTTTTTTTCTGATTGTTTAGTATTGTGTTCTTTAAGGAAATCAAGAATGGCTCAGGCTCAGTGGGTAGCTAACTTTCAGTGTGCCAAAAGCAGCCTTATGCAGAGAAAATTCTGATCACCGCCCTGTTTGTCTGAGTTTTAGAAGCTCTTGCCATAGATTTGGGACTTTGAAACCGCACTAGAGACTTATCCTTAGCTGGAGTTTTAGTGGATTTCTGGTAACCTCAGGCTCTATCAGTTAGCTGCAAGGTTTTGTAGGTACAGAATGAGAGACTTCTTGTTCCAAGCTCTTTGCCCTGATTCCTCAGTTGCAGGTCTCATATCAAGTTTGGGATGAAACTCCAGCTCCTTGTCATCTCTAGATCCTCAGGACTACAGCTACTGGGATTTCTTGGCACTGGGCCCCTCCTCAGTCACCACTGCTTCTGTGCCATAGCTCTACAGCCAAACTGCAGGACTGCAATTGTTCCCTGTACGGTCCCAGGATTATTTGTGCTGGAATCCTGACCATTTCTTCATCAAGTATGTAGCCCAGGACCCTCATTTAGGGTTACTTTTATGTCACTTTTACTAGTCAAGTACCCAGACATTGGACTTTGTAATTACACTGACCTGGGTAGTGTACAATATGTGTATAATATAGTGACCAAGATGTGAATGGGAGAAGGGAGAAAGAATTTATGAAATGGTTACTATGTGCCTGGAATATTTGGTGCTGTATAAATGACATTTATCATCATCATCATTATAATTATCAATATCATTGCCAACAATTGCATTGAACCCTTTACAAATATTACGTCATTGTATCCTCACCAAAACCCCGGGACGTTAGTGCTATTATTCTCCCCTTTTAAAAGTTTTGTCAGAGAAGGTTATGTAATTTACCCAGCATAAATCATCTGGTAAGTGCCTAAAGCTGGATTTGAATTCAGATCTTCCTGACTCCAGACCCTATGCACTGTGATTTCTTGCTGCCTCTTACTACCTCATTCTAATTTAGGAGTCCATAATGGAGGGTTTTAGGTTCTGGATTTAACAGCATCCTTCTGAAAAGATATCCCTGGAATGGATCCACCAACCTGATTCCTTCATACCTTTCTGGAACAAAAGGGGAAGCACTGCTGCTCCCATTATTCTGTTCCCCAGTTACCTTCCTAATTCACAAAAGCTCCTCCCTAACAGTGTTACCAGAAAGTAGCAAACACTCCCATTGTGATTCTTGTTTCAGAACCCTATGCGGACATTTACCTACTTTAGGCCTCTATTTATAAAATGAGGCAGCTAAACTAGATGGCTCCTAGGTCCCTTTCATCTTTATGCTTACAACACCCTTCATGACCTTCATATCCTAATTTACAAAAGAGACAATGGAGGCCAGATTCAAAATGGCAAACATCTTTGATATTCCTCTCTTTTTTAAAACCCCACAATCTAATCATAATTACTATAATATTCTCCCTAATCTTATGAGTGTTTGTGTTGATTGATTGTGCATGGACAGCATCTCTCACCTCTACCCCCTCCTCTCAGCTTATATTCCAGACCTCCTCATCTCTTCTCTTCCAGAATATGGCAATAATTCTCTGATCAGTGTTCCTGCCTCTGCTTTGTCACCCTTTACTTTATCCTTTGTGCCACTGTGCAGATATAGTCTTCCTTAAATATCATCTTGATGATATCACTTTTCTCTTCAAAAGCCTTTAAATGAGTATCTCTCATCCCTCCCCCTGAAAGGTACTTCATTGTAATAGAAAGAGCTCTGAGTTGGGAATCTAGAGACCTACATTAGAATTCTGGCCCTGACGCTTGCTCATGGTGGGGTCTTGGCCAAGTTCTTTTTCTTCTCTGGACATCATTAGGTCCACAGCTTCTCTTCAGCACCAATTCTTTGACCTAGTTTTGGGCTCAGAATTAGATCTGGCTCTTGCTTACTCTTGCTGCTTCTGGCCCAATATCAGACTCATCTCTGCTGATCCTTGACTACTTCTTCCCCAAGTAACAACATAGAACCCTCATTTAGTCTCTAATCTTTTTAGTACTTTCCTGATAAGACTCCATGCACAGATTTGGGTCTTTTTAGCTACACTGAAGTGAGCAGGAAGACTAACTCACTGAGTTTTTCCTTTGGTTATTTGTGACCTTTGTTGGAATGGTCACGATGGAGTGCTGTGCCAGAGACCTTTCTCCTTTTCCTTCTATTCCCTTCCCGGGTCTCTCAATGACAAGACATTTTATAAAAGCATCTGTAAAATGACTCCTGCCCACTAATAGTTCTATTTCCTTTATTTTCATGTTCTTAACTGGAGCTGTCTTGCCAGGAATGGAGGGGCAGAAAAGGAACTTTAGATTCCTCAAATTTATACACATCCAAGTTGTCTGGACAAAGTCACAAATGAACTAGAGATGTGATCATGGTGACATTAAACAAAACTCTCACTCAAGTCAATCTTACTGATCAATTCAGTGTGGATGAATTACATATCAACCAGATATATTTGATTATCTCCTTTGCTAATTAGGTTTTAGGAGTTCCCTACTACTTGGTAACTTGGGGTAACTGGCCTTCAGGACTTTTTACAAAATGGTGATATCCCCTCTCCAATACTTCTAGTGACTATGTGTTATCTACTCAGACTGCATTGTTTTATATTCCACACTCAGACACACATTGTACTTTGCCTTCTCTGAACCTTGACTCAAGATATTTCTCCAATGAAAAAGAATATTTCCCCTTTGACTTGTTGAACTCCTCCATATCTTTTAAAACACACGTCAAATGACAATTCTTCTATGAAAACTGACTTGATTTTTGACCAGTTCCCCAGGTGGAGAGCTCTCCTACAACATTTTATTTTGAAGCCATAGTCTATGTATGAATTTCAGTTAATATTGTGTATCAATGACCTGTCTCTGGGGTCTGGGCCTTCTATTAGATTTGGGACATGCATAAAAGACCCAGGTCAGTGTAATTACAAAGTCCGATGTCTGGGTACTTGACTTGTAAAAGTGACATGAAAGTGATCCTAAATGAGGGTGCTACATACTTGATGAAATCTACTCGAAAACTAAGGTTCCTGAAAATGGGAATGGAGTCTTAGCTAAACATTGTATTTCTCTTTATGTCTTGCACAGTGAAAGTTTGCAGCTAAATATCTACCAAATGATGAATGAAACTGTATTGTACATCACACTTTCTAAGATTATTATAGAAGACAGGGAGATTAGTCTCCATTTTTATCAAGGCAAAAATAGCAGTAAATGAATAAACATTCACTATCTGGCTGACCATATTCTCTGATTCCCTAGAATCAGATTATTCCTTTACATGTCCTCTGCTAATTCATTGTGAAAGCCTGCCTTCCTTAATAAGCCTGAGCACCTGCTCCTGGCCCCCATCTTTGTCCAACCCCCAAAACTTTGTCTCTGAAAGAAGAGAGTGAACACTTACCAGCCACCTTCACTGTGATGCTCTTAGAGACTGACAAGTTTGTCACATTGTTCTTTGCCAAACACGTATACTTTCCTGAATTTTTCAAAGTTACGTTTTTGATGATGTAGGTATTATTAGAGAAGCCAGGGATCTTGGTGCCATTGAGTTGCCATATATACTGGGCAGGTGGATAAGACTCAACATGGCACTCTAACATCAGTGGGTTGTTGATTTTGACCTCAATCTCTCCTTTCTCGGACTTTGGTACAAATGTGATGTTGTCTGGTCCATCTGTATAAAGAAGAGAAGAGAAGAGATGAGATGTGAGTCACTGCTGGGGAAAGACCTGGAGAGGGAGGATACTCAAAGTCACTCACAGTTTACACGCAGGATAAAGGGGTCACTTCTGCTGAAACTGATTGGATTTCGGATTTCACACTGATAGGACCCAGTGTCTTCCCTCTTCACAGACAGGATGGTGAGGGTCCGGTTATTCATGGACAGCTTCATCTTCTTATTGAGAATCAGGGGCTTTACATTGAAGAACCACAGAATGTTCACTCCCTTCTCTTCTGTGCCACATGTGAAGGCCAAAGTATCATTCTCTATGACTTTGGTTCTGTTGGCTGTGAGTTTAGGTTTGGTTAATTTTTCTATAGAGAGAAAAAGAGAGCTGTGTGAGTGATTGGCTTGTGGGTTCACCAGGTCATGTCTTCATGACAAAAAAACATCCAAAGCCCAAGCCCACACAATTGCATCATAGATATACAGGGATGGTCCAATGGTAAGGAGATGCCCCCTGGTTCAGTGGTTATGTTAATAAGGAAGGTGAGAAACACAGGGGAGGGAGTTCTAGGTCCTGAGTTATTCCCTCCCTGAGACACGTTTTTGGACATGTATAATCTAATGACTAAGTTGGAAATGGGAGTAGGAATAAACATCGATGAAGTGCCTCCTACATGGCTGGCATGTGGTATGTGCTATATAAATGTTATTATTCTCATTATTATGATTATTGGTCTTGGCGAGCACTGTGTGAAATGCTGTATTACCTAATTTCATCTTCTCAACAACCTTGGGACTATTAACCTAGGGGCTATTATTATTAAGACCACATTTGAACCCTAGTTGTTTCTTAGTCCAGGCCCAGTGCCTTCTCTATCCATTAAAGCTTCTTCTTCCCCCATCAATCATCTCATTCTAATACAGGGAGTCTCAATATGAGATGTTTTTTAAAAAGAGTTTTGTTAACTACTTCAGTAGAACTATTTCCTTTGAAAGGGATCTGTATGTGCACGAATGTTTATGACAGCCCTCTTTGTAGTGGCCAGAAACTGGACACTGAGTAGATGCCCATCAATTGGAGAATGGCTGGATAAATTGTGGTATATGAATATTATAGAATATTATTTTTTGGTAAGAAATGACCAACAGGACAATTTCAGAAAGGCCTGGAGAGACTTACATGAACTGATGCTGAGTGAAATGAGCAGGTCAGGAGATCATTATATACTTCAACAATACTACTATATATGATGATCAATTCTGATGGACCTGGCCATCTTCAGCAATGAGATGAACCAAATCAATTCCAGGGGAGCAGTAATGAACTGAATCAGCTACACCCAGGGAAAGAACTCTGGGAGATGACTATGAACCATGACATTGAATTCCTAATCCCTATATTTTTGCCTGCCTGCATTTTGGATTTCCTTCACTGGCTAATTGTACAATATTTGAGAGTCCGATTCTTCTTGTACAGCAAAATAATGGTTTGGTCATGTATACTTATTGTGTATCTAATTTATACTTTAATATATTTAACATCTACTAGTCAATCTGCCATCTAGGGGAGCGGGTAGGGGGAAGGAGAGGAAAAATTGGAATAAAAGATTTGGCAATTGTCAATACTATAAAATTACCCATACATATAACTTGTAAATAAAAAGCTATTACAATTTTTTTAAAAGAACTATTTCCTTTGAATTCCTATGGATTTTATTTTCTATATTTAAAAGCATCTTTCTGAGAAGGGATCCCTGGAATCCTCCAGCCTGATTGTCCAGCATTCTCTGGAGCAAAATTGGAAGCAACTGTGCTCTCTTCATTCTGTTCCTCAGTTACCCGCCTCAATTTACACAGTTCCTCTCTGACTATTGTTCCAGAAAGCAGTAAATCCACATAAAATGATTCTGGACCTTGTTTCAGCTCCAAAGGATGACACTTACTTCTTCAAGGTCTCAGTTTCCCCATTTGGAAAATGAACCAACTAAATGAGATGGCTGCTAGGTCCCTTTCATCTTTATGTTTATATCTTCATATCCTAATTTACAAAGGAGACAGTGGAGGCCAGATTCAAAATGGCAAACATCTTTGATTTTCTCTCTTGTTCAAAACCCCACAATCTAATCATAATTGCTGTAATATTCTCCCTAATCTTATGGGTGTTTGTGTTGATTGTGCTTGGACAGCATCTCTCACCTCTATCCCCTTCTCTCAGTTCCTATTCCAGACCGCCTCATCTCTTCTCTTCCAAAATATGGCAATAATTCTCTGATCAGTGTTCCTGCTTCTGGTTTCTCACCCCTTTACTTCATCCTTTGCACCACTGTGCAGATGCAGTTTTCGTTAAATATCATCTTGGTGATATCACTTTTCTCTTCAAAAGCCTTTAAATGAGTGTCTCTCACCCCTCCCCCTGAAAGGTACTTCATTGTAATAGAAAGAGCTCTCGGCTGGGAATCTGGAGACCTAGATTAGAATTCTGGCCCTGACACTTGCTCATGGTGGGGTCTTGGCCAAGTTCTTTTTCTTCTCTGGACATCATTAGGTCCACAGCTTCTCTTCAGCACCAATTCTTTGACCTAGTTTTGGGCTCAGACTTAGATCTGGCTCTTGCTTCCTCTTGCTGCTTCTGGCCCAGTATCAGACTCATCTCTGCTGATCCTTGACTACTTCCCCAAGTGAAAACATAGAACCCTCATTTAGTCTCTAATCTTCTTAGAACTTTCCTGATTAAGCTCCATGCACAGATTTGGGTCTTTTCACTACACTGAAGTGACAGGAAGAATAACTCACTGAGTTTTTCCTTTGGTTATTTGTGACTGTTGTTGGAGTGGTCACGATGGAATGCTGTGCCAGAGACCTTTCTCCTTTTCCTTCTGCTCCCTTCCCGGGTCTCTCAATGACAAGACATTTTATAAAAGCATCTGTAAAATGACTCCTGCCCACTAATAGTTCTATTTCCTTTATTTTCATGGTCTTAGCTGGAGCTACCTTGCCAAGAATTGAGTGGCTGAAAAGGAACTTTAGATTCCTCAAATTTGTACACGTCCAAGTTATCTGGACAAAGTCACAAGTGAACTAGAGATGTGAAAATGGTGACATTAAACAAAACTCTCACTCTTTAGTCAATCTTACTGATCCATTCAGTGTGGATGAATTATATATCAACCAGATTTGTTTGATTATCTCTTTCTTTGCTAATTAGGCTTTAGTAGTTCCATACTAAGTCCTAGGTAACTTTGGGGGTCCAGCCTGGCATTCAGGACTTTTCACAAAATGATGGCATCCCTCTCTAATACTTCTAGTGACTATGTGTTATCTACTCATACTGCATTGTTTTATATTCCACACTCAGACACACATTGTACTTTGCCTTCTCTGAACCTTGATTCAAGATATTTCTCCAATGAAAAAGAATATTCTCCCCTTTGACTTGTTGAACTCCTCATTATCCTTTAAAACACAAGTCAAATGACAATTCTTCTATGAAAACTGACTTGATTTTTGACCAGTTCCCCAGGTGGAGAGCTCTCCTACAACATTTTATTTTGTAGCCATAGTCTATATATGAATTTCAGTTAATATTGTGTATCAATGACCTGTCTCTGGGGTCTGGGCCTTCTATTAGATTTGGGACATGCATAAAAGACCCATTCATACCTTGGTCAATATATCGTACACTGCCCAGGTCAGTGTAATTACAAAGTCCGATATCTGGGTACTTGACTTGTAAAAGTGACATAAAAGTGATCCTAAATGAAGGTGCTATATACTTGATGAAATCTACTAGAAAACTACATTTAAGGTTCCTGAAAATGGGAATGGAGTCTTAGGTAAACATTGTATTTCTCTCTGTGTCTTGCACAGTGAAAGTTTGCAGCTAAATATCTACCAAATGATGAATGAAACTGTATTGTATATCACACTTTCTAAGATTATTATAGGAGACAGGGAGATTAGTCTCCATTTTTATCAAGGCAAAAATAACAGCAAATGAATAGACATTCACTATCTGGCTGACCACATTCCCTGATTCCCTAGAATCAGATTCTTCCTTTACATGTCCTCTGCTAATTCATTGAGAAAGCCTGCCTTCCTTAATAAACCTGAGCACCTGCTCCTGACCCCCATCTTTGTCCAACCCCCAAAACTTTGTCTCTGAAAGAAGAGAGTGAACACTTACCAGCCACCTTCACTGTGATGCTCTTAGAGACTGACAAGTTTGTCACATTGTTCTTTGCCAAACACGTATACTTTCCTGAATTTTTCAAAGTTACATTTTTGATGATGTAGGTATTATTAGAGAAGCCAGGGATCTTGGTGCCATTGAGTTGCCATATATACTGGGCAGGTGGATAAGACTCAACATGGCACTCTAACATCAGTGGGTTGTTGATTTTGACCTCAATCTCTCCTTTCTCGGACTTTGGTACAAACATGATGTTGTCTGGTCCATCTGTATAAAGAAGAGAAGAGAAGAGAAGAGATGAGATGTGAGTCACTACTGGGGAAAGACCTGGAGAGGGAGGATACTCAAAGTCACTCACAGTTCACACGCAGGATAAAGCGGTCACTTCTGCTGAAACTGATTGGATTTCGGATTTCACACTGATAGGACCCAGTGTCTTCCCTCTTCACAGACAGGATGGTGAGGATCCGGTTATTCATGGACAGCTTCATCTTCTTATTGAGAATCAGGGGCTTTTCATTGAAGAACCACAGAATGTTCACTCCCTTCTCTTCTGTGCCACATGTGAAGGCCAAAGTATCATTCTCTATGACTTTGGTTCTGTTGGCCGTGAGTTTAGGTTTGGTTGATCTTTCTATAGAGAGAAAAAGAGAGCTGTGTGAGTGATTGGCTTGTGCGTTCACCAGGTCATGTCTTCATGACAAAAAACCATCCAAAGCCCAAGCCCACGCAATTGCATCATAGATATACAGGGATGGTCCAATGGTAAGGAGATGCCCCCTGGTTCAGTGGTTATGTTAATAAGGAAGGTGAGAAACACAGGGGAGGGAGTTCTAGGTCCTGAGTTATTCCCTCCCTGAGACACGTTTTTGGACATGTATAATCTAATGACTAAGTTGGAAATGGGAGTAGGGATAAACATCGATGAAGTGCCTCCTACATGGCTGGCATGTGGTATGTGCTATATAAATGTTATTATTCTCATTATTATGATTATTGGTCTTGGCGAGCACTGTGTGAAATGCTGTATTACCTAATTTCATCTTCTCAACAACCTTGGGAGGTAGGGGCTATTATTATTAAAACCACATTTGAACCCTAGTTCTTTCTTAGTCCAGGCCCAGTGCCTTCTCTATCCATTAAGGCTTCTTCTTCCCTCATCAATCATCTCATTCTAATGCAGGGAGTCTCAATATAAGATGTTTTTTTAAAAAAAAGTTTTGTTAACTACTTCAGTAGAACTATTTCCTTTGAAAGGGATTTGTATGTGCATGAATGTTTGTGACAGCCCTCTTTGTAGTGGCCAGAAACTGGAAACTGAGTAAATGCCCATCAATTGGAGAATGGCTGAATAAATTGTGGTATATCAACATTATGGAATATTATTGTTCGGTAAGAAATGACCAACAGGACGATTTCAGAAAGGCCTGGAGAGACTTCCACGAACTGATGCTGAGTGAAATGAGTAGGTCAGGAGATCATTATATACTTCAACAATACTACTATATATGATGATCAATTCTGATGGACCTGGCCATCTTCAGCAATGAGATGAACCAAATCAGTTCCAGTGGAGCATTAATGAACTGAACCAACTACACCCAGGGAAAGAACTCTGAGAGATGACTATGAACCATTACATTGAATTCCTAATCCCTATATTTTTGCCTGTCTGCATTTTGGATTTCCTTCACTGGCTAATTGTACAATATTTCAGTGTCCAATTCTTTGTGTACAGCAAAATAACAGTTTGGTCATGTAAACTTATTGTGTATCTAATTTATACTTTAATATATTTAACATCTACTAGTCATCCTGCCATCTAGGAGAGCGGGTAGGGGAAGGAGAAGAAAAATTGGAATAAAAGGTTTGGCAATTGTCAATGCTGTAAAATTACCCATAAATATAACTTGTAAATAAAAAGCTATTGAAAAATGTAAAAAAAGAACTATTTCCTTTGAATGCCTATGGATTTTTTTCTATATTTAAAAGCATCTTTCTGAGAAGGGATCCCTGGAATCCTCCAGCCTGATTGTCCAGCATTCTCTGGAGCAAAATTGGAAGCAACTGTGCTCTCTTCATTCTGTTCCTCAGTTACCCGCCTCAATTTACACAGTTCCTCTCTGACTATTGTTCCAGAAAGCAGTAAATCCACATAAAATGATTCTGGACCTTGTTTCAGCTCCAAAGGATGACACTTACTTCTTCAAGGTCTCAGTTTCCCCATTTGGAAAATGAACCAACTAAATGAGATGGCTGCTAGGTCCCTTTCATCTTTATGTTTATATTTTCATATCCTAATTTACAAAGGAGACAATGGAGGCCAGATTCAAAATGGCAAACATCTTTGATTTTCGCTCTTGTTCAAAAGCCCACAATCTAATCATAATTGCTGTGATATTCTCCCTAATCTTTTGGGTGTTTGTGTTGATTGTGCTTGGACAGCATCTCTCACCTCTATCCCCTTCTCTCAGTTCCTATTCCAGACCGCCTCATCTCTTCTCTTCCAAAATATGGCAATAATTCTCTGATCAGTATTCCTGCTTCTGGTTTCTCACCCCTTTACTTCATCCTTTGCACCACTGTGCAGATGCAGTTTTCGTTAAATATCATCTTGGTGATATCACTTTTCTCTTTAAAAGCCTTTAAATGAGTGTCTCTCACCCCACCCCCTGAAAGGTACTTCACTGTAATAGACAGAGCTCTCGGCTGGGAATCTGGAGACCTAGATTAGAATTCTGGCCCTGACGCTTGCTCATGGTGGGATCTTGGCCAATTTCTTTTTCTTCTCTGTACATCATTAGGTCCACAGCTTCTCTTCAGCACCAATTCTTTGACCTAGTTTTGGGCTCAGAATTAGAGCTGGCTCTTTCTTACTTTTGCTGCTTCTGGCCCAGTATCAGACTCATCTCTGCCGATCCTTGACTACTTCTTCCCCAAGTCACAACATAGAACCCTCATTTAGTCTCTAATCTTCTTAGCACTTTCCTGATTTGGCTCCATGCACAGATTTGGGTCTTTTTTGCTACACTGAAGTGACAGGAAGAATAACTCACTGAGTTTTTCCTTTGGTTATTTGTGACCATTGTTGGAGTGGTCACGATGGAATGCTGTGCCAGAGACCTTTCTCCTTTTCCTTCTGCTCTCTACCCGGGTCTCTCAATGACAAGACATTTTATAAAAGCATTTGGATAATGACTCCTGCCCACTAACAGTTCTATTAATTTTTTTTCATGTAGCTGTCTTGCCAGGAATTGAGGGACTGAAAAGGAACTTTAGATTCCTCAAATTTGTACACATACCAAGTTGTCTGGACAAAGTCATGAATGAAGTAGAGATGTGATAATGGTGACATTAAACAAAACTCTCACTCGAGTCAATCTTACTGATCCATTCAGTGTGGATGAATTATATATCAACCAGATTTGTTTGATTATCTCCTTCTTTGCTAATTAGGCTTTAGAAGTGCCCTACTAAGTCCTAGGTAACTTTGGGGGTCCAGCCTGGCATTCAGGACTTTTCACAAAATGATGGCATCCCTCTCTAATACTTCTAGTGACTATGTGTTTTCTACTCTGACTGCATTGTTTTATATCCCACACTCAGACACACATTGTACTTTGCCTTCTCTGAACCTTGACTCAAGATATTTCTCCAATGAAAAAGAATATTCTCCCCTTTGACTTGTTGAACTCTTCCATATCCTTTAAAACACAAGTCAAGTGACAACTCTTCTATGAAACCTGACTTGATTTTTGACCAGTTCCCCAGATGCAGAGCTCTCCTACAACATTTTATTTTGTAGCCATAGTCTATGTATGAATTTCAGTTAATATTGTGTATCAATTGTGTCTCTGGGGTCTAGGCCTTCTAAGAGATTGGAAGGTTCCTGAAAATGGTACTGGAGTCTTAGGTAAACATTGTATTTCCCTCTGTGTCTTGCACAGTGAAAGTTTGCAGCTAAATGTCTACCAAATGATGAATAAACCTGTATTGTTCATCACACTTTCTAAGATTATTGTAGGAGACAGGGAGATTAGTCTCCATTTTTATCAAGGCAAAAATAGCAGCAAATGAATGGACATTTACTACCTGGCTGACCACATTCCCTGATTCCCTAGAATCAGATTCTTCCTTTACATATCCTCTGCTAATTCATTGTGAAAGCCTGCCTCCTTAATAAACCTGAGCACCTGCTCCTGACCCCCATCTTTGTCCAACCCCCAAAACTTTGTCTCTGAAAGAAGAGAGTGAACACTTACCAGCCACCTTCACTGTGATGCTCTTAGAGACTGACAAGTTGGTTACATTGTTCTTTGCCAAACACGTATACTTTCCTGAATTTTTCAAAGTTACATTTTTGATGATGTAGGTATTATTAGAGAAGCCAGGGATCTTGGTGCCATTGAGTTGCCATATATACTGGGCAGGTGGATAAGACTCAACATGGCACTCTAACATCAGTGGGTTGTTGATTTTGACCTCAATCTCTCCTTTCTCGGACTTTGGTACAAACGTGATGTTGTCTGGTCCATCTGTATAAAGAAGAGAAGAGAAGAGATGAGATGTGAGTCACTGCTAAGGAAAGGACTGGAGAGGGAGGACACTCAGAGTCACTCACAGTTCACACGCAGGATAAAGCGGTCACTTCTGCTGAAACTGATTGGATTCCAGATTTCACACTGATAGGACCCAGTGTCCTCCCTCTTCACAGACAGGATGGTGAGGGTCTGGTTATTCATGGACAGCTTCATCTTCTTATTGAGAATCAGGGGCTTTTCATTGAAGAACCACAGAATGTCCACTCCCTTCTCTTTTGTGCTACATGTGAAGGCCAAAGTGTCATTCTCTATTACTTTGGTTCTGTTGGCCGTGAGGTTAGGTTTGGTTGTTCTTTCTATAGAGAGAAAAAGAGAGCTGTGTGAGTGATTGGCTTGTGGATTCATCAGGTCATGTCTTCATGACAAAAAAAACCACCCAAAGCCCAAGCCCAAGTATTTGCAGTATAGATACACAGGGATTTTCCAATGGTAAGGTGATGTCCCCTGGTTCAGTGGTTATGTTAATAAGGAAGATGAGGAGGAAGCCCAGGGGAGGGAGTTCTAGGTCCTGAGTTATTTCCCACCCCTCTCGAGACAGGTTTTGGGACATGCATAATCTAATGACTAAGTTGGAAATGGGAGTAGGGAACAGCATTGATGAAGTGCCTGCTATATGCCTGGCTTGTGGTATGTGCTATATAAATAGTATTATCTTCATTGTTATGATTATTGTTATTGGCGAGCACTGTGTGAAATGCTATATTACCTAATTTTATCCTCTCAACAACCTTGGGAGGTAGGGGCTATTATTATTAAGACCACATTTGAACTTTTGTTCTTTCTTATTCCAGGCCCAGTGTCTTCTCTATCCATTAAGGCTTCTTCTTCCCCTCATCAATCATCTCATTCTAATGCAGGGAGTCTCAACATGAGATCTTTTTTAAAAAATAGTTATCAAAACTATTTCAGTAGAACTATTTCCTTTGAATTCCTATGGATTTTATTTTCTATATTTAAAAGCATCTTTCTGAAAAGGGATCCCTGGTATCCTCTGGCCTGACTGTCCAGGACTCTCTGGAGCAAAAAAGGAAGCAATTTTGCTCTCTTCATTCTCTGTTCCTCTCATCCACTTAATTTACATAGTTCTTCTCTAATTGTTGTTCCAGAAAGTAGTAAATCCACATATAATGATTCTGGGACTTGTTTCAGCGCCAAAGGATGACACTTACTTCTACTAGGTCTCAGTTTCCCCATGTGTAAGATGAGACAGCTGGACTAGCTGGCTTCTAGATCCTTTTCATCTACATGTGCATGATACCCTTCAGGATCCTCACACCTCAGTTGGCAAAGGAGAAAAATGGAGAATCCAATAAATGTGCTCTTTTAGAATGACCCCTTTTATTCTAGCACCTGAGCTCTTTTCCTAGTTACCCGATGGTCCCAGTGAGCTTTCCTGGGGCTAGGCTCCTGAAAGAAGCCTAAGAAGAACTAGAGATCATTTTTGATCACTAAATAGAAAATTTTGATTATATCAAGTTAAAAAGGTTTTGTAATAACAAAACTAATGCAGACAAGAATGGAAGGGAAGCGATAAACTGATGAAACTTTTTTATAGTTAAGGGTTCTGATAAAGACCTCATTTCCAAAATATATAGAGAATTGACTCTAATTTATAAATGTATAATTTATTAAAAAAAATATAAAAAAATCAAGCCATTCTCCAATTGATAAATGGTCAAAGGATATAAGGTAACAATTTTCGGATGACATGAAGAACTTCTTCATATCAACCTCTTCATATCAACTTCTATTCATATGTTAAGGTGCTCTAAATCACTATTGATCAGAGAAATGCAAATTAAGACAACTCTGAGATACCACTACACACCTCCCAGATTGCCAAAGATGACAGGAAAAGATAATGATGAATGTTGGAGGGGATGTGGGAAAACTGGGACACCGATGCATTGTTGGTGGAGTTATCAATGGATCCAACCATTCTAGAGAGTAATTTGGAACTATGCTCAAAAAGTTGTCAAACTGTGCCTATCCTTTGACCCAGCAGTGTAACTACTGGGCTTATATCACAAAGAGATCTTAAAGGAAGGAAAGGGATGTATGTGCAAAAATGTTTGTTGCAGCCCTTTTTGTAGTGGCTAGAAAAAGGAAATTGAATGGATGCACATAAATTGGAAAACAGCTGGGTAAATTGTAGTATATGAATGTCATAGAATATTATTGTTCTGTAAGAAATGACCAGCAGGATGAATACAGAGAGGCTTGGAGAGATTTACATGAACTGATGCTAAGTGAAATGAGCAGAACCAGGAGATCATTATACACTTCAACTATATATATATATATCAATTCTGATGAACATGGCTCTCTTCAACAATAAGAGAATCCAAATCAGTTTCAGTTGATCAGTAATGAAGAGAACCAGCTGCACCCAAGAAAGAACACTCAGAAATGAGTGTGGACCACAACATAGCATTTCCACTCTTTCTGTTAGTGTCTGCTAGCATGTTTTTCTTCCCTGGTTATTCTTCCTAAAACCGATTTTTCTCTTGTGCAGCAAGATAACTGTATCAATATGTATACATATATTGGATTTAACATATATTTTAACATAATTAACATGTATAGGACCACCTGCCATCTTGGGGAGGGGGTAGAGGGAAGGAGGGGAAAAGGTAGAACAAAAGTTTTGCAAGGGTCAATGTTGAAAAATTCCCCATGCATATGTTTTGTCAATAAAAAGCCATAAAAAAAGAAAAGTCAATTTCAAACAAAGAAAATAGAGCTCCTGAGGGTCTAAATGACTTGTACAAGGATTATTGGATAATAAATAGACTTGGGAAAAGAACCCAGACATTCTGCTTCAGAAGCTGGGCTCCCTTAGCACATCTCAGATTCTCTCTGCAGGATTCTCTTTCAATAGATGCAGAAACGGTTGTCAGAGGGGCAGCAGTGAGCATGTAAGTATCTTATATCTAACATGGCAGAGTTGCTTAGGACTTAGAAAGACTTGAGTTGAAACCATGTCTCAGAAAGTTATCAGCTGTATGACTCATTAGCAAGCCATTTAAGGTCTGTTTGTCTGAATTTCCTCACCTGTAAAATGGGACAATAGTGCTCACCTCACAGTAGTTGGGAGGATGAAATAAGACCATCTATGTAAAAGCTCTTTGTAAAATTACACAGAAATGAGCTATTCCATGTTTATAGGGAGGTGGGTACCAGTAAATGGGCTTGGACTCGAGGGACAGAAGGGGACAGCAAGATTTGCAAGAAGTGCTTTCTACTCAATACCCAAAGCTGGTCTGACAAGAGCTATGATGAAGGGTCATGGGAGAGAGAAGCAGGACACGGGCCACTTGGAGACAAGATATTGCTCACTACCCACTATGGGTCATAGGGGAAATAGTCACAGATTTGGAGTCAGAGAATCCTGAATTCCATTCCTTCCTTTCTATGTGACTTTGGCCAAGTACTTTCCTCTCCTGAGCCTCAGTCTGACTGTGTGATTCTGGCCAAATCACTCACTCTCTGTTTCTTTTTCCTCACTTACAAACACAGCACCTCCATCCCAGGGTCCTTGTGAGAATCAGATGAAATAAGACTCCCAAAGCCCCCCGAATACCTTCTGGCTCCACATAATGACAGCCCTTGTTTGCCTATTTCCCAGCAGGAAAGCTCTCCTTGTCAGGAATGTTGTCCCCACTGGAGTGCCTTGGTCCCCCTGGACACTGAATTGGTTTTCTCCTCTTTCAGCTGGGGCTCAGCAGAGCTGGAACCCTCTGTCCCCGGCTGACCCTTGATCTTGCCTCTTACTCTAGGAAATGGAGGTGACACAGGGGTCCTTCCTCTGGGGTCTCACTCCTAGCTCTGGAAGCCTCAGAAGAGCAGAAGGTCCTCGGCACCAAGGCCGTTGGGAACCTGGCACTTGGGCTGTGGGTAGTCTGGACATGAGCTCTCCTGGGCCCAGCAGTCCCCAGACCCAGCAATGCTCCCCCAGACCCAAGTAGATTTTTAAATATCTTAGGGAACAATTTGCCTGCCTCAGGCACAATGGAAAGGGACCCTCAGGGGCCCATCTTAGTTTCACTGTATGGCCTGGGAAAGCTGGGAGGAAGCAGGAAGTTATCCCCCAAACAGTTTAGAGCCTCAGAAGCTGGGGACCTCTGACCTCTCCAGTGCTCCCAGTGACCCAGGATCACACTGATCTGGGCTGGAGGGGCTCTCGCCTCTTTGGCCCACATTATTTGGGGTGGGGGCTCATGCTCTGCATTCTCCCTACTCCCTTAGGGGAGCTTCTCACCCCAGACTGAGGGAGGGAATAGGAGTGGGACATGGCCCATGGGAAGGGCAGCACTTACCATACACTGTTAAATGTCCTTGTGCATCTACTCTGAAGCCTTCAGAATTAAAAATGGTTACATGGTAGACATTAGAGTCACTGAGGGTGAGGTGAGGGATGAGCAGGGAGCCGTTGGGGAGCACCTTCTCCCGGATGCCTGCAGGGTCTTGCACTCCAGTTTTAACCATGTATTTAGCAATCATGCAGCTAGGTAGTATTTCTTTTCTGTACCAAATATAGACTCTGGCCTGGTCTGTGTAGCCTTGGAGTTCCAAGGTGACGTTGTGGTTCACTTCTCTATAGGCAGGATTTGGAACAATAGTGACTCGAGCAGATGTTGGCTGGATCCAGCAGCTGAGGATGGAGGCTGAGAGGGAAGGAAGGAGGCAGAAGTCAGCAGGGTCCCACTGCCCTCCTGAGAGACCAAGGCCACTGAGATGTCCCTGACATAAGGGTGGGGGCTGCTCAGCCTGACTCGGGGGCTGCTGGGAGCTCAGTGGGGGTGTTTGCAGGGATTCCTGGGCCTGCCCATCATGTGAAGGCCCCAGCCTCTGCAGAGAATTGGAGCCTTTGGGACGTAACACTTTTTCGGCTCCCTCCCCGGGCTTGTTTCAGAACAGATCTGCCAGTGTACCGGGCAAGGCGATGGAGGCAGAAAGGAACCAACAAAGTCTTGTGGCTGAGGACGAAAACCAGACTTTAGAGATTCCTGAAGCCAGTGCTCTCAATTTACAATGAAAGAAACCGAGGCCCAGATGAGACATCTGACTGCTATGAAATAGGAAAGGGCAAAGGCAACATTTTAATTCCTGGTCCCAAATCCATGAAGGATCTTTTCACTGAATCCTGGGTGCATTTAAGGCTGACACTTTGGCTCCTAAACATAAGTGGGAGGGCGGTGGTGGTCCAGGTAAACCCAAGCTAAGAGTCTAGGGGACCTGACCATGATCATGCAGCCAGTATACATCAGAGCTGGGATCCACATCCAGGTCTCCTTTGACTGGAAAGCTTCCATTCTTGCCATCAAAGGTGGCTCTGTGCCAGCACTGGACATTGCCCCGAATCTCAGGGATGTGAGTGCATAGATATGAACTGCTCCTGTTCTGCTACTTCCCTCCTGCCTCTGGTTAGGAAAGACTCCTTAGTCAAGTCTTCTTCGATAATGACTAGCACAGAAGCCCTTATACTGGTCCCTTTCTCCCTTCTCCCCCACCCCTGGGCTCCTGAAGAGCTGGAGTCTCACCTGTGATCAGGAGCCCCCACCAGGGGCTCCCTGCCCTGCGCTGAGGCTCTGAAGGGCTCTCCATGGAGCTGGGCTGTGGCTGTGTCACCTCCTGTTTCCTTCCCAGGAATCTCTCTGCTTTCCTGAGCTGTGTCTTCCCTTTATAGGCTCAAGGACAGACCCTGGAGGTGTCTCTGCTGCTGTCCAGGCTAAGGCTGTTCCTGGGGGCAGCCTGGAGCTGGGTCTCTTGGTCTCCTCTTTCTCTGGAAGACTGAGGTCTCTCTTTTCAAAGCTGGAGCTCTTCTATCTGCCTGGATCACAAAACCCCCCAGGGCAGGAACTTAGCCTTTGACTTTCTCCTCCCTCCTCCTTATTCTCTCCTCCCTTCTCTCTCCTCCTCTTTCTTCCCCTCCCAGCTGCTGGGATTTCCTTCCTCTCAGGGGAGCCCCTCACCTGCACCGATCCCCCCCACTGTCCATGGAGAAGTGGTTCTGTCCCCCAGGGGAACATGTATAGTCACTCAATATTACCTACTGTTCAGTAGAACTGACACCTGACCCCTGACTACTTTATTTCCCTGCTGGAGCAGACATTGTTTAGACCCCAAAATGAGCAGAGGGCACAAAGGACAGAGGCACTAAATGTGTTTGGATCCTTATTTGGGGCTTTTAGCACCTAGACTGTCTCCCCTACTCCATCAGGCTAGGTCATAGTGTCCTGGTCTTTCCTTAGGTGTTTTACTATGGCTTCTGGGAGGATCCAACAGGGCTGGGATGATGCTGACTAGAGCTGCTCCTCTCTCTGGTGGGAACAGATCGGGCCATCGTCTTTTCCCTGCACCCTTCCAGGACCCCCAGCAATCGTCCCCCATCTTTCATTGAGAAAAGCCTGGGTCTGGATCCCAGCAAAAGAGAGTTTGAATGGATCCTCACACATTTTGTAGCTTTATGTCCTTGGGCAAATTGAACTATCTGCTTCAGTTTTCTCAATTGTGCAATGGGAAGGATAATACTAGCACCCATGTCCCAGGCTTGTGGTGAGGATCAAATGATCCTCACATATGTAAATCATTTAGCACAGTGAAGGAGGACCTCTAGGCATCCTTTGGGAGAAGGGAAGGCTAAGAGCATAAGAATGGTTCTGGATGGAGCTGAAGGGGAAGTAGGGAAAGGGGGAGAGGTCTAAGAACTCAAAGGGCCTTTGATTAGGTTTATCAATAAGCACTTTGCAAGCACATACTAAGTTCCAGGCAGGGTGTTAAGCACTGGGGATACAAAGAAAGGTAAAAATCCTCTCCTGATGGAGAAGACAACATGGACACGATTCTACATATAATGAGGACAAAATGGAGAACATGTCAGAGAGAAGGCACCAGCATTAAGGGGGATGGGAGAGGAGCCTTGAAATTGGCTGAGGGTGAAGTATAGGAGCTACAGAGGGTAGCTGTCTCCCTCACATTGGCTGTCTCCCTCCATCTTAAGTCTAGACATTGTCTGAGCTCTAACCTGGAGCATGGAGGGCAGAATCTCCACAATTCCCCTTCTGCAAAAACTCATGAAAAAGTCCATTTCTCTAAAGACGATGAATACGATCTTGTGAGTCTGCAAGATCAACCTGTGTCTCCCAGTGTTGATGAGGAGTGGGCCAGTGACTATTCCTAGTCACACAGGAAATAAGTGAGAATCAGGTATGAAGTTTCAGTACATTAAGGCCCAGAGCTGTGAATCTCTGAGGAGAGGAAGAGGAAATGTGGGGCAAAAAAGCAGATGCAATGGCATCCCCTCCCCCCACAAGATAAGGTGAAATCACAAGAGCATTGCATCTGATAGTGGCAGAAAGAGATCCAAAGAGGTGGTGCCCTGCCTGGGCTCACAGGGGAACAAACAAGGCTTCTGCCCCCAAATCCAGCCTTGGGCCTTCCTGGGCCTCAGACCAGCCCAGGGCATTCTTGACATGTCCAACTCTGGGGAAAACCCAATTCCCTGCTCCATCGCTATAGAAGCTTCTAAGGGAGTCCTGCTCAGTCTGTGCCTTTGGTCTCAGGCTTCTGGAGCCCTGGATGGCAGGTCCTTGAGGGTAACTTGGGGCTGAGCTCCTCATCTTTTCTTTTCCATCCTCTCTGTGCGGTTAAACCTGTACCTCTATGTATTTCCTGAGCACTCCAGGAAGGTCCAGTTCTATTTCCCAAAGTCTTTGTTCATATCCTAGTGGAGTTCTGTGTCCAGTTATGGGGTCCACATCTTACAGAAAGAGTGAGGCTTTATCCAGAAGAAGTGACCAGGATGGTTGGGGATATAAAATTGTTTCATGAAAGTGAATTTTTGACATAACTAGAGAAAGATCTCATGGCAACCATCTGCAAATATCTGAAGGATTGTCCTGGGGAAGAGGAAGCCAGGATGATTCTGTTTAAGCCCACAAGGGAAAACTATGGACATAGTTCTAGAAAATTTTTGTGCTTTCAGCTCAGCATGAACTTCCCAACAATCAGCTCTCCGGTTTGGATTGCATTGGTTCATGAAGTGGTAAGTTTCCCATCACTGGAAATATTCAAGCAGAGCCTGGACACATACTGCAGTGGGGAGTCCCATTCAATTAAGACTTGGTTCCTTCGACTCTGTAATTGTAAGCATCTCTAGGTTTTTTTTTTTTTTTTTTTTTAGTTTCCCCTCGTAGTTGTGTGAGTGAATATATGCCAGATGCAGGTTTACTTTTTCTGAATGTTGAGTCTTTCTGGGAAAGGGATGTGACATCAGTGTGCAAAGACCTAACTCCTTTTGCACAGTTGGTTTGTATAAAAAGTCAAGCTTGGAAATGAGTCCTCCTTCAGATGCACTAGAAGAGATGGCTACTCAAAGGGCTTTTCCTAGAAAGGATTGGCTGACTTAGTCCTGAAAACTGATCATGGGTATTAGACACCTGGGTTAGTGTCCTGCCTCTGCTATTTAATCACTCTGTCTTCAGATTTATTGTTTCACCCCTCTGGGACTTAATTCCCTCATCAGTATAATGGGCATATTGTGCTAAAATAACCTCTCAGATCATCTGTTAAGACAACCAGTGTAATGGGCTGAGTATGCAGTCATTACAAACCAGCTCCTCCCACTTGTCCTTGGAGTAATAATAATGGCCAATATTTGTTATGGGCCAGAACTTGAAACAAGGTGCTAACTCAGTACAATTGAGAGAGACATGGTTGTTTAGCATGGTGCTTAACAGTTCTCTAGTGTAGTACATGTACTTAGTACTAAACAACCATGTCTCTCTCAATTCTACCCCATCTGGGGAGGGGGTGGAAGGAGGGAGGGGAAAAGACAGAAGAGAAGTGAGTGCAAGGGATAATGTTGTTAAAAAAACTACCCAGGCATGGGTTCTGTCAATAAAAAGTTAAAATTATTTTAAATAATGATAATAATAATTTTTTTAAAAATACTATATTCTGAATTTTAGGCCCCAAGCTTCCAGGAAGAATTTTATTTAACTTAAGATAATTCTAAATCCAAGCATTCTATCCAAGAGAGAAATGTACAAACTAGCATGGTCTCTCATACCTTCTGATATGTCCCTCCCTAAGACTGAAGATAAGCATGATATATTCAATCTTAAGCCTAGACATTGTCTGAGCTACTTGCAGGATTAAGATTCTGCTCTCCACCATTTCCCCTTCTGGAGTTTGTGGTGCAGTAGGGGAAGAAAGAACCATAAAAATGCCCATTTCTCTAAAGACAATTAAGACAATCTCGTAAGTCTGCAAGATCAGCCCATATTTCCAGTGTAGAAGAAGAAAAGATAAATGACTAGCTTTAGTCACACAGGAAACAAGTGGGAATCAGGTATGAAGTTTCAGTACATTAAGCTAATAAGGGCTGTGGATCTTTGTGGTCTGAAGGGCAGGAAGAGGAAAAGTGGGTCAAAAGGCCAGATGCAATGACATCCTCTCCCCCAAAAAGGTAAGGTAAAATCACAATATCATTGTGTCTGGCAGTGGCAGAAAGAGGTAGCGACCTGTTCTGGCTCACAGAGGAAAGAAACTAGACTTCTGCCCCCAAATCCAGCCTTGGGCCTTCCTGGGCCTCAGATCAGCCCAGGACATTCTTGAATGTCCAACTCTTGGGAAAACCCAGTGCTCTGCTCCGTGGCTTATAGAAGACTTCTAAGGGCATCCTGCTTGGTCAGAGTCTTTGGGTCTCAGACTGTTGGAGCTCTAGGTGAGAGGTCATTGAGGTGAAGGAGCAAATACTTAAAGCCCTTCACAAGGTGGTCCCTTTTCCCTTTATAATCTTTTTACACTGGTCTCCCTTCCATGAACTCTGTGGTACAGTGATACTGACCTCCTGGATGTTCCTTGAACAAAACATTGTATCCCAACTGTCTGGGCCTTTGCTCTTGTCTTCTCTTGATCTTTGTCTTCTGCATTCCCCACTTCTGTCCAGGCTCAGCTCTAAACCTATTTCCTGTAAAAGATTTTTTGTCTACAATTGTAATAGAATGCTATTGTGCTATAAAAAATAACCAGCAGGATACTTTCAGAAAAACCTGGAAAGACTTAGATGAGCTGATGCAAAATGAACTGAGCAGGCCCAGGAGAACATTGTATATAGTAAGAGCAATATTGTATAATGATAAACTGTGAATGATACCTATTCTCAGGAATATAATGATCAAAAGACAATGATTTCAAAGGATTTAAGATGAAAAATGCTATCCACATCCAGAGAAAGGACTACAAAGTCTGAATAGAAATTGAAAAATGTCTTTTTTTCACTTTTTAAAATTTTTCATGGAGTTTTGTGGGGAGGTTTTTTTTTCCCCCACTACATGACTGATATGGAAGTATGTATTACATGGTTGCACATATGTAGCCTATATCTAATTACAATCTTAGTGAAGGGAACATGAGAGAAAGTGAAAATTTAGAAGTCAGAATTTTTAATAAATGAAAATTAAAAGTTGTCTTTACATGCAATTGGGAAAATATAAAATACTAATTAAAGAGAAAGAAAACCAGGGTTCAAAATTCTCCTCAAATACTGAGTAGCTGGGTGATTCTGATCCAGTCAGTTAATATTTCTTGGTCCCAATTTCCTCATCTGTAAAATGGGGGCAATATTACCCACTTCACATGATTGCTGTGAAAATCCAAGGAGATGTTACTTGCAAAGCCTGTTTCAGACCTGAGAGGCTTCCAAAGATATTGACAACTAACTATTTCTCTAAGGAGAGGAGGCAGTTGCTAGGGTTTATAGCAGATGATTTGGGAAGTCACATTTGCACAATGCCATAATTTTATGGCTAGGAAAACTGAGGCCCAGAAAGAAGAAACAATGAATCTGAAGACATAAAGTGAGTAAGTAGCAGAGGCAGGATGCCAGATCTCTGATGTCCTAGATCAGTGCTCAGGACTTAGTCAGCTCTTCCTCACCAAGGAAAGATCCTGTGTAGAGCCAAGTTTCCCAGTGAATCCAAAAGATTAATTTTTAAAACTTGATTTTTGTAGAAAATGATTGTCTAAAGGGAGCCAGGTTTTTACACATTAATACCATACCCCTCTCCCAGAAAGAATCCACAGTTCTGGAAAACCAAACTAGCACCTGGCAAGTGTGAATACATAGCCACAAGGGGACAGCATAGAGACATACACAAATATAAGATATGTTAGAATCACAGAGTGGAAGGAACCAAGCCCTAAATGAATATGCCTCCCCACTACTAAATTCATTTAGGCTCCATTTGAATTCTGCCAGTGATAGAGAGGTCCTTATTTCATGAAACAATTCAATCTTCATTGTACAGCTGATTGTTGGGAAGCTGGTGCTTTGCTGAAGTCATTGGAATTCTCTATGATTTTTCCCCTAGTTTTTCCTTCTGAGTCCAAACAGAATGAGTCTGATTTTCTTTTCTTAAAGACGATCCTAAAGATTGTGTGGGACAGGGCGACAGGAGACCTTTTTAAGAAGCCACATCTGGGTGGGGAGACAGGTAAGGAGAAGAAAAAATAAATTTAAATGATATTTTTGTTGTATGTTTGAAAGAAACAACAAGTTGTATTTAGTATCCCTGCAATTTCATATGCAAATGTCTTTTTTGTTGTACTATATTATGGAAATCCTTGCTTTATGCCATAAATTAAGGATAACTAGCTGACCCCGAACAAGTCACTTGACCCTCTTTGTCTCAGTTTCCTCATCTGTAAAATGATTCGGAGAAGGAGATTTGGATTGAAAACCTCCAGAGGATGAGCCATACCATCACAAGATAAGAAAGAAAAAGCTCATGGTAGGAAGGCTCATCCTACAGAGGTTTTCAATAAACAATTTTTCTGCCTTCTACTGAGTGATCTCTGAGTAGTCATTTTGGGTAAGGGTCTTCTACATCCCTCACAATTGGGGGCTTATCTGGGATGGGGTCTTTTGGGGAGACAGCTGTGTGCATCACGGACAGGGATAGGTACCCACGGAGTAGTTGTCTCCATGGTCTCTGGCTCTGGGTGAGTAGCCTCCTTCCCCCTTAGACAACGACCCAAGGCAGGGATACTCAGTGGAACACAGAATTGAAGATTGAAGTGAGTAGAGTCCTGATGGCCAGTGGCAGTCTGGAAAAAATAATGTGTTCTTGAGGTAAACAAAGCTCTTGGGAAGTCTAGGGATCTATTGGCTGGGTCGAGGGAGACTACCCCTCTTAAAATTGTTTTGGTGGACTGCTATTGATGCCAATGATAAAGGACTTTTCCTGAGGAGGCTCTCAAGTGGCTGCAGGGTCATGAAAGTAACAAAGGACCTTTATCTGGGGCATGAGGGTAACAAAGGCCTTATGCTAACACGTGGACTGTGTCCAAGGTGGTAAAATGGGATAGAAGCAGTCCAAAAATTTGTATCAGGATGTTAGCTAGGGAATTCAAGTTTGGGATGGACTTCCCAGATATAAAAGGGAATAAAACTGGGAGGATGTATATCCCAGGACTATTTGGGTATATCAGACTTAAATCTGTATGTAAAAGGTGAAAATAGAGTTTGTGTTTATCTGTGTGTACATGTCTGCTTTGCATTGCTTTTGTTCTGTGTTAAAAGTTAGCAAGCTCGTAAGAGATAAGAATTCAGCCTCTGTGTTAAAATATCAGGTTGAATTGTGGAAATTGGAATTTATTCAGAGTAGCAATTTTTTTCAGAGTGTTTCAGAATGTATTGGTAATTTGGGAACTAGTTTAGGGCTTCTGAAGAAAACAAAATCTTTTTTTCTCTCTCTCCCTCTGCCTCTAGCAGAGGCTTTGCAGGAAGAGGGAGAAAAGGGGAAAAAATAAAAACATAGATTGAAAGTTTGGAAAGTTTTGAGAAAATAGAACAGTAGCTATCACTCCTGTAAAGAAGGAGCCCTGTGATCAATAACTCAGACTTGTGGATTTCTGCCAAAAAAAAAAAAATTCTCAAGGTAAAGCAAGGATTGGTGCTTAACTCTTTCCTGGCTTACTAAAGAAAAGAAGTTTGAATGAAATATCTAGGTGGATTTTAGGAAATTTCACAAACTAAAGTACTGGTTAATTTTTAAATAAATTTAAATTGGTCCGTGTATTAAGATTGGAAATAAGAAATTGCAGATATTGGAAGGGAGAGATAAAAATAGAGTAAGAGAGGTAAATAGCTGAATGTTGGTCGGGGGTGGTGGTAAAGGAAGGAGGGGAGTCTCTGACCTGTTGGATCTGTGGGAAAACTAGTCATACTTCTAAAAAGAAAAAAAAATTTCCAGGAGAAGAAAGAAAAATCATTATTAGCAAGCTTGCTTTCATGGAGTGAGAGAACAGAAAGTTTAAGAAAGCTAACCTGAGTAATTGTTTGTCTGCAACATTTGATTAAGAGTTTGGGGAATTACTATATTTTAAAGAGGTACTATTATTTTGAAATCGAGGGAAATAATTTTATTGTTGCCTTGCACATGTTAGATTTATTCTGGATAAAATCTTGAGGATTGTTTGAATATTGTGACCTTTACAACTGAAGAGAAAAATTTTCCTTTTTTTAATTTTTTGGTTGGACTTCAAATTGAAATATAGGCTATTAAACAAAATGTCAGTAGCTTATCTTGTTGGGGGGCGGGGGGAGAGGAGGGAGTCATGTTTGCATCTCCCTGCTTAAATGGTATATTGCTTTCTAGAAGTATTGGGTAATTTGTAAACTATATTATAAGTTTTATGAAATTTGATTCAAAATTAATTGTGAATCTTGAAGTCTAAAGTTTAAAAAAAGGTGATTTAAAAACAAGGGAAAAGAGAGATTGATTTACAAAAGCAATTAATAAGTTTAAATGGAGCATCTAGTCAGAAGGGTTACAGAGAGGTGACAGGAGAATAAACGTGATTTAAGAAGCATTAATTAGTAAGAGCAGATAATTTCAAGAAGAAATCAGTGGGAAAAAGAAGGAACTGGTTGGAAAGGGTAGTCACAGAGAGATGGCTGTGAGACGGGATCTGTTTTTGCAGGGGGGAGAGCAGCAGAGCAGTAGTGGAAAGTAGCATCCACTTGGTTCCTTTGGCTAAAGAAAACAAATGGTGATCTAAAGGGACAGGCTGCTCTTGCAAGATGTTAATTGATTGAATATTTATTTCTTTAGCTAAATAATGATTATGAATATTAAAGAATATGATCAGAAATGTGATATATAGTTTGAAAGGGTTATTTCAAAAAGTTTAATTGATGTTTTCAAGAACTTTTCAGATTCTTTTATGTGAAAAATAGGAAGTTTTAATTAACTGTATTGATGTCAATTATCTGAAAAGGACTCCAAGGATAATAGTTTTTTCCTTCTTCCTTTAGAAAATGTTTTTGTTGTGAACAATGTGTAGTTTGGGATTTTTCTGTGTATTGGGTATTTTAAAAGCAAAGTAATTGGTATGATATTCAACTTATTCAAGATTCAACATCTACTTGGGTATGTAAGAATTGTGTGAATTTTCTGGGATAAATTTCTTACTGTTACCAATATAAGATCATGGTAAATATTTGTTTGGGATTTATCTGAAACTTTGGAGATAAAATCTCTTGGACTTGTAATTAATGCTATTTGGGAGTTTTAAAGCTCCACTCTCATGTGCTGAAGGTTGAGTTTTAACTGCTTATATTATGTTATAGTTATGTCCCTGCATTTTTTTCTTCCTGTGACTGATTTCTATGATGAGAGCAATAGTTAATAAGAAGTGTTAATTCAATTCAAGTATATTATACCTTCCTGTTTCCAATATGATTATATGTAATCATTATATCCTAAATACTCAGGCAAATACGTATTTAGCCTGGCTATCTGTCTGTTACTGGATATTTGTGTTTTGTTTTTTAAAGGTTTCTAAATGATAAGAGGACAATTAACAATGGTCTGTGAAAGCTAACTGCTGTTTTATTTATTGGGAATGTAGCTGGCAGCCATTTGCCTGCCTTGTGAAGCAAACTAAACTGCTGGCTCTTCATATTTGGCAGCAGTCTAGTGAATCAAGTCTTTCTATCTCAGACTGTTCTAACCTTGTTAGATTTGGTTTTTTGTTGTTCTATATTTTGGTTAAATTATAGATTATTAAACCTCTTCTGAGATATGGATTGGCACATCTGAAGCTTAGATTGACACCACACCCACACCCCTATATGGATTGAGAGCCTTCGCCCATTTCTCAGCATGAAGCAGTTTTTTGAATGAGAGATCATCGCCCATGCTCCTGATGTAATTTGGACTAATATGAGGGACTTAGGAATGATTGATAAATGACAGTTAAGCCCTGTCTTGGTCATTTATTACTGTGGATGGAAATTGTTAAAATTGGTAACTCTTGATGTTAAGGAAGTTATAATATGTTTATAATATCTATGTTCACTTCAAAATATGTAATTGTTTGAGGGATTTTTTTTAGGAAACTCCTCCTATACTAATCTGTTATGTATAGGAACTTTAATTCACTCTTGGGATTTATATGTGGGATGGTTATTTGACTATTTACTTTTGGGGGGATGATTCCTTTCCATGAGAAAAAAAAGGAGAGGAAGAAATAAAGGGAAACGGGTAGATTTTTCTCAAAATACCTAAAAGAGTAGGAACTCTTAGTGTTCTGTTCACTTTGCCTTAGATACTTCTGCCCCATTCCCTATCTTACCAGTTCAGATTGAATTGGAAGTCCTTAAGCAGTCCTTTTTGTTTTCACTATGCTTTAGCTTTGAAACCCTTTATTCTGTGGAATTGCCCTGGCAGACTCAGTTTTTGGGACTATTTTGTTTTTAGAAAATCTCCAAGATATAGACACCTATCTTGGGACTGGCAGTCTCTAGCCCTGTAACCCCAGTTTCTTAATTGGTATCTCAGCATTTTCAATAACATTGCAGTTTTGAGATCAAGCCTCTAAAGTTTGGGGTTTGTCTGCCTTCATGGTCTAACTGTGCATGCTCTGATAGCTCTGTTCAGAAATCTGTATTCTAGTAGCAGCCCTGTCTGTTCCTCTGGGTGGGGACAGGTAGAGCTACTCCAAGCCTCACCCTTCTCCCCTGGAGTGAGGTGACCCTCTGAATGGGCAGCATGACTGTATCAAGCCTTGCTACTCCCTACATAAGTAGAAGCTGAGTTAAGTGCACAAATGACTGAAGATCACCTATCAGTGAACTGTCCATCTCAAACTGGATTCCCTGGCTGAGATGAGGGCATTTGTACTGCTGATAACTCTGGGGTTGTCAGGAAAAGACTTTCCTTTGCCATAAGTCCTTGCATTTTCTAGTTTCATTTTGATTTATTTGTGTCACATTTGGGTTGGCCAAAATTATGGTGCTGAGACCTCCCAGGTATCTAGGGGAGGTAATTCAATAATTCAAATAATCAGAAGGAAAGTGTGTAATGTTGTGCCCCAGTTTCCCTAGATTGTCATCTTTGTTAATTTATCTTTGTATTTTTATGTCTGCCAAATGTCAATCTGTTCTATGATTTCTATGTTTCTATGACAGTTGGTGGAAGCAATTGTTATGATATGAACATATTGCAATCAATGGTGTTATCCTGTTGCCACTATGTCTACCCTGTATAATTACATTAGACACCAGAATAGTTCAACGGTCCTTATCAAAAAATTGCATACAGAAGATGCTATTAAAATGATGATTCTTTAGAGAAAAGAGTGGAATATATTAGAGAGGGATCATTTTGATGTTGAACCTGATAAACAATGTATAGATATATTACCTGATTTTGAACAATGTGTAAGTTCTTCATAGAAATGTGATAAAAATCATTTACATATTACAAGGGGGGAATTCATACATTCTGTAAGTTCTTCACCTTATCTTTCTCTGTTCCATACACTTTCCCTCCTCTCCTCTCTTCTCTCTTCTCTTTGTCTCACCCTCTGTCTCTCTCCCTTTTTCCTTCCCTTCCATTGGTTTCTCTCTCCTCCATCTTTCAGCCTTTCTTTGTGTATGTGTGTGTGTGTGTGTGTGTGTGTCTCCTTCCACTCACCATTAACAATACCAGCAGATCATGGGTAAGCGAAGCTAATATAATAAAAATGACAATACTACCTAAATTAATCTATTTATTCAGTGCTATATTAATCAAAGTATCAAGAAATTATTTTACAGAGCTAAAAAATTAATAATGAAGTTCTTCTGGAAGAATAAAGTTAAGAATTTCAAGGGAAAAATTCTTTTAAAAATGCAAATAAAGCTGATCTAACTGTACCAGATCTAAAACTATATTATAAAGCAGCATCTGGTACTGGCTAAGAAATAGAGTAGTCAATCAGTGGAATAGATTAGGTTTCCAAGAACAGTAGTCAATGACTATAGTAATCTAGAATTTGACAAACCCAAAGATCCCAGCTTCTTAAATAAGAACTGAGTATTTGACAAAAATTGTTGGGAAAATGGGAAACTAGTATGTCAAAAACTAGGCATTAACCCACACTTAATACCCTATACCCAGAAAAGGTTGAAATGGTTCATGACTTAGACATAAAGAGTGATGTTATAAGCAAATTAGAAGAACAAAGGATAATTTACCTCTCAGATCTGTGGAGAAGGAATTTGTGGTCAAATGTTGAGGACCATGCTTAAGTTTGAAACCCAGAAAGCCTGTAAAGGTTTAAAGGGGACTGTATCATTAAAGGGTGGGGCAGTTCTCTGAAAGCCCCCACAGCTGTGAATCATAATACACTTGAAGAAATTGCAAATCAGCCTTTACTGACACAGAGGTTGCTTATGATTTGGGAATTAAATAAATTGGAGGCAAGAGAGAACAGGAGAGAGGTCAGAGAACGCAACTTGCTCTCAGCCTCCTTGTATTGTTATGATCCTCTCACATGAAGGAATCTATTTTGCTGGTCAAAATTAGATCCCCAGCAGCTACTAGCAGGTGGCTCCCACAACACCCAGCAGCCACTAGCAGACTGCACCCATAAAAGACAAAAAAGAACTAGAACACATTATGGAATGCAAAATGAATTATTTTGATTATATTAAGTTAAAAAGGTTACAAACAAAACTAATGCAGGCAAGATTAGAAGGGAAACAATAAACTGTGGGACTGAGTGTGGATCACAACATAGTATTTTCACCTTTTTGTTGTAGTTTGCTTGCATTTTGTTTTCTTTCTCTTTTTTTCCTTTTGATCTGATTTTTCTTGTGCAGCATGATAATTGTGGAAATATGGATAAAAGAATTGCATATATTTAACACACATTGGATTACTTAATGTCTAGGGGAGGGGTGGGGGAAAGGGAGGAAGGAAAAATTTTGGAACACAAGAATGATCTATGCATATGTTTTGAAAATAAACAGCTTTAATCAAAAATTAAAAAAAAAAAAACAATGCCAGCAAAGATAATGGACCAATAACAAACACTTCATCTAAGTGGGATGTGAGGACCTGAAAGGTGATAACATGTTCATATAGGAGCTGGCTTTTAACTTATGAAAAGAATTTACAGTTTAGAGAGAGCAAAGAGCTGTTAGCTGTCTCTTTGCCACCAGACATGCTACATGTGCCTCACTAGAATTGTAATCTTTAAGTTTGAGTCTGCTTTTTGCATGGACCTGTGTTTAACTTGTGGGAAACCATACCCACTTTTAGGCTTTTAGGGGGTTTTAGGGGAATATTTATACTACCTTTGTTATTAAATTGCCTCAATTAATCCTCTTACTAAAAAAGTAATTTAAACTACTGAATGACTGTTAGTGGGAAGCACAGTATTGAAATGACAATCCTCATGGTTACCCCAAAAATCTTTAGGATTAGTAATGAGTCAATCCTGTGGAGATTTTTCAACTATGATCCATAGATCATAGAAGGTGGAGAACTGAGGAAGGAAGAAAAATCCCTGGCTTACTACTTTTCCTTTTCAGGGGACAAGGTCAAATGGAAGCCAACCAGATGGACCAGGAGGGATCAAACACTGCCTTATCTCTTTTCACCTTTCCTCTCAACTGGATGTCTATAATTTCTCACTCTGAGGCTGTCTGACCCTTTCATTATCTACTCTCATGGCTGTTCTCACAAATGAAAATTGTGCTTCCTATTTTACAAAAAGAAAAAAAAAAACTATCATTCACTAAGAGCTCCTTCTTTTGTCCTCTTCTTCATATGACTTTACCTAGATGCCTTCTGCCTATATTTCCTCCTTCACCCCCTCTCACATGAGGAAGTGGTTATTATCCTTGTCAAGGAAATCCTTTATATATGCACAAATGATTCTGTAGAGTATCAGGAGGTAAGAATCCATCCTAGGTCTTAAATCTTACAGTAACTTGGCTCACCAAAACTCCCTTTTCTTATTGAAATAGCAGAGACATGCTTGTTAACACATGATTAGAAATCTAGTTCTGAAGAAAAATGTAAAACTATTATACAATGGATCAAAGACTTATCTTTGATCTTAGGACAGGAAAAGCAGCCCACATGGAGACTACAGGCATTTGGGAGAAAGGTACTTGAGGACATTGGTATGATAAGTTTACTCTGATGTGTATCTCAACTATTTCCATCTCTGTCTAAGTAACCAAGATCCGGGCTTAATCATTTACATCTCAGTAGATTATGCTTGCTAGATTTTGTATCAAGTCTATAAGCATTGGAGGTATTTATCTCTCTGATCAATAAAATCCTAAACTCTCTTCATCTGAGCTCTGTATCACTCTTCATTTCACTACAGGAGCTGGACTCCAAGAGTGGTGGTAGAATGTTATGGGCCAGAACTTGAAACAAGGTGCTAATCACTGGGATTGATAGACACAATGCTTATGTACTTGGTTCACACCTTTGGGGCTCACATCTTTGGGAGAGTTCACACCTCTCACACCTTTAGAGTTCACACCTTTAAGAGAGCATATATAAGGAGAAGCCCACTAAAGGACAAGCCCACTAGAGACTCCAGGAGATGCACAAACCAGGATTCACTCTGGGAGATTCATAAGTCAGGATTCAGTCCAGGAGATTCACAAATCAAAAGCCCACAAGCCCATTCTCTTGGAGGAGGAGTCAGATTTATTCCAGCTTCCACCTTTGTGCTGGCTGGAGGCTTTGGATTCGGAGGGAGTTAGAGGCTGAAGCTGGCAGAGGCAAAGGACAAGTGGCAAGAGCTCTTAGAACCAAGGAGAGAGATAGGCCTCTAAGAAAGCTAATTGGGCTCTTTGGAAGGAGACAATAAGGAATCTGAACATTTAACAGCTGGCTGCATTTGAGAGAAGAACATTACAGTGGAACAGAGACAGAACTTCACAAGTGGACAGAGCTTCCATGGAAGGGTGCCCTCTTTAGAAGCATGAATATTCAGATAAAGAGGGGAATTAAATAACAAAGAGTAAGGATAAAGTGGGGAAAAGGTTGATGGAGGGAACCCTGAAACTGTCCTGACTTTGGAGGGGGAGAATCTCCCCTTGAACTCTTGAGAAGCTCTCCTCTGACAGAGATCCATCCTTCAGGGCAGTTAAATGTTTTCATTAAGATTAGCCCAGGACCACTCCTACTTAGCTCAAACTTAAGTTGTCTTATTCAATTGGAAATCTAGGCCTGGGGGGCACTGACAACATTGCATTCACAGGAAACTTCAGTCTCAGATTTCCTATTTTAAAGGCAATGTTGGGGCTCATTTTGTTGCAAAGGCCCAAAAGGCAAAGGCCCAGGACCATGCCTTGTCAAGGAACCTCCGTCTCTCCTTGGCATAGTTGCTTACAAGAGCCCCTGCCCACTGTGAAGACATTCTCTTCGCAGCGTTAACCCCTCTTTATCTCTCTGCCAGGATTTCTCTACATCTTTTGTTTATCTCTCTGCCAGGCTTTGTCACTCAGAAGTCAGTCTTCCTAGAAAAAGCTGATTCTTGCAGTGCCAACAATAAACTCCCTTTTTTGCCATTTAAACTCTTTGGGTTTGGGAATTTTTCCACATTGAACCTTTGCACTGACCAGAAGAGTTTCCCACAACTCTTTGCACTGCCATAGAACCCCATCAAGGTGATCACCAACAGGCACTTTATCAGTAGAAATAATTTAGCATTATTTTATTACCAGGCTGACATAAGGAGAGGATATCAAATGTCAAATAAATATAGAATATAAGATATCAGATACCATATGGGAATATATATAATAAGATAAAATTTATAGGATTGGTTATTGTCCAGCTGATATCAGAATATTATACATACTGAATTTGGAATCAGGCAAAATCAATCAGAGAGCAGGGACTGAGAATAGTATCTGAAAGTATTAATTACTTAAAGGAAAAGGACTGGGAGACCTTCCAATTTCTGTATGCTCTATTTTGGTATATTTCTCCAACCGTCAGAGATAATTACCTTAAATCATTAAAGTAAATTCTTTTATCAAAGATAAAAAGATATTCATGATTAAGTATTGTAATGCCAGAGAAACTGAGGCAAGAGAGAGATTAGATTTTTAATATTTTAATAGTAGAGAACTTAGGCTAGCCAGTTGGACAAGGCTCTTGCCTGAAAGATATCCAACCCCTGACAATTAAAACACAGCCCTTTTATAGGGCTCCAGCTATAAGGGAAACAAATGCAAGGCAGGGAAAACGTTGGGTAAGTAATAATTTCAGAAAGTATCATAAATTCTGATAAATCGGGGGGAGAGGGGATCAAGAAGGTCGATAAACAGAAAGTCTGGGGCAAAAAAGAGAGTGAGCACTACCCAGGCATTAGAGATAAGCCATCTGGAGTTTGATGACTCACTGGAATGTGAAAGTGACCAGAGCTTAATGGAGTAAGGAAAGGGGGGTAGCCATAATATTTTATTCCAGGTATAGCATAATAATTTAGGGAAACTGAGGCAGGGAACCTGAGTATTACAATATCCGCAACTAACAAAAGTTAGCTTCTTTGTATGTGTACTCCATCTACCTGAATTTTAAATTATGTCTCAAATTCCTTGGAAAGATGGGTTTGAGAGGCAAGGATTGAAAAAAGCCCTAAGCTTAAGATGACTCAGCAATTCCAAAACCTTTTTGCTTACTTAAAAAGACCCTTGTCTCTTTTTCTGTCAAAACCCTCCTTAGCATAAAAAGAGCGACGAAAACCTCATTCAAGATCTCTGTCTCCCTACCTTTGTCTTTGAACACTGCTACTAAATATTTTTAATGCTTTGCTTGAATATGCACAGCAGAAGGAGTTATATTCAAGATCTTAATATTTTTCAGATATCAAATTTGCTCTTTTTTGAAACAGCCCCAGTCTTGAACATCCTGCTGGTTAAAAGGAGATTTCTTAAATAGTAGTGTGTGTGTGTGTGTGTGTGTGTGTGTGTGTGTGTGTGTGTGTTTACAAAGTTGGGGCAATTTTCTTTCATGTCATTTTTGTCTGTGTCTATGTTTGTTTCTGGGCAGAATGTCAGTGTCATGTTTGTTGTATAAGCTAGATTTTGTTGCCTGGAAAGAGTCATAGGCAACCAGCCAGAAAAAAACCCTCTATACTGTAGTTTGTTTGCTGGAAATTCTTCCTAAAAAGGGTCCTAATCCTTTTTCTGTAAATTTAAAACCTTTGGCCAAAGGTTGAAAAAATGCACAAAAGAGGGGGTTAGAAAATAAAATTAAAATAACATCTTACAGATTCTCAAAAGTTTTGTGAGCAAAACACCTTAGCAAAGTCACAAAAAATTTTAAGAAGATTGATTATGGAATTTGGAAATTAGTAAAAAAAAAATTAGGAAAATACCAGTTTTTACTAACCTTTCTCTGAATACTCTCTTGTATGGAGTAATCTCCCATTCCAGGTGGGAGTAAGAGTCAACTCTCAAAGGATTACTGATGAGACTGTTATATCACATTTCCTAACTTCACTCATATATTACAGTATTGGAGAAAAAGCCTTATTAGTGGTACACTCAAAGTCTTGACAAAAATTCCTGCCCAACACAGCGTGGAGGAATGCGATGGGTGGGGGTCAAACTCAAATTCTATAAGTTCGTCTAATGAGCAATCCTTTGCACCAGGAAGAGTTTAACATACAAAACAAGTTAAACAATAGTTTATGTGTTTAAGTTTGGTAAATTTTTTGGTAAACTTCAGTAAAAAGATAGTTTATCTAGCCCTCAGTTTCAATTAGTAGAATTTGATATTGGAGATGAAACCTCTTGGGACTGCAAGTGATATATTACTTTTGAGTTTTGAATTTTATTGCCCAATCATTTGTTATGCCACAGTTCTCAGTTTCCATAATTATCCATAAAATAGTCCTTACTCAGTTTCTCTGCTTTAGCTCAAAGTTTAGTCCTTCAAAATCTCCCCTCCCTATCAGAATATTTGATAAAGATAAAAGATTTTATGTTTTAAAATATCAGAATGCCTCTCCCCATCTCCGGGGTTCCTCCCCCCATGCCTCCCCTCACCCTATCAGAACCGGATTGTCAGAGACATGTTCCTGCTTTCAGCACCCTGACTCTGCCCCTGACTCAGTCTACTCCCTTGAATCTGAGCCATGTGCATATAGATCATTGAGAACTCTCGTTGTTTGCTGGATTCTTGGAGACAATAGTCTCATTCATCCCTGGGATGAAATCCCAGGTCCATTTGGGACCATTTGGATCCATTTGGTCCTAGTAAACCTCTCCCTTTTAATAAATTATTAAATTGTTCTCTAATCTCTATCCTGCTTCAGTTTCTCCGGCATTACAATTAAGTCAGTAACCCACCACTTGAGATAATTTTCATAAGCTACTCAGAGAAATGTGATCCTGTGCAATGTTCTCTTTTCTAAAATATAATGGTTCTCTGGGAGCAGGTTTCTTGGAGGGCTTCTGGAGGCAGCCTTCATTTCAATTCAATGTAATAATCACCTCAAATGGAGCCCACAGTTAAAGTCCAGTCCTTTATTGTCTCTTCCAAAATAGCCCAGTTAGCTTTCTTAGAGGCCTATCTTTCTCCTTGGTTTCAAGAGCTCCTGTTGCTAGTCCTTTGCCTCTGCCAGCTTTAGCTTCTAGCTCCCTCCGAATCCAAAGCCTCCAGCCAGCACAAAGGTGGAAGTTGGAATGAATTGATTATGGGCTTGTGGGCTTCTGACTTGTGAATCTCATGGACTAAATCCTGACTTGTGAATCTCCCAAAAGTCTCTAGTGGGCTTGTGGGAGCTCCCCCTTATATATCTTCTCTTAAAGATGTGAACTCTAATGTGTAAACCAATGTAAACTCTCCCAAAGGTGTGAACTCCAAAAGTGTGAACCAAGTACATAAGTATTGTTTCTATCAATTCCAGTGACTTAGCACCTTGTTTCAAGTTCTGGCCCATAACAACCCTGAACAGATAAGAGTCTGTATTAGGATAAGAGTTGGGAGCTTTTGCTCAAAGTGAGATCTTTCTGACTCAGTTTCCCAGTTCTGTTTCTTTGTTTCCTACGTGATCATTCCTGAGTCTGATAAAGCAAAACTATTATAATTGGATATTAAACTAAGTAAGTTTTATTTTGTCATGTGTGTTCTCTCAGGCTGGGACCTGAAGAGTTAGTTCTGATGGTATTGTTATACCTCCATATTTCCTTTTATGACAAATTCATATGATAACAGCAAATGGTCAACACAAATTCAAGTACATAATATCTTATTGTTTTCAGTCTGAAAATATATAGTCATTTTATCCTAAATAATTTAATGAATGAGTACCTGGCCTAGGCATCTATTTGTTACAGATATATATAGATGTTTGGTGAAATAAATTCTTTATAGGTTTCCAAAATAATGTAAGAATAATTAACATAATTGTCCATGAGAATAAACTGTTATTGTTCATTTGAAACTAAAACTGAACTGTCTTTAAAACTGATATGTACTATATATGTCCTGTGATACGAATATTTTTCCTTACCTGAAAATTGCTGCCCAATCTACATTGGTCTCTTCACATCTTATAGCAGTCCTTGTGGACTTGTATTTTTATCTCAAATCATCCTAATCTGTATTTGTTAGAATTGTTTTGTATTCTAGATTTCGGTCAATTACAGCTGTGTTGGCCAGCTTTAAGGAACTAAATCAACTTTTGGACATTTCAGTCAGCTCCAGCTTGCCACTCCCTCCATATAAAGATGGGAGCCTACAAGTGACTCAGCTCTTTGCCCATTCTCAGCAGGAAGCAATTTTAGAAGATGAGCTCATCCCCACACCCTTGCTCCCAGAGGACTTCGAGACCCATTTGTTTAAAAGGGGGAATTGGAAATGATTGGTGAATGGACCCCCAACATATCCAATCTCTGAATGGATCTCCTGTTACAAAGTATTTGGGACTTAGAATAGCACAAATTTTCACATCTCAGATATGGAATTCCATGATGTTTTCAAGATCCTCAGAGATATACTGTACAACATGTGTAAAAATAATCACAGATATTTCTAACTGCAGATACTGTTTAAGGAATGATACTAGAATAAAAATCATGAATGTTTTAGAAGGATATATTGTAAAATGTTGCAATTGTGTTTTATTCCAATGTCTTACTTCTATTCAAATGTTTTTCAAACTCAATGCCTATAGTTGTTATTATGGAATATCCATCCTATGTAATAATGTCTAAAAAGATTAATCACAATTTGTACAGGATAGCAGGTGAACAGGTCCTTGAGAACATCAAGGAAAATTAGAAAGTAGTAGTAATAAAAGAGATTTGTGGGATTACTCACTTTTGGAATTCTAGCAGTTATATTAACTAGTACAACACTTGCTATTTCAGCTACAGCTTTTACAAAAACTGTTCAGATTCCTCAATTCACAGATAAATTAGCAAAAGTTATATCATAAACTTTTTAGAACAGATTAATATCGATTGTGAGTTAAAACAAGAATTAAACTTAGTGGAACAATCATTAATATGGTTAAGGAATCATGTAAACAATTTCGAATCTTGATTACAACTAACTTTTTAGCAAAAAACATGACAAAAAGTAGTGTCCATGGAATTGATCCTGATAGTGTAGCCAGTCAAATATTTAGTGCTTAAAAAGATTAATCCTGTAAATAATCTGAGCTCTATGCTTTTGCATTTTGGTCCTCTAGCATGTTTTATTTTGCTACTGATTGGATTAACCCCTTGTGCAGTCAAGTATGTTCTGCAATCATTTTCAATTATGAGAATTGAAGTCCAAAGACTTCATTTTTTAACTTAAAAAGGGAAGAATTGTAGAGGATAAGAATCCATTCCAGGACTTAAATCTTACAATAACTTGGCTCACCAAAACTCCCTTTTCTTATTGAAATAGCAGAGACATTATTGTTAATATGTGATTAGAAATCTAGGGACTGAAGCAAAATGTAAAACAACTATACAATGGATCAAAGGCTTATCTTTGATATTAGGACAGGAAAAGCAGCCCACAATGGAGACCACAGGCATTTGGGAGAAAGGTTCTTGAGGACATTAGTATGATAAGTTTACTCTGATGTGTATCTCAACTATTTCCATCTCTGGCTAAGTAATCAGGATCCGGGCTTAATCATTTACATCTCAGTAGATTGTGCTTGTTAGATTTTGTTTCAGGTCTATAAGCTTGATACAGATACAGATAAATTTTTTTTGGAGGCATGTATATTTGTCTCTCTGATCAATAAAATTTGAAGAGTTCATATCCTAAACTCTCCACCTGGCCCCTGTATTTCCATGCCTTTCATTTCACTACACGAGCTAGGTTCCAACATGATACCATTCCATAAAATCTTTTCTAGCAGATTTCCTTCCTTATCATCATGCCATCCTCTCACTTATCTTCATTCTCTCCCTCTCAACTGTCTCCTTGTCTACTAACTACAATCATGCCCAAATCTCTTCTATACTCAGAAAAATCTTTACTTGGCTAGCTATCTCCTCAAGGTAACCTATATTTTCCCACCCTTTTTCTTTCTCTTTGGGACTAAACTCTTTGAGAAAGCCCTCTACAATGTACCTACAGTTTCTTTCCTAAACTTTCTGTAGTCTGACTTTTGTTCTCATCATTTAACTGAAACTGATCTCCTCAAAGTTGCTAGCATCTTTTAATCACCATACCCGGTGAACTTTTTTTTTTTCAGTTCTTATTGTTTTTTACATCTCTGTAGTTCAGACTTGTTACTCTTTTCTCTCTGTTTTCATCATGGTTTTTTCTCTTGGTTTTACCCCTCTTATCTATCTGACCACTCCCTCTCACTCATTTGCTGGATCTTCATGATAATCATGGGTGCTCATAAAGCTCTGTTCCTAGCCCTTTTCTCTTTTTCTTTATACTATCTTCCCTGGATAGGGAATGCATCATGCATTCAATTCTTCAACATGCATGATTCAATTCTTTTTTTATTATTTTATTTTAACTTTTTATTGACAGAACATATGCCTGGGTAATTTTAAACATTGTCCCTTGCACTCACTTCTGTTCTGACTTTTCCATTCCCTCCTTCCACCCCTTCCCCTAGATGGCAGACAGTTTTCTATTTGTTAAATATGTTACAATATATCCTATGTACAATACATGTGTGCAGAACTGAACAGTTCTCTTGTTGCACAGGGAGAATTGGATTCAGAAGGTAAAAATAAGGTGGGAAGAAAAAAAATGCAAATAGTTTACACTCATTTCCCAGTGTTCCTTCTCTGGGTGTAGCTGCTTCTGTCCATCATTGATCAATTGGAACTGAGTAAGATCTTCTCTTTATCGAAGATATCTACGTACATCAGAATACATCCTCATACAGTATCGTTGTCGAAGTGTATAATGATCTCTGGTTCTGCTCATTTCACTTAGCACATGGATTCAATTCTTATCACTGTGCTGATGATTTTCAAATCTATTTATCTTGCCCTAACTTCTCTGCTGTCAATCTTTTCCCTAAGTTCAATTTAAGAAAGATAAAGTTGCATCCATAGATTTATTCTTCCTAAGAAGATAGACATGTATACATTTATATATGAGAGTACAGTTAGAATTGAGCTTGGGATGGGCAAAGGTAACAGAAGTAAAGACAAAAGTCACAAGGTGAAGATGTATGTAATTTCAGAGGAATCTGATGAGCTTATCCCTGGGTTGAGTTGTTTTTGAGGAGATATATTGTGGCCTGTTTCAGTTTTGGTCTTTGGGCTGGGTTATTGACATGAGTCAGTCTAAGTTGCCTCTGTAGCATAATAGGGGGAATTACAGGCTCAGCAAGTAAATATTGCAAGGAATTTTTGACATGCCCAAATTAGGGAATGCTCAGTTTGTCTCCTGCTTCTGATTACCAGTTCAATCTGGCCTCCTCTGGATAGTAGGGGAGTTTGAGCAAATCAAAGTGGTCAGTAAAAATCATTGACTGCCTCATTTCACAATCCTCTTCTTTTCCCCAAAAAAATCAGAAATCCCTAGAGGCCAAGTAATGACCATATGCAGCATAATGCCCTGTTAGTGATATTTAGTGGCAAACCACCAAAAATTATAAGGAACAAACATATTTGCGGCATGGTGGAAGAAATCAGGCAAGAAAACCAGCATCGACCTCGAGTGACCAGGGGACTGACCAGGGGACAAGGCAAGTGGCTTGTGGTATAAAAGAGACTCAGGCAGGAGAGAAGGGGCAAGAATGTAGAAGGACAAAATGTTTGAATCAGGGCCTTGGTGGTTGGGAACAATAAAAGGAAAGAAAAAATTATGGTAATATACTCAGTTCTGGTCCAGAAACTTGGGACAGTTGTCTCCTCTGGATGTCAGCTAGTACACACTAGATGAATCTTGAGGTCCCTGGAGGGTTCTGTCATTCACTCATAAGCAAGAGCTTTTTCAGAATATTGGCAGCTGTGAAAATAGTCAGAAAGATATGGTAGATTCCTTAGAGAAAACTCCTTGAATCAATCTTTGAATCTTCTGCTTTTGATAAGGATATGAAAGATCCTTAATTAAAAATCTCTAAACATCACAAAGAGTTGATCCAACCATATAAACATCTAAGACTAGATTTAAACAGTGCAATAAAGTTTTTCTCAAATTCCTATAATTGCCTCCCAGATGAGGTATAGATCAGATTCCTTAAGAGTGCTCACAATGGACTAGTTTTGAGAAGGGAGATTTATGTGTCTTCAAAGTAATCAAGAAAACTCAAACAATGACATCAAGTTACATTTAACTAAGCAAGAGGCTAACCAAACCAAACTAATTAGCCTTAGGTAGCAGTGGAAGTGGAGGGAAGTTCCAAAGTTGGAACAGTGCAGGTTAAGAAGATAAAGTAGGCAGAAAGAAAGCCCCAAATGTTCCATGTAACAATCTGGTCCTTAGATATCTTTTCTTTTCTTTGATTTTTTAGTGTGATGGAAAACATACTTATTTGCATTTTATCTGAGTTTATTGACCCTTTCTAGGTCTTACTGGAAAAACTTACTAGCTTTATGACAACTCAGTCAAGTCATTTTCCAATATTTAGGCCTTAATTTCCTCATCTATAAAATGAAGGAAGTTAACTGGAAGATCTTTAATATTAGATATCTTTTCTTGGATAATTTGCTTTATTCTCAGGACCACTAATTTTGGAGTTTTGATTCTCAAGT
Source organism: Antechinus flavipes (assembly GCF_016432865.1). NCBI lineage: Eukaryota > Metazoa > Chordata > Mammalia > Dasyuromorphia > Dasyuridae > Antechinus > Antechinus flavipes. Next base: position 618,100,429 of record NC_067400.1, read on the forward strand.
TCCAAATCTAAAAATTCTGACAATTTAATGCAATCACTTAAAGTTGGTTCTCCAATTTTGAAACTTGAGAGAATTTTAGTTCATATAGAATTTGTTGTTTCTGTCTGTACCTAAATCTGGTACCTGATATGATGTTTAATAGAATTCATTTGTAACTGTGCCTAGTTCTTATGCTTTTTTCTCAGGAAGCTCACTGATGTCTGTTCTTCTACTCTTCAAAATTATCAATCTGTATATAGTTCTCAGAAAAAAAATTCTAGTCTGTAGTGTTCTTGGTGATTTTCTGGAGGTCTTGGGAGCAGCCTTATGTTTCAGTAGAATAATCACCATGAGAATAGCCAGGTGTTAAAGTCCAAAAATCTTTATTGTCTCCTTCGCCTGGTGCTCAGCTAGCTTTCTCATAGCTTTCAGACTAGCCTTGGTCACAGTGGGGGAAAATGCAGGAGGCCAAGCCAGACCCCGGGAGCCTGACCGAAGATGGAATGAATTTCTCCTTGGCTCTGAGAGCTTGAGCTCCTGCCTCCAGTCCTGTTTTCTTCTCTGGCTCTCAGTTGCAGCTTATATGCTCTACACTGAGTATAAACTAATCATTATATCACTAGGAAACCATTATTTGTTATAAGATTAAATCAGTCCTACTGAATTTAGAGAACTATTAATCATCATGCTAAACTAAATAACCATTGTCTTTATCAATTCCACTGACTTAACACCTTGTAAGAATCCTTGTTTCAGAGTTCTGGCCCATGACACTAGTCTGTTGCTTTCCTGAAAATTTACTGTTCCATCTAATTAGAAAATATTCACATTGCCTGATCTAATCATCCTTTCCTTTGGAGATATAATCCCTATATTACAATTCATTATGAATATTGGTTAAAATTGTCAGGTATTCATATTTGTATCCTATTATGATAAATCAGAGATATTTCAGTATCAATCTATTATCTAAATTTAATGTTCTTACAAATTTTCTGATTATAGAAATTTGCTATAAAAGAACAGTGACATAAAAGAAAGTGTTCCCTTACTTTGATGTCAATTCCAAGTAAAAGTTATATATATATATATATATATATATATATATATATATATATATATATACAATTGAACTGAATCAGGCTTAAAGTTAGTAGATGGAATATAGAAATTGAGTTAGGAAAATTTGCTTCAGCTTGGGTGAACAGTTGTTTACATAACTATTACAATGAAAACTCCATCTACTATTTATGCATTGGCTCAATAGCATTCCTTGATGGTCACATCTGGAGTTAGACTCATAATAATATCAGTTAACAATACCATAGGGTCTTAAAAAGGCAAGTTCCAACAGTTAGAGCTTCAGGTGGGTTCAACTTTCAAGGATCACATATCCTAAATAATAAATATTGACTATCATCTTACATTGGTAACAGTAAGAGATTCATCACAGAAAATCCACAACTTAGCTTGATATAGCTAATACTCATACTAAGTAAATGATTTTAAATTCAACGTTACTCAAATGATTTTGCTTTAAGATGCTTAATAACAATCAAAGACGACCCACACTTAACACCATATACCAAGATAAGATCAAAATGGGTCTATGACCTAGGCATAAAGAACGAGATTATAAATAAATTAGAGGAACATAGAATAGTTTATCTCTCAGACTTGTGGAGGAGAAAGAAATTTGTGACCAAAGATGAACTAGAGACCATTACTGATCACAGAATAGAAAATTTCGATTACATCAAATTAAAAAGCCTTTGTACAAATAAAACTAATGCAAACAAGATTAGAAGGGAAGCAACAAACTGGGAAAACATTTTCACAGTTAAAGGTTCTGATAAAGGCCTCATTTCCAAAATATATAGAGAACTGACTCAAATTTATAAGAAATCAAGCCATTCTCCAATTGATAAATGGTCAAAGGATATGAACAGACAATTTTCAGAGGATGAGATTGAAACTATTACCACTCATATGAAAGAGTGTTCCAAATCATTATTGATCAGAGAAATGCAAATTAAGACAACTCTGAGATACCACTACACACCTGTCAGATTGGCTAAGATGACAGGAAAAAATAATGATGAATGTTGGAGGGGATGCGGGAAAACTGGGACACTAATGCATTGTTGGTGGAGTTGTGAACGAATCCAACCATTCTGGAGAGCAATCTGGAATTATGCCCAAAAAATTATCAAAATGTGCATATCCTTTGATCCAGCAGTGTTTCTATTGGGCTTATATCCCAAAGAAATACTAAAGAAGGGAAAGGGACCTGTATGTGCCAAAATGTTTGTAGCAGCCCTGTTTGTAGTGGCTAGAAACTGGAAAATGAATGGATGCCCATCAATTGGAGAATGGCTGGGTAAATTGTGGTATATGAATGTTATGGAATATTATTGTTCTGTAAGAAATGACCAGCAGAATGAATACAGAGAGGCTTGGAGAGACCTACATGAACTGATGCTAAGTGAAATGAGCAGAACCAGGAGATCATTATACACTTCGACAACGATATTGTATGAGGACATATTTTGATGGAAGTGGATTTCTTTGACAAAGAGACCTGAGTTTCAATTGATAAATGACGGACAAAAGCAGCTACACCCAAAGAAAGAACACTGGGAAACGAATGTGAACTATCTGCATTTTTGTTTTTCTTCCCGGATTATTTATACCTTCTGAATCCAATTCTCCCTACGCAACAAGAGAACTGTTCGGTTCTGCAAACATATATTGTATCTAGGATATACTGCAACATATCCAACATATAAAGGACTGCTTGCCATCTAGGGGAGGGGGTGGAGGGAGGGAGGGGAAAAAAAATCGGAACAGAAATAAGTGTCAATATAATGTAATTATTAAATAAAAAATGTAAAAAAAAAATAAAAAATAAAAAAAATAAAAAAAAATAACAATCAAAGACTTGGGATATATAAATATAAAAATTCTAAATTTTATATAGAAAACAGATTTTTATGAAACATTATCTATATTAAAACATATTCAGTTATTGTTCATGTTTAAAGTTATATAGACTATTATTCCCAGAATACCTTTAAACAATGGGAATATCTTTAATGTGATATTTGAATTATAGATTAAATAATAAATAAATAAAATCAGATTTCTCATTAGGATGACACAAGATAATGCATAAATTATGAGTCTTCACCAACATAACTATCCAAACTGAAATTCTATTCCTCAAAAAAAAAAAAAAAAAACCTTCCTAATTTTAACCATGTCATTCTGAAAGAATGAGATACTTCAGGAATTGAATCCTATACACATGACAAGTTCAAACACTAATTTATCTCTTGTCCAGACCATGGAGTGACAACAAATTCAGGTCAAAATAACAAGATTACTACTTAAAACTGATTATAGCTGCCTTGATATTGTTCTAACAACTAACAATTCTAATAACTAATAATTCAGTAGTGCAATGGCACATTTCCATGTTTTGTCTTATGATACCAATTACCTATGAAAATTAAGACAACTCTGAAGGACCACTTCCTACCTCTCAGTGGCTAGGATGACAGGAAAAGATGATGACAAATACTGGAAGAGATATGGGAAAACTGGGATGCTAATGCATTGTTGGTGGACTTTGTTGTTTCCCAGCTTTCTGCTTTCTTTCTAAACATGGTTGCCTTTTTTTTTTTTTAATTCAATAAACATTAATTAAGTACCTGTTTCAGGCACTGCACTGAGTACTAGGAATACAAAAAGAGGCAAAAACAATCCTTCCCCTTAAGGAGCTTACAATCTAGTGGGAGACAACTTGCAAAAAATTATATACAAAGCAAGCTATAGATGGGATAATGTGGTGTTCTCTTCTTTTTTATAATATAAATAGGCAATAATTAAAAGAGGGAAATTAATTTGAGAATTAAGTAAGGCTGAGGAAGGCTTTCTGTAGAAGCTAGATTTTAGTTGTGCCTTTAAGAAAGCCAGAGAAATCAACAGTTGAAGTAAAGGAGGGAGAACATTCTAGACATGGGAGATAGCTACAAAATTGTGTGTTCAGCTCAGCTCCCCAATTAAAATAGGCGCTCCTCTATGGTAGGGGTGGAAATTTTCTCTTTCTTTGTATCTTTCTTTGTATCCCTACAGTACCTGGAATATGATACACTTTATCTATCTATCTATTTATTCATTTGTTTGTTTTGCCAAGGCAATTGGGGTTAAATGATTTGCCCAGGGTCATACAGCTAGGAAGTGTTAGGTATCTGAAGCTAGATTTGAAGCTAGATTTGAACTCTGGTCCTCCTGACTTTAGGGCTGGTGCTCTATCCACTATACCACCTAGTTGCCCCAGCAGGATACATGTTTCACAAATGCTTATTTGTAGTGTTCTCTTCTTTTGTATAATATGATGGTTCTCTCTGGGAGCAGGTTTCTTGGGGAGGTTTTCTGGAGGCAGCCTTAGTTTCACTTCAGAGTAATAATCACTTCAAATGAAGCTAGCTGATAAAATCCAAATGTTTATTTTCTCCTTCCAAGTCTTATCTCTTTCCTTGGGCCTGGTTAGCTTTCTTAGAGGCCTCTCTCCCTCCTTAGTTCCAAGAGCTCTTGTAGCTTGTCTTTTAACTCATCCAGCTTCTACCTCTAGTTCAACTCTAACTCATGGCTTCTCAATCTCCAACTGACACTCCCCTCTCAATATTTTCAACTCAATTCTCCTGACTGAGCTCAGCTGTTTTTATGCTCTTTTAGAGGTGTAAACTCAAAAATTGACTCCTCCTCTGAGAGTGGTATTATGGGAGGTATGAATTTGGATATTTCAATCTCCCAAATGTGTGAACTAATGTGTGAGCTAATGTGTGAACTCTCAAAAGTGTTAACTTAAGCATTGTTTCTATCAATTCCATTGAATTATCACCTTGTTTCAAGTTCTGGCTCATAACACTTATTGACTAACTGAAGATATCCAGTAATGTGGAACTCCACTCCTTTATACTTTGACATGTTTTCCCAATATTAAACCTAATTCTTCTCTCTGAGCACAAGTAAAATGTGCTGATTTTCACAGTGATAGCTCTTCAAAGATAGCTCCTGGTCCCTGTTCTGCAGGGGAAACTTCCCCAGATCCTTCCAACTATCCTTAATGGCATAGGCTCCGTGCTCCTCATCATCCTAGGCATCATCCTCTGGTGCCCCTCCAGCTCATCAGTGTATTTTCTAAAATATGGCCTTCAAAACTGAATACTATCATCCCAGTCTGACCTGACCTGGGCCAGGGACAATAGAACAGTCATCTTGGTCCTGGACACAATATAGTCTTCTGAAGGTGATGAGGTTTGTGGCAGGTTTGGGGTTCAGGGAACCAAATGAAGAGGTTTAGGGTTCCTGGAGGTCAGGGAGTCAAATGAAGAGATTTGGGGTTGTGTCCCCAAATGATGAGGTTTGGTGCAGGGTGCCCTTGATTTCCCTAGGATTTGTGCAGGGCAGGGAGTTGTATGAACCCCCTTCAGTTTCAGGCTTCCCTTACTCAAAGGCAGCCTTACTTTTCTATTAATCTTTTCTATTTACTCCACTGCCATATCCCATAGCTGATTCATGTGGAGCTTGTGATAAAATGCAGATCATTTTAGCTACATTTCTCCCACCTTGTACTTGTGAATTTGAGTGTTTTAAAATTAAGTATGTGATACTTCCCTCTATTAAATTTCATCTTATCAGACACTCTCCAAAGCTGTAATCTATAAAGGTCTTTTCGAATACTGACTTTGTCAACCAAAGTATACATTATCCCAGTTGATGTCACCTGCAGAATATTAGAAACATACCATGGATGCTTTGATGCAATTCAGTGATAAAAATCCTCAACACCCTATGGCTAAGTATGAATTCCTGGACCCTCTTTCTAAGCCCTGCCTTATTTAAATCCCATTTACTCACAAGTCAAGACATTACCCTTCCAAATTCACATCAGTTCTTCAAAGGTTCAACCCTTTCCTATTAGACAAGTTATGATTCTATTTTTGTACTAAGCAAATAGGAGCATTTATAGTTTCATAGCACATTAGAACTAGAAGGAACCCACAAGGCCATTGAATCAAACCCATTCATTATTAAGAAACCATTTATTTTGGCAGTAGTATACATTTCCCAGACTGGTTGTCAGGATCAAATTAAATAATATTTATAAATTTCTATAGCACGTAGTAGGAGCTATATTGGTTAGTTGTTGTCCTTTATTCTTGAAGAGGAGCAAAATAACACCACTATGTTAGAATCAAGTTAGTGCATCTTACAGTGGCTGATCAAACCAATATGAGGTAGGAATGCTCTGCCACAGATCCAGCATAAATAGTCCCTAAAAACATTTGGGGTAGATTCTTTAACTTTGCTCACCTTGAGTTTCTTCTGTTCCTAATTCTACTTTGTTCATAAGGCATAGCACCTTCTCTAATGAGGGCATGCTTGCTAGGTAGATGTCTCTCAGTGAGACAATCAACTCTAAGGTTCTTAATAAGTACTTTGAGAGTATCCTTGTATCACTTTTTTTTGTCCATCTTGTGAGTAAGCTAGTAGTAGTAGAAGCAGCACCTGGGGTGTGAAGGCTTGCTGAGCCTTTTTCAGGTCTTCTCAGCCACTTTTCTATCTATATAATACTGAGCTTTCACTTGTGACTCCAAAAAGCTTTAGAATACTCGGTAACCACCCCCAGTCAAACCATCGTGGATTAAGCCAGGTGGAGGGGAACCAACAGGCCTTGAACCCTTTGGTGAATTGTGGAGATGTCTATGCCAAATCTGTGAAGACCTCTACCAGCAAAACAAGAAGATGAGAACAATTCGTTCCAATGGCAGCTGAAACAGATGATTTGGAGTACTTTAAATTTAGAGGTAGAGGCCAAGGTCATACACTGCATCCCATATCATGGCCAATCATCTTGACTTTTTTCTTGTTGCTAATCTTTGATGACTGGAAGAGAATGAAGGCGATGACTTTCTGCAATTCTGTCTCATTTAAATCCAATTCACATTCAAGTCAAGACATCCCCCTATGTTGTCATTGGTCCTCTTTGAAAAAGACCAACTTTTGCTCTCTTGTTCTTGAAATTCCAAACAAATGGAATAGTGTGGACTCTCAAAGCTCATAAAGGGAGTATATCCATTAAGTCTGGTCAACCACAGTGATTACTAATCTATTACTCCAAAAGTGGGGTGGGGAAACGTGTATCAATTGTGATATATTAAATAATAGCAATTTTTTTCTACAACCAGAGAGAGGACTGTGGGAACTGAATGTGGATCACAACATTACATTTTCACACTTTTTGTTGATGTTTATTTGCATTTTATTTTCTTACTCATTTTCTTTCCTTTTTCATCTGATTTTTTTCTTATGTAGCAAGATAATTGTATAAATGTTTATATATATATATTGGATTTAACATATATTTTAACATGCATAACATATATTGGATTGCTTGCCATCTAGGGGTGGGGGTAGGGGAAAGGAGGGGAAAATTTGGAACAAAAGCTAAGCAAGAGTCAATGTTGAAAATTTATCTGTCTAAATGTTTTGAAAATAAAAAACTTTATTTTTTTTAAAGAGCATTTTTTGACAGTGACATTTTAAAATCGAAAGATATAGAATGATGATTATGTTGAACTAGGAATCACAAGAAAGTAGAGTCCATAAATAATTATTATTTATGATGTTTTTGTACTTTAAAATGAAGACAATTGTTTTAAACTAAAGAAAAGGTTTACATCTTAAAAGAATTTTTTTAAAAATTTCAGTATGTTCAAAAGAGTCTTCCAAATGATCTGTCTGTTACTTGTAGAACAATGTATCTATTTTTTCTCACCTGTTTCTAATATAGTTACAAAATTATTTTTGAAACTTCAAAAAAAAAAGAAAAGAAAAGAAAATGAAGGCCAAATAATAATAATAGTCAAGCAAAATGCATCAAGCCATTGGTCATGGTTTTTTATACCTCTGCCATGATGCAGGAAGCACACTTCACTATGATCTTCTGAATTTGTAATTGTTCACTCAATTACACAGAATTCCAAGTCTTTCATGTTGTTTTCTTTTCGTTACTGCAACCATCGTATACATTGTTCATTGGGTTTTCCTTATTTAGGTCATAAAAGTTTGAGTATTTCTGAATTCTTCACTTATCATTTTGATATTCCATTATAGGCATATGCTAAAATTTGTTCAGCCCTTCCCCAACTGATGGGAACCCCATTTAGTTTAGTACAAATAGATGAATGGATGGATGAAAAAAGCATTTATTAAGCTTTTACTGTGTGTCAAATGCTGATGAGTACTGGTGATACAAATACAAAAAAGTGGTTATAAGTCCTCAAATGACTTACATTTTTTTTAATGTTAAAGAAAACTGTATTTTTCTAATAGTTGATTTAAAAAAGTATTTCAAATTGCAGTCATCAGAAGTACACAATTTTAGAAAACCACACAGTTTACTTGGACTCTTCAGCATCTTTAGTTTTCTGTGCCTTGTATTTTGGCATCCCCATTTTCTTTTCTTTTCTTTTCTTTTCTTTTTTAGGATCCTAGGTATTTAGGAGTGCTGCAATACCTACAGCCTTCGTTTTTTTTTTTGTTTTGTTTTGTTTTTTTTTGTTTTGTTTTTTTTTTTTGTTTTGTTTTGTTTTGTTTTGTTTTGTTTTGGATAACTTTTTATTGACAGAACCCGTGCCAGGGTAATCTTTTGCAGCATTATCCCTTGCACTCACTTCTGTTCCGATTTTTCCCCTCCCTCCCTCCCTCTACCCTCTCCCCCAGATGGCAAGCAGTCCTTTACATGTTAAATAGGTTACAGTATATCCTAGATACAATATGTGTGTGCAGAGCTGAACAGTTTTCTTGTTGCACAGGGAGAATTGGATTCAGAAGATATAAATAACCCGGGAAGAAAAATAAAAATGCAAGCAGTTTATATTCATTTTTTAAAATAACTTTTTATTGATAGAACTCATGCCAGGGTAATTTTTTAAAGCATTATCCCTTGCATTCACTTCTGTTCTGATTTTTCCCCTCCTTCCCTCCACCCCCTCCCCCAGATGGCAAGCAGTCCTTTACATGTTGAATAGGATTACAGTATATCCTAGATACAATATATGTGTATAGAACCGAACAGTTTTCTTGTTGCACAGGGAGAATTGAATTCAGAAGATATAAATAATCTGGGAAGAAAAATAAAAATGCAAGCAGTTTATATTCATTTCCCAGTGTTCTTTCTTTGGGTGTAGCTGCTTCTGCCCATCTTTGATCAATTGAAACTGAATTAGCTCTCTTTATCAAACTTCCATCAAAATACATCCTCAAACAGTATCATTGTTGAGGTATATAATGATCTCCTGGTTCTGCTCATTTCACTTAGCTGATGCTAAGTCTCGCCAGTCCTCTCTGTATTCATCCTGCTAGTCATTCCTTACAGAACAATAATATTCCATAACGTTCATATACCACAATTTACTCAACCATTCTCCAATTGATGGGCATCCATTCATTTTCCAGCTTCTAGCCACTACAAACAGGGCTGCCATAAACATTTTGGCACATACAGGTCCCTTTCCCTTCTTTAGTATCTCTTTGGGGTATAAGCCCAGTAGAGACACTGCTGGATCAAAGGGTATACATAGTTTGATAACTTTTTGAGCATAGTTCCAAATTGCTCTCCAGAATGGCTGGATGTGTTCACAATTCCACCAACAATGCATCAGTGTCCCTGTTTTCCCACATCCCCTCCAACATTCCACATTATCTTTCCCTGTCACTCTAGCCAATCTGAGAGGTGTGTAGTGGTATCTCAGAGTTGTCTTAATTTGCATTTCTCTGATTAATAATGATTTGGAGCATATTTTCATATGTCTATAAATAGTTTCAATTTCTTCATCTGAGAATTGTCTGTTCATATCCTTTGACCATTTATCTATTGGAGAATGGCTTGATTTCTTATAAATTAGAGTCAATTCTCTACATATTTTGGAAATGAGGCCTTTATCAGAACCTTTGATTGTAAAAATGTTTTCCCAGTTTATTGTTTCCCTTCTAATCTTGTCTGCATTTGTTTTGTTTGTACAAAAACTTTCCAATTTGATATAGTCAAAAATTTCTATTTTGTGGTCAATAGTGATCTCTAGTTCTTCTTTGGTCATAAATTCCTCCCACTTCCACAGGTCTGAGAGGTAAACTATCCTATGCTCTTCCAATTTATTTATAATCTCATTCTTTATGCCTAGGTCATGAACCCATTTTGACCTTATCTTGGTGTATGGTGTTAAGTGTGGCTAGTTTCTGCCATACTAATTTCCAATTTTCCCAGCAATTTTTGTCAAATAATGCAGTCTTATCCCAAAAACTGGGTTTGTCAAACACGATATTATTAAAGTTACTAGCTGTTTTGTCCTTTGAACCTAACCTATTCCATTGATCAACTAGTCTATTTCTTAGCCAATACCAGATGGTTTTAGTAACTGCTGCTTTATTATATAATTTTAGATCTGGTACAGCTAGGCTACCTTCATTTGATTTTTTTTTTCATTAATTCCCTTGAAATTGTTGACCTTTTGTTTTTCCATATGAACTTTGGTGTTATTTTTTTCTAGGTCATCAAAGTAGTTTGTTGGGAGTCTGATTGGTATAGTGCTAAATAAATAGATTAGTTTAGGTAGTATTGTCATCTTTATTATATTTGCTTGCCCAATCCAAGAGCATTTAATATTTTTCCAATTGGTTAGATCAGACTTAATTTGTGTGGAAAGTGTTTTGTAGTTTTGCTCATAAAGTTTCTGATTTTTCCTTGGAAGATAAATTCCTAAATATTTTATACAATCAGTAGTTACTTTGTAACTCTAACTGTTGGGTTTGGTTAGTGATATATAGGAATGCTGATGACTTATGTGGGTTTATTTTGTATCATGTAACTTTGCTAAAAGTGTGGATTATTTCTAATAACTTTTTAGTAGAGTCTCTGGGGTTCTCTAAGTATACCATCATATCATCAGCAAAGAGTGATAATTTGGTTTCCTCATTGCCTATTCTTATTCCTTTAATCTCTTTCTCAACTCTTATTGCCAAAGCTAGCATTTCTAATACAATATTAAATAGTAACGGTGATAGTGGGCAACCTTGTTTCACTCCTGATCTTATTGGGAATGGTTGCAGTTTGTCCCTGTTACATACGATGCTTACTGCTGGTTTTAGATGCTACTGATTATTTTAAAGAAAAGTCCATTTATTCCTATACTCTCAAGAGTTTTTAATAGGAATGGATGTTGGATTTTATCAATGCTTTTTCTGCAGCTATTGAGATGATCATATGGTTTTTGTTAATTTGATTATTAATATGGCCAATTATATTGATAGTTTTCTTAATATTGAACCATCCCTGCATTCCTGGTATAAATCCTACTTGATTGTGGTGTATTATCCTAGGGATGATTTTCTGTCGTCTTTTTGCTAATATCTTATTTAAGATTTTAGCATCAATATTCATTAGGGAGATTGGTCTTTAATTTTGTTTCTCTGTTTTTAGCCTATCTGGTTTACGTATCAGTACCATGTCTGTGTCCAAAAAAGGAGTTTGGTAGGACTCCTTCATTCCCTATTTTTTCAAATAGTTTATGAAGCATTGGGGCTAATTGTTCTTTGAATGTTTGGTAGAATTCACATGTAAATCCATCTGGTCCCAGGGATTTTTTTTAAGGGAGTTGATTAATAGCTTGTTCTATTTCTTTTTCTATAATGGGACTATTTAAGCAATTTATTTCCTCCTCTGATAATCTAGGAATACTATATTTTTGGAGGTAGTCATCTGTTTTGCTTAGGTTATCAAATTTATTGGCATAAAGTTGGGCAAAGTAACCTCTTATTATTTCAACTTACATTTTTATACGAGGAGACAACACAGATGAGATTCAGGATTGACTAAGGAGAGATATTTTTGTCTGAGAAGTCAAGGAGATAAGTAAGCCATAATCGAGGTAAGTAGCAATAACTTCTTCTATAAGCAGTGATAAAGTATTAAATTGGTTATTTTCCTACTATCTTTGATCTCTCTGGGCTACATGCCTAGTAGAAGTATCATTGAGCAAAAGGGTATTAACATGTATAAAATTTTATAACTTTTAAGATATTTTTCAAAATTGTCAGAATGGTTGGGTTAATTCCCTATTCCATTAATCATGCATCAGTTTGCCTGTGTTCCCAAAGCACTTCCATAAGTATCATTTTCATCTCCTATCATTTTCACTAATCCTGAAATTCAACACTCCTGATAAGATTCTTTTAAGACTTTGCCATTACTTGTATTCACCCTAAGGTATCTACCCTTGATTGCCCTTGATATCTACCTTCAGACCAAGTCTTTTGGAAATCTAAGTAGATTCATGAATCGACAAGTATTCACATTAGTCCCTTTAGCAAATTCTTTTCTTCTTCCTAGGAATTGTTTCTCTTGATATTTTGAAACTGAATTCTTGTAAGTTTCTTATCTTTTCTGAGATAACTTCCCCTGTAGAAATTTAGGACATGAACTTTACCTCCCTTTCCTCAGAATGTTCTGAAATCTACTCTGAAAAAAATCTAGGTGTATATCAAACCATAGTGAATTTTCTCTTTCTATTCTATTAGCAATTCTAAGATTATTTCCCGCTTTCCTTTCCCACTAAGTGAAGATACAAAGTTTTCATATTTCCAAGATTCCTCATTACCTATTCTTATTCCTTTAATCTCTTTCTCAACTCTTATTGCCAAAGCTAGCATTTCTAATACAATATTAAATAGTAATGGTGATAGTGGGCATCTTTGCCCAGTTCATCTTTGTTGGTGAAATCAAGACCAAAACAGCAGCTCCCTTTGTTGGTTCCTTTACCTTTTGAAGAATGAAACTATCCTTAAGATAAATGAAGATGATGCCAAAGGGCTATAAAACAGTGCATAAACTTTGATTCATCAATACCACTGCTAGTTATGTATCTCAAAGACATCCAGAGAGAGAGAGAGAGAGAGAGAGAGAGAGAGAGAGAGAGAGAGAGAGAGAGAGAGACATGGACCTATTTATACAAAAATATTTATAACAGTTCTTTTTGTGGGGGCTAAGAATTGAACATCAAAGGCATGCCCATCAACTGAGGAATAACTAAACAATCTGTGCTGTATGCTTATGATGGAATATTTTATGCCATAAGAACTGACATATAGGCAGGATGATTTCATAAGCCTGAAGAGACTTACATGAACTGATAGCTAAGTGAAGTGAGTAGAACTCTTTTCAATAATAACACGATTCAGATCAATTCCAATAGATGTGATGGAGAAAGCCATTTACATCTAGAAGGAGTACTATGGGATCTGAATGTGGATCACAACATAGTATTTTCACCATTTTTGTTGTTTGCTTGTTTTTTTCTTTCATTTTTTCCCTCTTTCTTATCTGATTATTCTTGTGAATGACATATGTGAAAATATATTTCAAAGAATTTCACATGTTTAACCTATATTGGATTACTTGCTGTCCAGGGGAGGAGATGGGGGAAAGAGAGCGAGAAAAAAATTGGTACACAAGGTTTTGCAAGGGTGAATGTAGAAAACTATCTTTGCATGCATTTTGAAAATAAAAATTTATTATTAAAATTTTTAAAAAAGAAATGTAAACAAAACAATTTCAGAAAAACCCAGAAAGATTTAAATGAGCTGATGCATAATGAAGTGTAAAGAGCAAGGAGAACATTGTATACAGAAAAAGAAATATTGTTCAGTGAAGAACTGTGAATGACTTAGCTGTTCTCAACAATACAAAAATCCAAGATAATGCCAAAGAACAAATGATGAAGCATACTATCCATCTTCAGAGAAAGTATCAATATTAACTGAAAATGGGTTGAAATATACTATTTTTCACTTTCTTTTTTTCATTTTTTCTTTTTTATGTTAAAATATATGTTAAATACAATATATGTATACATATTCAAACAGTTATTTTGCTGAACAAGAAAAATTGTACTTAGAAATAAGGTAAAAATAACCTGACAGGGAAATCAAAATGCAAGAAGACAAAAAGAAAAGGATTGGAAATGCTATGTTGTGGTTCACACTCATTTCCCAGAATTCTTTCTCTGGGTGTAGCTGGTTCTCTTCATTATTGAACAAATAGAACTGATTTGGTTCATCTCATGGTTGAAGAGGGACACATCCATCAGAACTGATCATCATATAGTATTGTTGTTGAAATATATAATGATCTCCTGGTCCTGCTCATTTCACTCAGCATCATTTCATGTAAGTTGTAAAGAGCTGAAACTCTTAAAAGGTATGCTTGAATCAGCCAACTGAGCGCTTAAGGCTAAATACCTATTCGAAATAAGACAATGACTCTATTAGCATATGTTTGGAATTGCTCTTCTCACAGGTGATGCTGGCTCAATGTTTGGGCTTAAGAGAATTGTAGGTAAGGATTAGGGGGTAGGTTAGAAAGGCCAGAGAACTTCACTTTGTAGCAGGACCAGGAGAAGGGAGGCTGGTGGCAAACTTGTTGTGGTTCATCTGTCTCCTTCACTTCTCCTGCTAAAGACTTTTACTTATCCTGACTCCTGCTGTTCCTGAGGTCTCCAGGGAGCTAGCCTGGACTTTACAGTAAGTCTCTCCTGGCCTATCTGAAATCATCCTGCTGATCATTTCTTACAGAACAATAATATTCCATAACATTCATATACTAAAATTTATTCATCCATTCTTCAATTTATGGGCATCCATTCAATTTCCAATTTCTAGCCACTGCAAACAGTGCTGCCACAGACATTTTTGCACATACAGGTCCCTTTCCCTTCTTTAATATCTTTTTGGGATATAAGCCTAGTAGTAACACTGCTGGATCAAAGGGTATGCACATTTTTTTAAATTATAGCTTTTTATTTACAAGATATATGCATGGGTAATTTTTCAGCATCAACAGTTGCAAAACCTTTTGTTCCAACTTTTCCCTTCCTTCCCCCCACCTCTTCCCCCAGATGGAAGGTTGACCAATGCACCTTGAATATGTTGAAGTATAAGTTAAATAGAATATATGTATACATGCCCAAACAGTTATTTTGCTGTACAAAAAGGATCACTCTTTGAAATAGTGTACAATTAGCCTGAGAAGGAAATCAAGAAATTCAGGTGGACAAAAATAGAGGGATTGGGAATTCTATGTAGTGGTTCATAGTCATCTCCCAGAGTTTTTCACTGGGTATAGCTGATTCAATTCATTACTGCTTTATTGGAACTGATTTGCATCACTTCAATGTTGAAGAGGGCCACATCCATCAGAATTGATCATCATATAGTATTGTTGTTGAAGTATATAATGATCTCCTGGTCCTGCTCATTTCACTCAGCATCAATTCATGTAAGTTTCTCCAGGCCTTTCTGAAACCATCCTGCTGGTCATTCCTTACAGAACAATAATATTCCATAATATTCATATACCACAATTTATTCAGCCATTCCCCACTTGATGGGCATCCACTCAGTTTCCAGTTTCTGGCCACTGCAAAGAGGGCTGCCACAAACATTCTTGCACATACAGGTCCCTTTCCCTTCTTTAAAATCTCTTTGGGATATAAGCCCAGTAATAACACTGCTGGATCAAGGTGTATGCACAGTTTGATAACTTTTTGAGCACAGTTCCAAATCGCTCTCCAGAATGGCTGGATGTATTCACATTTCCACCAACAATGTATCAGTGTCCCAGTTTTCCCACATCCCTCCAACATTCAGCATTGTCTTTCCCTGTTATCCTAGCCAATCTGAGAGGTATGTAGTGGTATCTCAGAGTTGTCTTAATTTGTATTTCTCTGATCAATAGTGATTTGGAGCATCTTTTCAAATGGCTAGAAATAGTTTCAATTTCTTCATCTGAGAATTGTCTGTTCATATCCTTTGACCATTTGTCAATTGGAGAATGGCTTGATTTCTTATAAATTAAAGTCAATTCTCTATATATTTTGGAAATGAGGCCTTTATCAGAACCTTTGACTGTAAAAATCTTTCCCCAGTTGATTGTATCCCTTCTAATCTTGTCTGCATTAGTTTTGTTTGTACAAAAACTTTTCAATTTGATATAATCAAAATTTTCTATTTTGTGGTCAATAATAATCTCTAGTTCTTCTTTGGTCACAAATTCCTTTCTCCTCCATAGGTCTGAGAGGCAAACTATCCTATGTTCTTCTGATTTATTTATAATCTCATTCTTTATACCTAGATCATGAACCCTTTTTGACCTTATCTTGGTGTATGGTGTTAAGTGCAGGTCAATGCCTAGTTTATATCATACTAATTTCCAGTTTTCCTATCAGTTTTTGTCAAATAGTGAATTGTTGTCCCAAAAGCTAGGGTCTTTGAGTTTGTCAAACACTAGATTATTAAAGTTATTGACTGTTTTGTCCTGTGAATCTACCTATTCCACTGATCAACTAGTCTATGTCTTAGACAATACTCAATAGTTTTGGTGACTGCTACTTTATAATACTAGTACAACTAAGCCATCTTCCTTTGATTTTTTTTCATTACTTCCCTTGAAAATCTTGACCTTTTTAATTACCAATAGTATAATATATTTAGGAATCTATCTGCCAGTGGAAAATCAGGAACTATATGAGCAAAACTACAAACCACTTTCCACACAAATAAAGTCTGATCTAACCAATTGGAAAAATATCAAATGCTCTTGGATAGGGTGAGGAAATATAATAAAGATGACAATACTACCTAAACTAATCTATTTATTTAGCGCTATACCAATAAGACTCCCAAAAAACTATTTTAATGACCTAGAAAAAATAACAACAAAGTTCATATGGAAAAACAAAAGGTTAAGAATTTCAAGGGAATTAATGAAGAAAAAAATCAAATGAAGGTGGCCT
This sequence comes from Antechinus flavipes, assembly GCF_016432865.1. Lineage (NCBI taxonomy): Eukaryota > Metazoa > Chordata > Mammalia > Dasyuromorphia > Dasyuridae > Antechinus > Antechinus flavipes. The sequence continues at coordinate 618,117,324 of NC_067400.1, forward strand.
AGCTGTACTAGATATAAAATTATATTATAAAGCAGGGGTTACCAAAAGCCATTTGGTATTGGCTAAGAAATAGACTAGTTGATCAGTGGAATAGGTTAGGTTCAAAGGACAAAATAGTCAATAACTTTAAAATCTAGTATTTGATCAACCCAAAGAGCCCAGTTTTGGGGATAAAAACTCACTATTTGACAAAATTGCTGGGAAAATTGGAAATTAGTATGGCAGAAACTAGGCTTTGACCCACACAACACCATACACCAAGATAAAATCAAAAAGGGTTCATAACCTAGGCATAAAGAATGAGATTATAAATAAATTAAAGGAACATAGGATAGTTTACCTCTCAGACTTGTGAAAGAGGAAGGAATTTATGGCCCAAGAAAAACTAGAGATCATTATTAATCACAAAATAGAAAAAAATTGATTATATCAAATTGAAAAGTTTTTGTACAAACAAAACTAATGCAGACAAGATTAGAAGGGATACAATCAACTGGGGAAACATTTTTACAGTTAAAGGTTCTGATAAAGGCCTTATTTCCAAAATATATAGAGAATTGATTCTAATTTGTAAGAAATAAAGTCATTCTCCAATTGGCAAATGGTCAAAGGATATAAACAGACAATTCTCAGATGAAGAAATTGAAATTATTTCTAGCCATTTGAAAAGATGCTCCAAATCACTGTTGATCAGAGAAATGCAAATTAAGACAACTCTGAGATACCACTACACACCTCTCAGATTGGCTAGGATAACAGGGAAAGACAATGCTGAATGTTGGAGGGATGTGGGAAAACTGGGACACTGATGCATTGTTGGTGGAATTGTGAATACATCCAGCCATTCTGGAGAGCGATTTGGAACTGTGCTCAAAAAGTTATCAAATTGTGCATACACCTTGATCCAGCAGTGTTATTACTGGGCTTATATCCTAAAGAGATTTTAAAGAAGGGAAAGGGACCTGTATGTGCAAGAATGTTTGTGGCAGCCCTCTTTGCAGTGGCCAGAAACTGGAAACTGAGTGGATGCCCATCAAGTGGGGAATGGCTGAATAAATTGTGGTATATGAATATTATGGAATATTATTGTTCTGTAAGGAATGACCAGCAGGATGGTTTCAGAAAGGCCTGGAGAAACTTACATGAATTGATGCTGAGTGAAATGAGCAGGACCAGGAGATCATTATATACTTCAACAACAATACTATATGATGATCAATTCTGATGGATGTGGTCCTTTTCAACATTGAGATGACGCAAATCAGTTCCAATAAAGCAGTAATGAATTGAATCAGCTACACCCAGTGAAAAAACTCTGGGAGATGACTATGAACCACTACATAGAATTCCCAATCCCTCTATTTTTGTTCACCTGAATTTTTGATTTCTTTCTCGGGCTAATTATATACTATTTCAAAGAGTGATCCTTTTTGTACAGCAAAATAACTGTTTGGGCATGTATACATATATTCTATTTAACTTATACTTCAACATATTCAACATGCATTGGTCAACCTTCCATGTGGGGGAAGAGGTGGGGGGAAGGAGGGGAAAAGTTGGAACAAAAGGTTTTGCAACTGTTGATGCTGAAAAATTATACATGCATATATCTTGTAAATAAAAAGCTATTTAAAAAAGAAAGAAAATACAAGTTTGTCTAAACTGAAAAAAAAGATAAAAACCTAAAGGAAAGAAAAGAAAAGAAAAGAAAACCTTGACCTTTTGTTCTTCCAGATGAATTTTGTTGTTATTTTTTCTAGGTCATTTGGGGATCTGATTGGTATAGCACTAAATAAATAGATTAGTTTAGGTAATATTGTCATCTTTATTATATTCACTTGACTTATCCAAAAGCACTGGTTGAAAGTCCAATGAGGAGGTTACTGAAAGCTGCAGATGGAAACTGATGGGGGCTTGAATTTGTCCAAAGGAGTTGAAAGGGAGAGAAAAGAAAGGTTAAAGAGTTCGAGTTGGAATGAATGTTACAGATAGATCATCTAACCCACATGACAGCATATAATAGACTGAGAAATGTTGATGTTTACAGAAGATAAGGAACTTAGCCAAGATCCCATAGCTAGCAAGTAATCAGGAATCTAAGCAAGATCTCCAGATGTGAAGCTCCGATTTCTGTTCTGTCTTTCAGTTGTAGATATGAGAGACAATCATTTGAAGGTTTTTATACAGAAAGGTTACACCATCAGAATAGCATTTAAGGAGCACTAGATTTGGACAGTTCTATGAAGGATGAAAAAAAAGAGAGAGAGATGAGAAGCAGGAACACTCGTCAAAAAAATATTGCCATAATATGGAAGAGTAGAAATGAGGAGTCTAGAGTAAAAGCTGAGAGGAAGTGTAACTGTGAGAGATACTCTCTAATTAGAATCAACACAAATAACCCTACAGTTAGGAAAACTATCATAGCAATTTGATGAGATATGGTTTAAGGAAGAGAGGTCAAAAATGTGTCCCACTTTGAACCTGAGTGACTGGAAGGTAGGTAGTACCATCAACTGGAAAACAGAAAGGAAGTGAGCACAACATTGGGAGGAAATCATGAGTTCAGAAGTTGGGTATAGACTCGTCTAATATTCAGGTTTCTAAATTCTTTCAGACACCCCAGAGTGTGATCCTGCCAAAGGGACAACCAAGCTTTGAAGCACTATGGCCAAGATTGTTTCATCGATTAACAAGCATATACAGAATGCCAAGTGCTGTGCACAAGTGCTAGGCACTTAATGTTAGAGACCCCTCAAAAATATTTAAGGTTCTTTTTCTCTTCTCCACTCACAGTAGAAAAGTCAATGGGATGAAGTAGTGGCTTCTCATTTTCTGGATGGGCATCACTGGCATTGTGACTGGACTCCTAGCTGAAGTAACTCTCATTGGGACCTTCATCAATTTCTTGTATTTCAGAAATACTGGAAAACAAAATGATGCTTCCTCTGGTTTCCCTCCCCCTGACCTGTTTCCCTAAATGGGAGAGAGGTGTCAGCATAGTTTTCTACATTCTGTACCCTTTTTTGGACCTGATCTATCTCTCTTTCCCAAAATCCTACTTTTCAGTACTAATTCCCTTTGGTGGGCCTCCTCAGGGCTTTATCATATCCTATTTGTCACACTTGATTGCCTCTTGGAAACCAGTATTCACTTCCCCAGTGGGGAACTAGTGCTCACCATTTTTCTTGGATTCTCAAACAAAGTGATTGATGTACAAGAAAGCAGAGAGGGAAAGAATGGAAGGGGCTATAGAGAGAAAGAAGATAATTACCACTCCCAACCTAGTAAAGTGAGTTTTTCACCTTAAGTGAAGAAAAAATCCACTGAGGCAGATCCAGACTTTTTGGACAAGTTGAGGAGACTAATACTATCTAGAGGTAAAGAAATTAATAGTGAGGAAGTTGTATTTTATGGATAAGGCATTGAGTCTAGGGGTAACCAAAGACAAGTCTTGACCCTAATTCAAATGGTCACCTCAGGGAAATCTTTTACTTTGTTTGGCAATGTCAGTCCTATGTCTTTTCTTTCTGAAGGGCCAACAAACACTGCTTTTCAGAGAAGAATCTAAACCATTCAGCACCCAAATATGAATAAATTGTGATATATGAATATTATGGAATATTATTGTTTGGTAAGTAATGACCAACAGGATGATTTCAGAAAGTCCTGGAGAGACTTACATGAACTGATGCTGAGTGAAATGAGCAGGACCAGGAGATCATTATCTACTTCAACAACAGTACTATATGATAATCAATTTTCATGGACCTGGCCATCTTCAGCAATGAGATGAACTAAACCAATTCCAATGGAGCAGAAATGAATTGAACCAGCTACACCCAGCCAAAAAACTCTGGGAGATGACTAAGAGCCATTACATAGAATTCCCAATCCCTCTATTTTTGTTTACTTGCATTTTTGATTTCCTTCACAAGCTAATTGTATGATATTTCAGAGTTCAATTCTTTTTGTACAGCAAAATAACTGTTTGGACATGTATACTTATTTTGTATTTAATTTATACTTTAACCTATTTAACATGTTTTGGTCAATCTGCCATTTGGGGGAGCAGGTGGCGGGGGAAGAAGGGGAAGAAATTGGAACAAAAGGTTTGGCAATCGTCAGTGTTATAAAATTACCCATGCATATAACTTCTAAATAAAAAGCTATAATTAAAAAAAGAGTCTCAGTTCAATTAATTTTATTTTATTTATTTATTTTTAATTATTATATCTTTTTATTTACAAGATATATGCACGGGTAATTTGTCAGCATTGAGCTTTGAAAAACATTCTGTTCCAACTTTTCCCCTCCTTCCCTCTACCCCCTCCCCTAGATGGTAGGTAGACCAATACATGTTAAATATGTTAAAGTATATGTTAAATACAGTATATTTATACATATCCATACAGTTATTTTATTGCACAAGAAAAATCGGACTTAGAAATAAGGTAAAAATAACCTGAGAAGGAAATCAAAAATGCAAGTGGACAAAAACAGAGGGAATGGAAATGCTATGTTGTGGTTCACACTCATTTCCCCTAGTTCTTTTGCTGGGTGTAGCAACAGATTTGGTTCATCTCATTGTTGTATATAATTATCTCCTGGTCCTGCTCATTTCACTCAGCATTAGTTCTAATTGTCTGTTCACATTCTCTGATCATTTATCAATTGGAGAATGACTTGATTTTTTATAAATTAGAGTCAATTCTCTATATGTTTTGGAAATGAGGCCTTTATTAGAACCTTTGACTGTAAAAATGGTTTCCCAGTTTATTGCTTCCCTTCTAATCTTGACAAGATGATAGTCCTGCTTTCTAATATGCTGTCCAAATTTGCCATACCTTTCCTTCCAAGGAATAAGTATCTTTTAATTTAATTTAATGACTGAAGTCACTGTCTGCAATGCTTTCTGGGTTTAAGAATAAAATTTGAAGTACTGCTGTTTCTTCTATTTGCCTGGCATTTTGCATGTCATACTGTACATGTAAGTTAAATTAGTAAAGTGACAAATGTACAATTTTGTACATTTTTTGGCCATTTTAAACCAGTCAGTTGTTCCATGTAAGATTTTAACTTGGGTTGATTCTTGATTTACATACAAGGTTCCTCAGAAGATAAACAAGATGATCTGCTACTCCCATTTCTTTGAGGACTCATCACAATTTGTTGTGATCCATACTCAAAGGCTTTAATGTAGTCAATGAATCAGAAGGAAGTGGGTTTTTTGGAACTCTTATTCTTTTTCCAGAATATTGGCAAGTTTTCATCTTGTTCCCCTGCCTCATCAAAAACCAGCTTGTTGGGATGAATATAGAGAGATTTGGAGAGATTTACATGAGCTGATGGTAAGTGAAATGAGCAGAACCAGGAGATCATTTTACACTTCAACAGCAATACTATATGATGATCAATTCTGATAGACATGGTCCTCTTCAACAATGAGAGGATCCACATCAGTTCCAATTGATCAGTGATGAACAGAACCAGCTACACCTGGCAAAAGTACACTGAGAAATGAGTGTGGACCACAACATAGCGTTTGTACTCTTTCGGTTGTTGTTTGCTTGCATTTTTGTTTTTCTTCCTAGGTTATTTTTACCTTCTTTCTAAATCGATTTTTCTTGGGCAACAAGATAACAGTATAAATATGTATAAATATATTGTATTTAACATATACTTTAACATGTTTAACATATATGGGACTGCCTGCCAGCTAGGGGAGGGAGTGGAGGGAAAGAGGGGAAAGGTAGGAACAGAAGTGTTTGTAAGGATCAATGTTGAAAAATTACCCATGCATATGTTTTGTCAATAAAAAGCTATAATAATAATAATAATGATAATGATAAAAACAGCCTGCTCTTCTATAATTCTCATTTCATATATGCTGAATTCTAGCTTGCAAAATCTTAAGCATAACTTTCCTGTTGTGTGAAATATTCAGTTGTTTGGTGATACCAGAGTGGAGGATAGTCCTAGTCTACATCACTCTTTTTTCTGCACCCCAGCTGCATCCTCTCAGAAGCCAGCCAAAGTAAAATGCCTGAATGTGTGCATTGAGATTCTGACCTGACTTGATAAGGAAGGAAAGCTTCAGAAAAAGTTCTAATCATGGATCCAAATCAATTTCCTCCCCTTCCCCACTCTCTGTTTTCATTGTGGTGTACAGAACCTTCTTACTCTGGGAGGGGGAGTCAGGTAGAATTACAAGGGGTCAGGAGCTAATACTTAATGGTTCCTTTTCCCCCTGGAGGACAACAAAATTTCTTCTTCTTTTTTTAATAACTTTTTATTGATAGAACCCATGCCACGGTAATTTTTTACAGCATTATCCCTTGCATTCACTTCTGTTCCGATTTTTCCCCTCCCTCCCTCCACCCCCTCCCCCAGATGGCAAGCAGTCCTTTGCATGTTGAATAGGTTACAGTATATCCTAGATACAATATATGTGTGCAGAACTGAACAGTTTTCTTGTTGCACAGGGAGAATTGAATTCAGAAGGTATAAATAATCCAGGAAGAAAAACAAAAATGCAAGCAACAACAAAACTTTTTTAAGGACATTGGGGAAAATCTGTATAGGCTAAGGAGGAAATAAAAGGAAAGAAGGCTTTTGTTTGTCCTTCATTTTTGAAGAGTATCTATGAAATCACAAGGTGATGTCTTGATTTGTGCATAAATTGGATTTAAGTTAAGCAGAAAGGAGCAAAGTCTCATTGTATTTTCCTGTGCCCTTGAAGTCCAGTGGTAAGATAGAGATTAGGACAAGTAGCAATTGCTTATGATATAGTTAGCAAATAATCTTGGTGTCTTCAGTGTCTAATCAAACTCTCAGCACTCCACATTGCCTTCTTTTGATCACTTTCATAGTGTCTAGAAAATACTGTTCTCATCTTCCCTTTCTGCCAGAAAGAGTCTTCACATTCTTGGAGTAGATAACTCCCTTATCTCACCAATACATTTGGGTCCTGTAGATTATTATCAACCTCAGAGGACCAGTGGGTGGAAAAACTACAGAAAATGAGAGGGAAAGAAAACATAGAATAAGGGAGGGAGGCTTTCCCTATGGGGCCCGTATGATCCTTGCTGAGATAAGAGCTCCAGGCCTGAAGACAGAGAGACCTCAATCCCCTAAAGGAGAGAAAGAGCAGACAGATCAGGGCTCTAAGAAGGTTTTTTTTTTCCCATGTAAAGTAATTTGGAAATGCATTTAACTGAACTGAGACCAAATCAGGTGCTAATGATATTAGTTGATAACAGGGTTGCTAAAGTTTCAAATACATATTATTGTTTACAGTATTATGTTTCTTAATTTTCTCATATTATGTAATTTGGAAAACTATCTCTTATGTTGTTAGAAAAACAATTTCTTGAGATTTGGGGGGTGGAGCCAAGATAGTGGAGAGAACACAAATTTCTTTCTAACCGTCTCACATGATCCTCATGATAATTACCAAATCCAGCCTCTAAATTAGTTCTGGACTAGCAAAATCAATGAATATGGAGAGTGCAACAAATTATCAGCAGAAGATAATTTCAAAACAGAAAAGGTCTGTTTCAATTGGGCATAGAGGAAGGTGGGCCAAGCACAAGTAGACTGAGCACAGATGCCAGTGCAGGCAGTGTAGACCTGGGGTGGCATGAGCTCCCTGCACCAGAGAATCTACAGAGAGAGGAATCTACAATAGTGTTGGCTACTCTGCCCTGATTACAACCAGTAGATGAGCAGAGAAGTTATAAAACATCGAACACAAACATAAAAGGTAAATAGTGAATCCCCAAACAGTTCACAGAACCTGACCATGCCCACCCAGCACCGGAAGTGAGTTAGCTCAAACTCAGTGTAGCTGCTTCTGCTTGTAGAGGACATTTGGACAACTTCCCTTGACCTAAAAACAGATCTCAACTTTAAAAAAAAAATGAATAAAAAAGCAAAAAGAACTCTGGCCATAGATAGTTTTTATGGTGAAAGAAAAGAACAGATTTCAATCCCTGAGGAGACTAAAAGCAGATTGTCTCTAGATGAAGCCCAAAAGGTTATTTTAAATTGGTCCTCATCACACAAGGCTCTCCTAGAAGAAATTTTAAATGATCTTAAAAGAGAGCTAAAAGAAAAATGGGGAAAGGAATTTAAAACTTTGCATGAGGGTTTGGAAAAGACCACACAGAAATTATATGAAGAAAATTCCCTACAAAATAGACTTAGTGAAATGGAAAAAGCATATAAGTCATTAAAAGATAGATTTGACAAAATGGAAAAAGAAAACAACTCCCTAAAAACAAAATTTGTGAAATGGAAAAAAATCTATAGAACAAAACAACCCATTTAAAAATTCAAAAGGACAAATACAAAAAAAAAGTTTTAAAAAATGAAGAAAATAATTCACTAAAAATCAGAACTGAACAAATGGAAATTAATTACTCAATGAGACATCAAGAATCAGTCAAGCAAAACAAACAAACAAAAAATAGAAAATAGAAAAAGATGTAAAATATCTACTTGGGAAAACAACTGACCTGAAAAATAGATGTAGGAGAGACAATCTAAAAATTATTGGACTTCCTGAAAATCATGATGAAAAAAATCAGAAGGTAAAATAGCCATTGAAAGAATTCACCAGACTAATACTAAAAGAGACCCCAAAATTAAAACTCCAAGGAATATCATGGTTAAATTTCAGAATTATCGAACCAAGGGGAAAATATTATAAGCAGTCAGAAAAAATCAATTCAAATACTGAGGAACGACAATAAGAATTATGCAGAACCTAGCAGCTTCCACCTTAAAGAATCAAAGGAACTGGAATCTGATGTTTTGAAAGGAAAAGGAACTTGGAATGCAACTGAGAATAAACCACCTTGCTAAATTGAACATTTTCTTTCAGGGAAGAAAATGGACATTCAACAGAAAAGGTAAATTCCATTTATTTCTGATTAAAAGACTAGAGCTAATCAAAAAAATTGATCTCCAAATATAGAACTCAAGAGAATCCTAAAAAGGTAAAAGGAAAGAACTCAAGAACTGTATTTCTATTATGAGTATATAGAGAGAGTGCATGTATAATTTGATTTTAATGTTATAATTTTTAAAAGAAACTAGAGGTGGAAAGGGGATTGTACTGGAAAAAGGAAAAAATGGAGATAAAATGAGGGAAATTACATCTTAAGAAGAAGCAAAGAAAATCTATTATAATTGAGGGAAATAAGGGAGGGGGATGAATATTGTATGAATCTTACTGTCATCAAATTTGGCTCAAAGAGAAAATATTAGATGTATTTGATTTCACCCAAAATCTTCTCTCACCTTATAGAAAAGTGGGAGGGGAAAGGGAAAAGGGAATATTTAGGCTAAATAGAAGGGAAAACAGAAATAGTAGGTGAAAGATATAAGAAAGGGGGAAAAGGGAGCAGACTGATTAAGGCAAGTGGTGCTCAAAATTAAAATACTAGGTAAGTTGGAAAGGGAAAAAGGACACAAAAAAGTATAATTTGGAATTAATAAGATGACAGGAAATACAGAATTAGTAGGGAATGGGAATGTGGTGAACTCACCCATAAAGCAGAAGTGGATATCAGATTGGATTAAAAGCCAGAATTCTACAATATGTTCGTTTACAAGAAACACATATAAAGCAGAGCAATACATACAGAGTAAACATAAAAGGCTGGAGCAGAATCTATTATGCTTCAGGTATAGTTTAAAAAGCAGGGAAGCTTGATCTCAGATCAAGCAAAAGCAAAAAATGATCTAATTAAAAGAGATAAGGAAGGAAACTATATCTTGCTAAAGAGTACCACAGATAATAAAGCAATATTAATACTAAACATATGTGCACAAGTCATATAACATGGAAATTTCTAAAGGAGAAGTTAAAAGAGCTGCAAGAAGATATAGACAGCAAAACTATAATAGTGGGAGATCTCAACCTTGCTCTCTCAGAACTAGATAAATCAAACCACAAAATAAATAAGAAAGAGGTTAAAGAGGTAAATAGAATAATAAAAAAAAGTTAGGTATGATAGATCTTTGGGAAAAAATTGAATGGAGACAGAAAGGACTATACTTTCTTCTTGGCAGTTTATGGAACCTATACAAAAATTGACCATATATTAGGAATATATTAGGACATAAAGACCTCAAAATCAAAGGCAAAAAAGCAGAAATAATAAATTAATTTTTTTCAGATCATGATGCAATAAAAATTACATTCTATAAAAGCCAGGGGAAAATAGACCAAAATTGGAAGCTAAATAACCTCATCCTAAAGAATTAATGGATGAAACAACAATAGACACAATAATTTCATCCAAAAGAATGACAATAATGAGACAACATACCAAAATTTGTGAGATGCAGTCAAAGCAGTAATAATAAGGGGAAAATTTATATCTCTAAGATGCTTACTTGCATAAAACAAAGAAAGAGAAGATCAATGATTTGGACTTGCAGCTAAAAAAGTTTAAAACCCCCAAACAAATACCAAACTTGAAATTCCAAAAATTAAAGGAGAGATAAATAAAACTGAAAGGAAAAAAGTACATATATATTGAATTAATAAATAAAACTAAGAGTTGGTTTTATGAAAAAACTAACAAAATAGATAAACCTTTCGTTAATTTGATTAGAAAAAAGGAAAGAGAAAAATCAAATTGTTAGTCTCAAAAAAGGAAAAGGGAAAACTATCCACCAATGAAGAGGAAATTAGAGCAATAATTAGGAGTTACTTTGCCCAACTTTATGCCAACAAATAACCTAAGTGAAATGGAGGAATCATTACAAAAATATAGATTGCCCAGATTAACAGAAGAGAAAATAAATTACTTAAATAGTCCCATTTTAGAAAAAAGAAATAGAATAAGCTATTCATCAACTCCCTAAAAAAAAAAAATCCCCAGGACCAGATGGATTTACATGTGAATTCTACCAAATATTTAAAGAACAATTAACTCCAATACTATATAAACTATTTGAAAAAATAGGGAATGAAGGACTTCTACCAAATTCCTTTTATGAAACAGACATAGTACTGATACCTAAACAAGGCAGGATGAAAACAGAGAAAGAAAATTATAGACCAATCTCCCTAATGTATATTGATGCAAAAATCTTAAATAAAATATTAGCAAAGAGATTACAGAAAACCATCCCCAGGATAATACACCATGACCAAGTAGGAATTATACCAGGAGTGCAGGACTGGTTCAAGATTAGGAAAACTACTAGCATAATTGACTGTATCAATAACCAAATTTACAAGAAAAAAATGATTATCTCAATAGATGCAGAAAATGCATTTGATAAAAATCCAACAACCATTCCTATTAAAAACACTAACGAGTATAGGAATAAATGGACTTTTCCTTAAAACAGTCAGTAGCATCTATTTTAAATCATTAGCAAACATCATGTGTAATGGGGATAAACTGGAATCACTCCCAATAAGATCAAGGGGTAAAACAAGGTGCCCACTATCACCATTACTATTCAACATTGTATTAAAAATGCTAGCTTTGGCAATAATAGAAGAAAAAGAGATTAAAAGAATTAGAAAAGGTAATGAGGAAACTAAATTATCACTCTTTACAAATGATAAGATGGTATACATAGAGAACCCTAGAGAATCAACCAAAAACTATTAGAAATAATCCACAGCTTTACCAAAGTTGCAGGACACAAAATAAATCCACATAAATCATCAGCAGTTTTATAAGAAAATTCAACAGCAAGAAATACAAAGAGAAATTCCATTTAAAATAACTATCGATAATATAAAATATTTGGAAATCTATCTGACAAGGGAAAGTCAGGAATGATATGAGCAAAACTACAAAACACTTTCTATGCAAATAAAGTCAGATCTAAATAATTGGAAAAATATCAAGTGCTCTTGAATAAGTTGAACAAATATAATAAAAGTGACATTATTACCTAAACTAATCTATTTATTTAGTGTTATACCAATCAAACTCCCAAGAAACTATCTTACTGAACTAGAAAAAATAACAACAAAATTAATTTGGAAGAACAAAAGGTCAAGAATTTCAAGGGAATTAATGAAACAAAAGCAAATTAAGGTGGCCTAGCTATACCAGGTCTAAAATTATATTATAAAGCAATGGCCATCAAAACCATTTGGTACTGGCTAAGAAATAGAGTAGTCAATCAGTGGAATAGCTTAGGTTCACAAAACAAAATAGTCAATGACTAAAGTAATCTAGTGTTTGACAAACCAAAGACCCCAGCTTTTGGGATAAGGCATTGGCCCACACATAACACCATATACCAAGATAAGATTAAAATGAGTTCATGATCTAGACATAACGAGTGAGATTATAAACAAATGAGAAGAATATAGGATAGTTTACCTCTCAGATCTGTGGAAGAAGAAAGAATTTGTGACCAAAGAAGAACTAGAGATCATTATTGATCACAAAATAGATAATTTTGATTATATTAAGTTTAAAAGTTTTTTGTACAAACAAAACTAATGCATAAATATTAGAAGGGAAGCAATAAAATGGGAAAACATTTTTACATTCAAAGGTTCTGATAAAGACCTCATTTCTAAAATATGTAGAGACTTGATTCAAATTTATAAGAATTCAATCCATTCTTCAATTGATAAATGGTCCAAGGATATGAGCGGACAATTTCAAGATGAAGAAATTGAAACTATTTGTAGTCACATGAAAAGATGCTCCAAATCACTACTGATCAGAGAAATGCAAATTAAGACAACTCTGAGATACTACACACCTCTCTGATTGGCTAAGATGACAGGAAATGATAATGATGAATTTTGGAAGGGATGTGGGAAAACTGGGACATTGATACATTGTTGGTGGAATTGTGAACAGATTCAACCATTCTGCAGAGCAATTTGGAACTATGCTCAAAAAGTTATTAAACTGTGCATAAACTTTGACCCAGCAGTGTTTCTACTGGGTTTATATCCCAAAGAGATCTTAAAGGAGGGAAAGGGCCCCACATGTGCAAAAATGTTTGTGGCAGCCCTTTTTGTAGTGGCAAGAAATTGGAAACTGAATAGATGCCCATCAATTGGAGAATGGCTGAATAAATTATGGTACATGAATGTTATGGAATATTATTGTACTGTTATCAATGACCAGCAGGATGATTTCAGAGAGCCTGGATGCTAGGGTGTGGGACTATGTTGAGAGGGAGTACAGAGGCCACCTCAACCTTTGGTGCACAATAAGTTTTGGTCACATTGCAGAAACACCCTTGTTGAACAAGGAGCAATGATTCGTGACCATGGGAATGGGTTCAGTCTGACAGTCACAGCTAGTTGCTTGAAAGCAGGGGTGCATTAAGAAGGCCTTTCATCTCGAGGGAGCTGTTAAATTGCTGAATTGGCTCTCCTCCCATTGGTAGATACCATGCATATGCAAAACCCACCAGCTGTTTCTCTCAGTGGTGATTAGGGATTGCTACTGTTCATGGGCTGATCATGCTTGCAAAAATATACATCAACAAGGCTGTATGACATAATAAATTGGAGCTTTTTTCACACTCTATTAGTCTTCCTCCTTATTCATCCCGTCTTTGAGATCAAAGGGCTCATATGCTTTGAACTCTGAAGACGGCTACAACAACTGGCCCCTAGAAAACAGGGACTTGGTACCAGAATGATCAGTGCACAGTCAAGCACTGCTAAGTGGTCAAGATAACCTCTAAGAGGACTCCAGAGAGAGAGCTGCACTGTTTCTTGACCAGGCAGAATGTGGAGGAGACAGTAAGTAATCTAATGGGGCAAAAAGTAGGCACCCTATTCCTTTCAGATAGGGAAGTATAAGTCAGGACTATATACAGATACATAAAAGAGCAGGGATGTACAGTTCAATTAGGAAACATTAGGAAATTCCTGGACATTGCTTACAAAGTTATTCCATGATTACCTAAGGAGGGCTATTATAATTGTGAGAGTATATTTTTGGTGAACAGCTCACCGCTTATGATAAGCAATGCCCAGGAGATATATAATCTCATTAAATAAAGTCTGAAATCAGAACTAGAAAAGGCGGTTAGGAAACTTACAGTTGGAGCACAAACAGGCCCATCTCTTAGTAATAGATGACCCTTTCCTGAGCCTAAGGAGGATGATATTGAATGGCTTCCCCTACTCCCCCACCTTTGGCCCCATATTATTTTTGTATCTATCTGGATCTATAGCCTTTCAAAGGCTCTCCCAATGTAAAGCCCAAAAAATGAAATAACAACTGAGGAAAGACAGGATCAGAAATATAAAACAAAGACCACAGCGACACTTAGTGGACAAAAAGTAAAAAGTAATCAATTATGTTCTTTATCTTCACTTCAAAAAGTTTTGCAACAGACTAGAGATCAAGGAGAAGACATGGGAAGGATTATATCCTACAATAGAGGAGGATGGCCCTTTTAACCCAGAGCAGAGAAGGCACAGACATGAACCATTTCCCTTTAAAGTTCTAACCCAATTTAAGTACTCAGTTCATAAATATGGGTCCATAGCACTTTTTGTTATGTTACAACTTGAAACAATGTCACAGAGAATTTTGTGCCCTGATAATTAGAAAGCACTCGTATGGGCAGTGTTGACTCCAGGGCAGGCATTGTTCTTTCTGGATGACAGAATTTTTAGAACAGACTCGGTTGACTGCTGCTGAGGTTGCTTGAAAAGCATGAAGTTGTACTTTGAGCAACTTAGCTACACTGGGGCTCATGTAGACACTGGAGATCAAATTCATTTTATTGAAAAGATATATCTCCAAATATCCCAATGTGCCAGAACAGCATGGAGTAGGATTCCTATAGAAAAGGGTGAAAAGGAAAGCTTTTCCCAAGTAAGACACTGATTACAGGATGCTGTATCTAAGGCCATGGGAAATGTAGGAGATCTACATAGGATATTAAAGGCTTTGTTACAGGAAAACTCTAATGCAGATTGTTGTAGAGCAATGATTGGACTGAGAAGAGATTGTACCATACGAGTGATTTATAGGTGTGACAGAGTAAGTTCACAAGTTTATCAAGCTGAGTTGTCAGAATATGTGATTGCTGCTAAGCAAGGGCCAAAAAGGAATTGTTATACTTGTGGTAAATCAGAACATTTTAAGAAAGACTGTCATTCCCGAAGTAAGGAAGCAGGCAACGAGGGTTTATCTAAAACACTATGTCCAAAATGCAAAAGAATGGGACATTGGGCTTCAAGATGCAGGAGTCAGGGAAATGGGGTCAGGGGCCCCCAAGGTCCAAGTCAAGAGACACTCACAGTAACAAAGCTCAGGAGCAACAATTATTACCACCTATCCCCTCATGCTGTTTGTGAAGTGCCCATTCAATAGTACCAAAAAGGAAAACAACTAAAAATCTTTGTTACAAATACGCCTCTACCCCAATATTCATCAGGTATGCTGGTCATACAAATATATGAGGAAGTACCTGTGTCTGCAACCATGATTAACACTGACAATATTGAAACATATCTTAACAAGGGACAATGTATAGCTCAAGGAATAGTCATTCCCTCTGAATTTAGTTAAAACAGAAGATAATAATTTTGAATTAGCCCCAGAGATGAGTCCAAATTCAGGGGCCATTGTACAAATATATTTTTCAAAGGCTATCACACTCAGTTGGTCAATATTGACACTGAATAACCAACATTTTGAAGGATTAATAGACACTAAAGCTAACAGGACTGTGGTGGCTGCTTCTCAATGGTCCACTTGGTGGCCTATGACTTCAGCTAACAATAGAGTGGTAGGGATAGGAGGCAGTTAGGAGGCTTTGATGTCTGCTGAACCAGTAAATTTGCAAAAAGATGAAAAAACAGGAATCATTTTTACTTTAATACTACATGGCTTATATATTAACTTATGGGGTAAGGATATATTACATCAATTAGGGATGAAAATCACCAGATATTTTTAGGAGAGGTCATGGCTTCTGTGGCTTCTACCATTACAAAAATTACTTGGACTACTGACACACCAGAATGGGTGGAGCAATGGCCCCTTACCAAAGAAACAACAGCCACTGTACATCAATTAGTACAAGAATAATTAGAATTGGGACACATTGAGGAAACAAAGAGCCCATGGAACTCCCTTGCATTTGTTATAAAGAAAAAAAAATCTGGTAAATGAAGAATGTTAACAGATTTGAGGCAAGTAAACTCAGTCCTGGAAGACATGGGTACTTTACAGACAGGTTTGCTACCCCCAAACATGATCCCTAGAGAATGGCCCTTATAGATAATAGAAAATAAGAATTGCTTTTACTCTTTTCCCTTTCACCCTGAGGACAGGGATAAATTTGTTTTCTCAGTACCAATATATAACTTTCAAGGACCTGTGAGGAGATTTCAGTGGATGGTGTTGCCAAAAGGTATGAAAAATAGTCCTACCATATGCCAATAGTATGTTGATAAAGCTATTACCAAGATAAGGAAACATAACCCCAATGCAGTCAACCTCCATTACATGGATGATATTTTGGCTGATCATCCATAGCCTGAGGATTTGGAAAAGATGTTGTAAATGACAAAAAGAGAATTAAAACACTTAGATTTGATAATATCATCAGAAAAAAATTTTGTTAGGGTTAGAAGTAAGAGCAGGAAAACTCCTGACTCAGTTGCCATTCTATGAACAGTGGCAATGGCTATTTCCCACAAAAACAAAAACACATCCACTTAGGATTAGGCCCTAATGTGTTAACTGATGCCACCAAGCAAAATAAAGAGGCCATATATTTCCCACAATTGGGCATCTCTAATGTATTTACTACACTTTACACCTCTACACAGCAAAATGAACTATGTGCCATTATATAAGCATTGAAAATAGACTATACCATCAATATCATTTCAGATAACCACTATGCAGTTGGGGTGATCCAGAAAAAAGAGACAGCATATATAAAGGCTCCAACAGGACCTATCTTCTCATTGTTTTAGGAGGTACAAGAGGTGATTTTAATCAGAGCCCACCCATGTTATATAATGCATATCCATTCTCATACGGATGGGCTGGAACCTATATTCGAAGGGAATAAAATAGTGGATGGTCTGCTTACACATTGTTCTTCTCTGCCCTCTAGAACAAGCAACAAAAGTTGCTTGTATTTGCATCTGTCTGCCAGATCTCTCCAGAGATTGTATGGGGTGTCCCAGCAAGAAGAAGCAAGCATAGTAAAAAGATGTGTAGCTTGTGTACCATATTCTCTGTAGGGCTGGGGACTAACCCCAGAGGTGACAGGCCAAATGATATATGGCCAAAATGATATGATGTTACACATATGGTAAAAACTTGCATTCCTATCACAATTGACACTTATTCAGGCTTTATATCTGCAATCTTTCAATGAGAGGAAGTTGTTTCACATATAATAAATCACTTATGTCACTGTTTTGCTTTTATGGGTATCCCACACACCATAAAAACTGATAATGGATCCTCATATACCTCAAAAATATTAAAACAGTTATTACAAGAATTCTCCACACATCACATTTTTGGGATTACTTACAACCCTCCAGAACAAACCATAGTTGAAAGGACTGATCAGACCCTCAAGAGATTTATCAAAAAACAAAAAGAGGGAAATGAAGGTAGCGTCAGTCAAAAAGATATAGATAAAGCAGTATATACAATAAATTACTTAAAATGTGATTCAAATGATTTAAGTCCAGCTATGAAATACTCTCTGGTGAAAATAGAAAGAGAACCACTCAAAGATTACATTCCATCTTCGTTAAGAAGGCTCCCTAATCCAATTCTTCCTGTGCAACAAGAGAACTGTTCAGTTCTGCACATATATTGTATCTAGGACATATTGTATCTATGACATATTTAACATGTATAGGGCTGTTTGCCATCTCGGGGAGGGGGTGGAGGGAGGGAGGGAAAAAGTCAGAACAGAGTGCAAGGGATAATGTTATAAAGAAATTTTTTTCAAAATAAAAAAAAGAAGGCCCCCTAAGAATAAGACATGATAATGAAAAAGGGTCTTGTAGGATGGGAGGGACCCTATAGGATTCTAATGTGGGGCCAGGATATGCTTATATCTCCACAGGAGAAAACTCTTAGCAGTGGATTCCCACCAGACATCTCAAACTTGTTCATAGAACTGAAGAGGAAGAAAGGGAAGAAGGGGCGACTGTTCAAAAGGAGGAGAAGATATGTCCCCACAACTACTAGCAAGATGCTTTCTATATATATATATGGGTTTATATTATATACAATCATGAATGGCAACAGAAGCCAAAAGATGGGCTGTCATGATGGACCCACCAAGGCCTAGGATTATCTCATGGGAGGAACATATACCAGATGTGGTGCTAACAGAAAATGCATCCCAAATAATTGGGGATGAATTTCACCTTGAGAAATACAATAGAACTACAACAAAAGTAAAGTACAATTTTGCTGGACTTTCGAATAGGCTTCCTTTGTGCTGGTCACAAAGGAATAGAACTTATTGCACACAAGTGAAGAAGGTGACTTTACAAATGCCAATTTTGGATATGGAGTATCATGTGACCCACATGCTGGGCATTCAGGGGACACCCTATCATAGCAACACCCTCATCCATATGGGAGGGCTGCAGTGGTGTGTCTACATAAAAGGGTTATCAGATTGGCCCCTTATAAAGCACAAGCCTCCGTGGAATACATTCTTGTCGCTCAAGAATTGGGCTGGCAGTTTGGCACATGGAAAAACAACCTTGGCCCTGGTTCTTGGACAAATGGCACAAGAATTGAATACCAATTCTACACTAAAGCTTGTCTGGGAGGAAAATATGCATTTATGTGAGGAGATTCTGTCACTGTTATCAAAGAACATTCAATTTTACAGTGTTACTTGTTGGATGGTGAAATTAAAAATCAGACTATGTTTGTGATTACTAGAACTCCTGTATCAATGCATCCTGTCAAAAGTGAGAAATGGGATCATACTAAGACTGATCATATGTTCAATACCATAAAAGAAAAGAAGGAAACTGACCTTAGCCCCATCAGAAAAAAGAGATGTATCACCTGTGTCACATTAGGTATCACTATGTTGGTTTCACTTATAGCTTCTTCAGTCTCTCTTGCAATGTCCATATCTAATATACAAAATAATATAGTACAAGCTAGATAGAGCAAGGAACTAGCTAGGAATGGCTCACCAGCTGCTTCTCTGAATAATGATTGGGGATTGCCTAGATGTAGATCACATGCTGATCTTGCTTGTAAAAATGTATATCAACAAGGCTGTATGGCATAATAAACTGGAGCTCTTTTCACACCTTATGAGTCTCCTGCCTCATTCATCTTTACTCTGAGATCAAAGGGCTCATATAATTTGAGTTCTTAAGATGGCCACAACACCTGGAGAGACTTACATGAATTGATGCTAAATGAAGTGAGCAGAACCAGGAGATCATTATAACATGGCAACAACAAGACTAATGATGATCAATTCTGATGGATGTGGCTTTCTTCAATAATGAGATGATTCAAACTAGTTCCAATTGTTCAGTGATGAAGAGAGCCATTTATATCCAGAGAGAAAACCATGGGAACTGAGTGTGGACCACAACATAGCATTCTCACTCTTTCTGTTGTTTGCTTACATCTTGTTTTCTTTCTTGTTACTTACAGTACAAAAGCTTTCTTTAAGAACAAAGAAGTTGAATATCTTAAATGACTTTCAGAAATTGATAGGAGATATCCAATGGATATGTCCAGTGTTAGGCTTAACTACCTCTCCATTACAACTATTATATGATATTTTAAGGAGAGAGGTCAGACAACACACAATGGCTCCTCGGTCAAAGAGGTCAGAGAACAGCAACTGCCTTTCAGTCTTCTTGTATTATCCTCTAACAAGAGGAGATTCATTCTGCAGGTCTGGGTTGTATCTCCAGCAGCCACTGTCAGGTAACTCCCATGTATTCCAATATTTCTCAGTTTTTTTTCCCTTTTTGATCCAATTTTTCTTGTGCAGCAAGATAACTGTATAAATAGGTATACATATATTGGATTTAATATATATTTTAATATACTTAACATATATTGGATTACCTGCCATCTATGGAAGGGGGTAAGGGGAAGGAGGGGAAAATTTGGAACAGAAGGTTTTGCAAGAGTCAGTGTTGAAAAATTACCCATGTATATGTTTTGTAAATAAAAGCTTTAATAAAATAATAAAATAAAATAAAAAGAAAAATAGTTTCTCTTAAAATCTAGATACTACTAAATTAAAAATTGCACTTTAAAAAGAAGGCCAGTAAATGAGTTAGAAAGCTGCTAGGTTATTTTATCAGTCAAAATGACTACATGATGCAGTGTTCTGTAATACCGTAACTAAGAATTTAAACTTCAAATTTGATTTATATTTAAAGGAAGTTTCATCTAAATTTATGTCTATCATTTGTGAAAATCATGATTTAAGAAATAAGATTTCAGTAGAGTCAATTAAATTAACGGAGAGTAAATTAGGAGCTCTCTTGTGTTATCCTAACAGGAAATCTGACTTAGCTTATGTTTGTTACTTAATCTGGGATTAGAACCTGTGTGTAGAGTGTGTCTTGAAATGCAGGGAAACTGCTTAAGAGTAACCTTAAAGATGCTTCTCTTATTTAAAGGGATTCTGAGACCAATAGGCTATCTTTATGTCCATTTGAATGGAGTTAATACTAGATATGCTTTATAATTGACAACTTTTCCACATAAATTGTACTCTGTATACAACTTGGAATTATTATATTTACAAAGTCTATTCCAAGTCTTCTATGGTTTGTCATTAAGCATGTTAAAGTAAAATCATTTGTGAAATACTGAAGCTAGGGATAAAAAAATAATCTGCTTACTATAAGTATAAGTTATATCAGGCCAAATTGTGATTTTCCTTGATGGATCTCTGTTATCAATGTGAGGTTTTAGTCAATATTTGCTACTTAAGTTATGTGATCCTTGAAAGCTTAATTCACTTGAAGCTCTGATTATTGGAACTTGCTATTTAAAACCTTATATCTTGTAACTGATATTAGTCTGAGTCTGACTATGGATGGTATGATCATTAAGGAACATTATCAAGCCAATGATACATAATGTCAGCAACTTGATAATGTCTACATCCATAACCACACATGGAGTTCTCGTAGAGTTGGGAGAATGACTGTTGACATAGGCTGAGATAGAATTCTCCTGACTCAATTTCCTATTGAATAAAAAATATCTTATCTGGGCTGCCCCAACTTGGGATTTTTTTGCAAAAACATTAGAATAGTTCGCTAGTTCCTTTTCTAGCTCATTTTGCAGATGAGAAAACTGAGGCAAACAGGGTTAAATGACTTGCCCAGAGTCACACAACTAGTAAGTGAGTGAAGTCAGATGTCATTCTGAAGTAGAGTCTTTCTGACTCCAGGACATACACTCTATGCACCATGGTGCCACCTAGTGGTGCTATTTCAAGTTAACCTACTACAAATTTTAGTCCTTGCTCCCGACTGTGTCCTCTGGAACCAAGGAAGATAAATCTAATACCTCCTCCACAAGAGCTCCCTCTAAAGACCATTATCAGATCTGCACCTACCACCACATCCCCTCCAAAAATTTTCTCTTCGGCAGGCTGGCTCCCAATCAGATCTCTTCAAGATGTCAGTATTGGCTCTTTTGTTTTTATCTTCCTTAGACATTCTGCACCTCACAGAAAGCTCTAGTAATGCTCAAGACTTCAGATGCATGAAAGTGCCTGAAGTATATCCAAGCCAAACAGTGTTGTCATACAAGCTTCTGTCCTCACCTGCAAGGGGAGAAACTCAGAAACCTGCAACTATGGGGACATTCCTCCTCCTATCCCTCACCTCTTTCCCTGTAAACAGATGAGGAGGACACAGGGGAAGTTTCTTCTTGCCAGTTCTCTCACAGGGAGTCAGTCAATAAACATATTAGGTGTCCACGATGTGCCAGGAATTGTGCTAAGAACTAGGGATCCAGAGGATTCTGGGAAGATTATGGAGTAGGTTGGCAAATTTTAAGCTTCCCTGATTTCCTCCACAAATAGAACAAATTTGTGCCTCAGGGCAAACAGAGAGTAGTGAAACATCAAGAAGATTTGGGGCAGAATATGGTGTCTTCCTGAAACAACCAAGAAGATCTGAAGAAGCTCACAATTAGCCTGTCTGAAGTACAAATACCTCCTGACTAGTTCCACAGAAATACCAAGTAGGGACCCCTTGGGCTAGCTAGGTGTGGCTGGAACCACAGCAGGAATCACAGAAACTTTCACCTCCCAGAATGTTTGTGGAGTCAGGGAGTCTGGAAAGATGGAGGGAAGCTCAGCTGATTGGGAATGCCACGCCCAGCTGTGCTGTTGAGAGGAGGCCCTGGGCGAGAAGGAACCAGCACCTGGTGTAGAAACAGCAGGACAGAGACATTTGCAAGATGATGGAGCGCTTGGTTTGAGATTCCTGGTCAGAGTAGGGAAGTAAAAGGAAGCTTATCACCAACTTATCACCTCTGTTGATCTTTGGTTTTGTCTTAATAGTGAGAACAGAGAATCTATAGGAAAATTTAAACTCAATGAGGACAAGGAATGTGTTATTATCATCACATCTGATGGCTCTAGGCCTGGCTGTGACCAAGAGGTACTAAAAGCTATCCAGCTGTTTTGTAAGTCCATGGAGGTTCTCTCATTCTGGAAGGGTTTTTAGTCAAGTCAAAAAATAGACTGCATCTGATTTCTGGAGAAAGGTGCCACTAAATATAAATAGGTTCACCATCAATAGTTTAGCTCTTTGGGGATGAGTTCTTTGACTGAGGTAGGCAGTGGTGAAAACAAAAAGAGGACCTAGTGACTATAAATCATCTTGTTTTTAAGTGCCACCTTATATCTAAGTAGTGATCATTAGAAGTATGGATTTCAAAATGGAAGAGACTTCTGAGGCAAGTTAATCTGGTTCCTTCTCTTTACAGAAGAGGAAATTGAGACATGAGGCTGGTTTTTTAGACCATACAGATAATTAAGTACAAAGTCAGTGAACATGAACAGTGAACAAAATAATGGAACAGGGAGTGGTATGTTGAGTCCCCATTTCTAAGCCATGAAAAAATAGTCACAATTAATAATTCTCTAAAGGTGATATCTTTGATAGTGCCTAATGGTGTATATCCTAATAAACACTTTTTAAGCTGAATGCAATGGAGCACTACTGGAGGCACTGAATTATATCTATCTTGGTCACCTTCATAATAAAGAAAATATAAGAGCATTGAATCTCTTTGGCAAAATAGCTCATAGCTTCTCCTTGATGAGACAAAAAAAAAAAAAAAAAAAGAAGAAGTCTATTCTTAGGACCATACCTTCTAAAACAAAAACTAACTATAGCTTTTGCCAGTTGGTGCTTTTACTTCCTACTCATTGATGTTGAATGGTTTTCTATTGGAAGGTGGTATTTTCTGTATTTTAAGAACAAAGATACAAGGGAATGATACTTCAAGCAAAGTAACTGAATTTTCTGAGTTTGAAGGGATAATTTGAGTAGAATCAGACCTATCTTTGTATAACCTCAAGCTTCCTGTCTTCTCCCAGGGATTTAGACTTCTTGTTCCTTTCTGAGGTCTTTGGTTTGTAGAAGGATCACCTCCCTCTTCCCATCCTCAGATCCTTCACCTGTAGCTGCTTTTTCCTGTCCAGCCCCCCACACCTAGTTTCTCTTTTTACAAGTCATCAAGAGGATGACAACCCTTCTCTCTCTTTTGCTGTATTGCTAACCCTGTCTCCCTATCATCCTTGATGATTCTTTGTTGCTTCTACATCTTCCAAGATTTTGTCTTTTTGTTTGGAGTCCATGAAAAGTCCAGGTCTAGTTCTTCTGTATACAAAAAAGGGGAATTGAAGACCACTTCTGTCTTCTTGTCTCCATACCCAGACTTCCATCAAGTCATCTAACTAGGAAGGTAGAGGGTGGAAGTTAGAAAAAGATGCTCTCTATCTACTCCCAGGATTTATAGGGTAGGCAACTCTAGTCTTTATCATTCCCTATTCCCCCTTTCCAGCGCTATTAGTCCTCCCAGAAACCATAGTAAAACACTTGGGAAAGTCCAGGGTATTCTCCTCTGGCCTGATAAGAGAGAAGATACTAAGCAATCTGATTCCCAGAAGGCCAGAATAGGAACCTATGCGCATTGCCTCTGGCCCTATTCTCTGTGTTCCCTGGGGTCTAAACAAAGAGGGAAATAAGGAAGAAGATCAAGTGGAAGTAGCAATCAACAATGGGCTATACCAAATAACATTTGTTCCTCTTAGGGACAAAACTATTTCTCCATGGACAGTGGGAGGAATTTGTGTAGGGAAGCAGCTCCCTGGAAAAGGCAAAAACCACTGAAGCTGGGAGGGGAAGAAAGAAAAGAAAAGTAAAGGCGGAGAAAGCCAAAGGCCAAGTCTTCTGTCCTGTGAGGTTCAAGTGATCCTGGGAGATAGAAGAGCTCCAGCCCCAGTCTTCTAGAGAAAGAATGGGAACAGAGCAGATACAATTCTAGACTGCACACAGAGATAGCTTAGAGCTAAGTCTGTAGCAGAAACACCTCAAGGGTCTGTACTTGGGCAAGTACACTCATGAGGAAAGGAAGGCAGGAATGAAGATTCACTCAGAAGTCCACAGTAAGGTCATCCCCTGAAAGAGGTTCCTAATCACAGGTGATCCCAACTCTGAATCTATACAAGAACCAGGAGAAAGAGACCAATCCTGGGGACAGGGAGAGGGTGTCCAATAGGACAGGCAGTCTCAGTAGACTTCCGAGAATTGTTTTTACTGAGCCAAAGCAGAGGGGGAGTAGCAGCTCAGGGCTATCAGTTGACACCTGAGTCTAAGTATAGGAATGTCTAAGTGTAGGAAGGAGAAAGAAGGATGTTGGAATAAGAGTATCAGTTTGACTCACTCATATTCTCTTATATTGTTTAATCTCAATCCTACAAAGAATCCTTCAGAGAGGTTGTGAGTCCAGGAATCTTTGGGAAGTAAAGGCAGTTGGGAGGGGGTAATCAGTATTTGGGGAGTAACTTCCATTTTTCTCCCAGCTTTACTGTGAAAATAGGAGGAACCATGGAGGGCTCAGATTGGTGCCTGGTCTCCTCCAGTTGTAGTTGTGACAGACCAACTTGTTTCTGAAGATCTCCTGTCCCAAGAGACTTAAAAGACCTTCAGGAAAAGGAAGTATTGATGGTGGCTCACACAATCACTGATACTCCTTTGCCAGCTGGGCCCAGGAGAACTCACTTCCAAGCTACCTATTTCCCAAGATCCAGAAGACCAGTTGCCTTGGTACATGGGACCATCTGTACATGGGTACATGGGTACATGGGAATCCACATTACACCTAGGATGTCTCCTTCCATGAAGTGCTAGCTCAGGAGATAGTCACCTTCCCAGAGCAGGGAATCTTCAAGCAAAGACTAGATGACCATTTGCCAGAGACATTTGAGAGGGGATTCTTCAACAGGCCTGGATTGGATAAGATGGTCTCTGAGAACAAGAAAGAAAGAAACTGGGTGTTTTCTAGCTCTGGGGTTGTGTGCTCTGTGAGAGAAGTATTACATGCAAGGACTTCTGAGACTTGCTTCCATGGGGTGACTTCTGGAAATTGTCTTAGACAACGCTTTGTGAAAGGATGCATTCAGTGGCTAGAGTAAGCGACAAAAGCCATTTGAGGAGGGTCCCACTAATCTTCCAAAGTAGTCTTTTTATCCTTCAGTTTCTGGACAGAGATTACTGTGAAAGTAAGGACCTGGGAATCATCAATCTGTTGATCCACAAACATTTATTATGCACCTTTTACATGCAAAGACACTGAGCTGAGAACTGAGCATGTGAGAGAGAGAGAGAGAGAGAGAGAGTGCTACTATGCTCAAGGAGTATAATTTATGTTGGGGGAAAATATGTACATGTATGTGAAAAAATATAAGAATTGGAGTGAGCTCTAGAATGATGAATTCCTGACTAGAGGCAATCCATAAGGGAGGCAACCAAAATTAGCTAGCAGGCACTTGTCTGAAAATCCTGAGGGTTCTCTTGGGCATGAAGGGATGAGGTAACTTGTCTGAAGCAGTTGGTAAGTGCTTGAGACAGAACTAGGATCTAAGTACTCTCGCCTCCCAGTTAAATACAATGCCATTAGAGAGGGAGGGCACTAGCAAATGGTGGCATCTGGAAAGATTTCTTGGGGCAGAACTTACAGACTCAAATTTTCTCCAGGTCAAGGAGCAAAGCTTTATTATAATATTTAGCAAGATGGAAATGTTCCTAATGAATTTGCAATTAACAAGGGGAATAGTGGGGGGAAAGGGAGAAAGAATCCAGAGCAAGATGGGGTAACTATACTAATTGTGTGCATCAGTAAATCAACTGGTGGTTATCCCCATCCTGTTTATATGAGGTAGCCTACAGAGTTGATATCTATAGCTTAACCTCTAGATTGTATAAAGTTACTATGGGAGTCAGTACAGAATAGCTCTGTCTGTATAAGATAATTCTATAGGTCCATTTGCTCCTCACTGGGACCCACTTAGATACTGGATTGCTACCAGGGACATGGGCTTTTGCAGAAGTCCATTTGCCTCATTAGCCATCACTAAAAAAAAAAAAAAATCAGGGAAGAGCAAAACCAAGAACAAAATAAAACAATCCTACAGGAGCAGAAAAAAATGAATCTTTAATGAAATAGAGGCAGGCCTTCCACATATTCCCAAAGGAAAAAAAATAGAACTGAGTAGAAACTTTGAAATATAAACAAAGGAATCAAGAGAAAAACAAAAAAGAGACAGGATACACTGATCAATGTAACGATTACACACCCTACACACAATTTCAGAGCTTATCATTTTTGAAAGATGGGATTAGTTCTCAGGAGATGGGATAATAAAGAAGCATACTATATGTGATAGAGAGGTAATAGACTCAAGAGTATAGGCTGAAATAAATATTGTTTCCTTATGCCTGGCCAGTGCAAGCATTTGTTTTTGCTGACTATTCATATAGATTATAAGCATGTGGGAGGGTTTTTTTTTTTGGTCCTTTTTCAAGGTGAGGGGGGAGGTGAAAGGAAGAGAATATAGATTTTCATCAATTAAAAGTGGGTGGAGATTGAATGAAGCTAGGATTAGAAGGAAAACAGTTAATTTTAAAATCATTGCTTCAAACTTCTCTGAACAATAATAATAGCTATAATAACACATTTATGTAGAACTTATGTGTTATTTACTGTGCTAAGTGCTTTACAAATTTCTCAATTGGTCCTCACAAATACCTTGAGAAAAAAAATGTTATTATCTTATTCCCATTTTAAAGATGGCAAAATAAGGCAAAAAGAAATAATTGCCAAAAGTGAGACAATTAATGAGTTTCTGAGCCTGTATTTGGACACAGATCTTCTTGATTCCAGGCCCATAACATTTTTATCTATTATGCCATCTCACTCTCCCAGCTATGAAAACTGAGCAAAAGGTATCATTTTCAAAATATGTAAGTAACTGATTAAAATACATAAGAAGAAGAGCCATTCCCCAATTGATAAATACCTAGAGTATATTACCAGAAATTTTTTTAAAATTTTTTTTAGCTTTCCCTACTTTTTTTTATCATAGCTTTTTATTGACAAAACATATGTATGGGTAATTTTTCAACATTGATCCTTGCAAAAACTTTTGTTCCAACTTTCCCCTCCTTCCCTCCACCCCCTCCCTTAAATGGCAGATAGTCCCATACATGTTAAATATATTAAAGTATATGTTAAGTACAATATATGTGTACATATTTATATAGTTGTTTTTTTACACAAGAAAAATTGGATTTAGAAAGAAGGTAAAAATAACCTGGGAAGAAAAACAAAAATGCAAGCAAACAATAACAGAAAGAGTGGAAATGCTATGTTCTGGTCCACATTCATTTCCCAGTGTTCTTTCGCTGGGTGTAGTTGGTTCTGTTCATAACTGTTCAATTGGAATTGATTTGGATCCTCTCATTGCTGAAGATAGCCACTTCCACCAGAATTGATCTTCATAGTATTGTTTTGAACTATATAATGATCTCCTGGTCCTGCTCATTTCACTCAGCATCAGTTCATGTAGGTCTCTCCAGGCCTTTCTGAAATCATCCTGCTGGTCATTTCTTACAAAACAATAATATTTCATAACATTCATATACCACCATTTACTCAGTCATTCTCCAATTGATGGGCATCCATTCAATTTCCAGTCAGAAATTTTTTTTAAAGAATAAATTCAAACTCTCAATAGCCATATCAAAAAATGCTAATCACTTATGATTACAGAAGTGCATATTGAAACAGATGTGCTGTTCTACTTTCAGAACCCTCAGATTCCCAAAGTTACCTCAGAAAAAGAAAATTGCAAATGTTGCAGGGGCTGTTGGAGAAACAGACAGATTAATATATTGTTGGTAGAGAGTAAACTGATCCAGCGATCCAGGAAAGCAGTTCAGAACTGCTTCCCAAAGTCAGCAAATCGTTCATATTCTTTGACACAACAATGCACAACAATCCCAAAGAAATCAAAGAAAGAGGAAAAAGAATTCACATGTACAAATATTTGTAGCAGCTATTTTTGTGGTAGCAAAAGTGCTGGAAACAAGAGCATTCCCATCAATTATGAATGTTTGTACAAATTATATACAAACATCTGTGCAAATGTTTGTACAAATAATAATGTGATGGAACAGTATTGTATCCTAAGAAATGATTAAAATAATGGTCTCAAATGAAATCTGGGAAGATTTGTATGGATTGAGGCAGAATGAAGCATAAAGAACATGGTGAGTGAAGCAACAATATTGCAGAGATGAATGTAGAGGGTCACATTCAGTGGGGAAAATCTGGGTGAGGTATAAGACCCTTCAGCCCAGAAGGAACCTGCTGACAATGTCTGGTTTGGCTCCCCATCTCCCCTAAGGGCTCTTCCTGAGAAGTCAGGGGGATGTGACAACCTGTGTTGTGACTGAAGCAAAGTGATACCAAGTGGCAAACTACAAACAATAGCAAGTTGTTTATGTGGTCCCACATGCACAGTGTTGTTTTTGTTATGTTATATAAAGGGGAAAGTCCTTGAAATAACAGACTCCATTTTTTCATCCTCCTTGGGAGTCCTGCCTCATCACTTCTTCACTAGGAAGGTATATCATCCTGGTATGGGGGCTCTAGAAAGAAATGGTATGTTTTGTCACCCCAGCTTCAGGGCTCTAGAAAGCAGGACACAACAGATGAATATCTTGGAAAGCCTTAAGGACTTTGCTCAATACACAACCATTCAAGATTCCAGCCAACCCATAATAAAAACAAGTTACCCATTTCCTAAAAGAGGAGGGAGGGAATCAAGATGCAACAAGAGGCAATATTTTACATAGACAATGTGGAAACTTGTTTTGCTTGTCTTTCAATATTAATTTAAAGAATTGTTTATTTCATTTTATCAAAGCAAGAAGCAAGGGAGAGAAAATAAATGCTTAATATTTGGAAATATTTTTATAGAGAAAGAAAGATGCCATATTGATATCAATGTGATCACAAGTAAAACATCTTTTTCCATCTTTAAAGAGAATGATCAAAAAAGGAATCAAATAGGAAATATTCTAAAATATCAACTCAAAATTGAATGTATCATGATTAAATCTTAGGGGAAGGACATATCTGAGGGCTTGAGAGACCATGTTAGTTTGCATCTTTCTCTCTTGGATAATATGCTTGGATTTAAAATTCAAAATATATTGTTAATATTTTCTTCAATAAAGGGATTTTTAACATTAGAAATCATGTAATTTTAAAGATAAAAAGGATGATACAACAAGCATTTATAAAGTATCTACTTGTGTAGAAGGTTCTTGAGTCTGGAAGAGATGCAAAATTTGGATAAAAATCTCAATTCCTGCATTCAAGAAATTGAGACTGACACAATCAGACACTGACACAAGTGAAATACACAGAGAAGGATAATATCCTCACAGAGTTTATAAAATGAAAGGCTCTGTGGGACCCAAAGGAATATGAAAAATGCGGAAAAGAGAAATTTTTTCTGGATAATTAATAATCAGTTTATTAATTAGGCAAGAGAATAATAAATAAATTGATAAGCTTTCTTTCAATAACCAAGGCCAAAAAACATGGAGAGCTAGAAAGCTTTGAATAAAAATCCTTGAGAGGGAATTCCTTTGACAACTGAAAATCACCCCTAAATAATGGACATTTAATTAGGAGGTGGATTAGATTTACTTCAGCTTCTACTTTTTTTTTAATGACAAGATGCCAAAGTTCTCATTTTATTTCAAAAAACAAACAAACAAATAAAACCCTCCAGAAAACAAGAGGGTGACATGGGGAATATCTAGATTTTGAATAACTAGGGATGCTTTAAGAGATTTTCCAGATATAAAACCACTTTTCTGTCTGGTGAACATCTGAAAAATACTTAATAAAATTCTACCAGTCTTTAGAAATGTTAACATAAAACAGAAAAGAGATAGTTGGTAGTACTCCCTTGCAAAAAAAGTTATAACACAGAAATGAATTTTATTTCTTTTTCCTTCTTTTGTTAAATTAAAGCTTTTTTATTTTCAAAATATACACATAATTTTCAACATTCACCTTTGCAAAACCTTGTGTTCCATTTTTTTTCCTTCCCTTCCCTCCACCCCCTACCCTAGACAGCTAGTAATTCAATATTTAAACATGTGCAAATCTTCTATACATATTTCCAGAATTATCATGGTGTAAAAGAAAAATCCAATGAAAAGGGAGAAAATGTCAGCTCCTAATTCTGAGAATGTGTCTTGATAATGAGATTTGGCCATCTCCACCAAAGTGGAAAAGAGAATTATGTTCCATACAGACAATTGGTTTTCTGATTGGTTTTCTCCTTCATAGGCTTGGTCACTTTAAACTCTAATGGAGAAGTGCAAGGACAGGGGCTGCTTTCCAATAGGGAGAGAATGCCAGTGCCTGAGGGCATCAGCAAAGGCCCTTTAAAGGACATGGCATTTGAGCTGAGTTCTGAAGGAAGCCTAGGATTCTAGAAGGCAAAAAAATTGATGAAGAAGTCCATGCTCATCATTAAGGTGCATTCATATAAAGGTAGGTGGAAGGGACAGGGAATTCTGGGGGAAAAGAGACTGGGTTAGGAGTAGGGGAGCAGTTTGACTTGCATGGAAAGTGCTTTAGAAAAAGTAATATTAAAAAAAACAATAGAATGATGGGTAGCTGCCAGACAGTGGAGAGCTTTCAGAAAAGGCTGAGGAGTTTGTGGTTGATCCTAGAGACAATAAGGGTCGAATGAAGTATTTCAATAGGGGGAGCACAGTCAGATGTGTGTTTCAGTTTGGAAGTTGTGTGAAGGGAAAACGAGAAGAAAGAGTAGAAGTAGGGAGACCAAACAGGAAGCAGAAAGAATGATTAGAAGATTATTATATTCATCCAGGAAAAAATGATGGGATCCTGACTAGAAGAGAGACAGAATGAGAACAGAGAAGGATTTGGACATGATAGATGTTATGGATATTAAGGTGACAAAATTTAGAAATTGAGGGAATATGGATATCAAGGGAGACAGAAGGGTCAAGGACAACTCCAAGGTCATGAAGCTGAGTGACTGGAAGGATAGTGGTAGTGCTTTCACCAGAAATGGGGGAGTTTGGAGGGGAAAGAATGATGTCATTACTGATGGGGAAACAAAGGGCTAAACATCTTGCTGCCTCAGATCACTTTATTTGTCAGGTTGAAGGAACCTATGAACCCCTTCTAAAAATATTGTGTTTAAGAACATTAAATAAAATATATAGAATTACAAGGGAAGCCAATATTGAAATGGTTATCAAAATAACCTTAGGGACCCCAAGTTAAGAGCATCTGGGGGAGATTTCCTGAAGAGAAGGATGTTTGATTTAGGCTTTAAAACTGAGTGAGATTCTAACAGACAAAGAGGGGATTAAAAAGCATTGCAGACATTACTATTGTGCATTCACTTTGCCAGTCCTGTCTGGCTCTTCTTGTCCCTGTTTTGGGATTTTCTTAGCAAAAACACTTGAATGGTTGGCCATTTCGGGCATTTTGCAGATAAGGAAACTGAATTGAACAGGGTTAAGTGACTTGCACAGGGTCACATAACTAAGACGTATCTGAGATCAGATCTGAACTCATAGAGATGAGTCTTATGACTCCAGACTCAAGGTTCTATCCACTTCCCCATCTAGCTGTCCTTATTCCAGGTATTGGGAATAGATTAAAAGCTTAGAGATGGGAGAATCTGCTGGTTTTTCAGGAAACATAGAAAGAATTTAGAGAAGAATATAAAGGGGCAGATGGAGTACCTCACCTTGACCAGGGCTTAAAGTGGGGTGGGGAGAGCATAGAAGGAAATGAGACAGGAAAGATAATCTGGTACCAGAGTGTGGGAAGTCTTGAATGTCAGATTTGAAAAGTGTGGACCATTTTTGATGAGACAGCATGACAGAATAGCTAAGTCACCAGACTTGGAGCTAAGAAGAGTTGGCTTCAAAATTCTCCTAAAACCTCTCTTGGCCCCAATTTCCTCATCTGTAAAATTGGGGGAGGTTAACAATATCTACTTTACAGGCTTGCTAAGGACCCAGTGAAACATTACCTGTGAAGCCCTTTGCAAACCTTAGAATCCTCTGTAAATATGAGTAATTCGTATTTATTCAAAGGCAAGGGGGAGTTGTTGGGGGTCTTAACAGATGATCTGAGAGGTAATTTCAGTACAATTTGCTTATCTTACTCACAAAGAAACTGAGTCCCAGAGGGAATAAACAATGAGTCAGAAGACATAAAGTGACTAAATAAGAGACAGAACACTAACCCAGGTCTCCAATGGCCAAGATCAGTGCTCAGGACTTGGTCATCCAGGCCTTTCCTAGAGGGGCCAAGTCTCCCAGGGTATCTGAAAGAGGACTCATTTCCAAGCTTGATTTTTGTAGAAACTGATTATGCAAAAGGAGCCGGGCCTTCGCACACTGATGTCACATCCCTTTCCCAGAAAGATTCAACACTCAGAAAGAATGAACAAGCATCTGGCATATATTCACTGATACAACTATGAGGGGGCAGCACTCACACACACATACACACACACGTGCACGCTTACAATTACAGAGTTGAAGAAACCAAGTCCTAACTGAATGTGCCTCCCCACTGCAGTGTTTGTTCAGGCTCTGCATGAATACTTCCAGTATTCAATGAGGAACTCATCATTTCACAAAACAAGGCAATGCAAACTGCAGAGCTGATTGTTGGGAAATTCAGGCTGAGCTGAAATCACAGGAATTTCCTAGAATTTGGGGCGTAGTTTTCCCTTCTGGGAACCCAGAACCACCCCAGTTTTTGCTTTTCTAGGACAATCCTTCAGATATTTGCAGAAGGTGACCATGCTCTCCAGAAAGCTTTCCTCGGTTATTTCAATAATTTACTTTCATGACATGATTTTACTTCCCCTCCCATTTTGGTCACGTCCACTGGAGAAGATCTCGCTCTTTTTTTTAAGATGTGGAGCCCATGATTGGACACAGAACTCCAGGAGGATATAGTCAGAGCTGAAGCCATCCATAACCTCCCTATCACCTGTGATGTCCTCACAGGTAGGTGAGATCCTCCATGAAGGATGGAGTTGGTCCAGGGACCTAGATAGTTACTGCAGGAAGCAAAGCTGAGCTCAGAAGGATCTAACAGACTGGAGAAGCTCAGATCATGGCTGGAGAAAGTGTTGTGTGAGGGAGGATCAGGGAGCTAAATCAGAGGTACTTAGCACAAGTATAATGGCATATCCTAGTCACAGCAATACTCAGGCTGTTTGATAAGAAACACAGAGAGGACTGCAAATCTCTGTCAGTGGAAGGATTTTTCACACTAAGGAAGTTATGCATCCATGAAGTATTGAAAGATCAGATTCAGCAGGATGATTTCAGAAAGGCCTGGAGAGACTTACATGAACTGATGCTGAGGGAAATGAGCAGAACCAGGAGATCATTATACGTGGCAACAGCAAGATGACATGATGATCAGTTCTGATGGACGTAGCTCTCTTCAACAATGAGATGATTCAGGCCAGTTCCAAAGGTCTTGATGAAGAGAGCCATCTACAAACAGAAGAGAACTGTGGAAACTGAATGTAGATCACAACATAGTACTTTCACTCTTTTTGTGGTTGTTTGCTTGAATTTTGTTTTCTTTCTCATTTTTCCCCCTTTGATCTTTTTCTTGTACAGCATGATAATTGTGGAAATATGTATAGAAGAATTGCATATGTTTAACATGCATTGCATTACTTGCTGTCTAGGGGAAGGGGTGAGGGGAAGGAAAGGAAACATTTTGTAACACAACATTTTGCAAGGGTGAATGTTGAAAATTATCCAGGCATATGTTTTGAAAATAAAAAAAGAAAATCAGATTTACTGTTAAAGCTGCCCCATCACAAAACAATGAGCATTTATTAAGCACTTTCTCCATCCCACATTACATTGTTCTCAGGACCCCAGTTTTACATATGACTGACAGCATCCAATAGAAAACCTTTCCTAAGATGGCAGCTATCAGGTTTTAGGAGACACTGTTGAGGTTATGAGGTGCAGTCAGACTCTTCCCATACCGGGTTTCTAGAATGATGAATGACCAGGTGACAGGGTGAGACCCCCCAAATATATTGTTAATAAGAGCCCCTGTCACAAGTCATCCCAAAAGAATTTGTAAGCATAGACCTATAAATCAAAGGATAAAGACGTTATTACACAGCTAAGAACAGGCTAAATCCATGATCATCTTCAGCAAGGAAAGGGGTTTTAGCCTTTAACAAGAGGAAAGACAAATTCCCTAGTGAAGCTCACAATCAACCAGGAGGAAGACACTATTAAAGGAAAGATGCCAGGAGTTGTGATAAAGCCATTGACTGATGGACTAAAATGAATAGAGAAGTTTAGCAGACTGATCATTAACTGGTGGGCTAAATCTAAAAGGGATTTAGCCCCCTAAAAAGAGTTAGCAAAGATCTACAATAGGAGCAGATCTTTGATAGGGGAACTATAACCTTGGGTTTTTGACATCATAACTTGGTTTTCTGGTTTGATGTAGTAAAGTTGAAGTTTCTAAAGACCTTCACTTGGGGTGAGACTGTAATGAAAGTCCACAATGCAATGATCTTGTGATTTCACCTTATCTTTGTGGAGGGAGAGGATGTCATTGCATCTGGCCCCTTGACACACATTTCCTCTTCCTGTTCCCCAGACCTTACAGATCCACAGCCCTTGGCTTAATGTACTAAAACTTCCTATCTGGTTCCCACTCCTCCCCTGTGTGAGCAGGAGCTAGTCACTCACCCGCTCCTCTTCCACACTGGGAAATCTGGGCTGGTTTTGCAGACTCACAAGATTGTTTTTATCACCTTTGGGAAATATTTTTTCTTTAATGAGTCTTTCTTCCCTTCATAGAGTACAAGCAACAAAAGGGATAATGGTGGAGATTCTGCCCTCCACGCCTCAGGATAGAGCTCAGACAAGGTTTAGACTTAAGATTTGAGGGAGACTGCCCAATTGGGTCTGTAGTACCTACTCTTGACTCCCAATTTCTTCAAGCCTCCCCTCCTTTCCCTCCTTAATGCTGGCACCTTCCCTCTGAGATAGTTTCTAATTTGTCTAATTTGTCCTCAATTGATCTTATTTGTAGAATCCTGTCCATATTGTCTCCTTCATTAGGAGACAGGGACTTTTACCTTTCTTTGTATTCCCCAGGGCTTAACTCACTGCCTGGAACTTAGTAGGTGCTTACAAAATGTTTATTGACCAACCTAATCAAAGACCTCTTCAGTTCTTAGATCTCCACTCTCAAAAAAAATGCTTGCCATTCAGCTCCATCCAGAGCCATCTTGGTTCAAGTTTTTGTGCCCTCACCACTCCCTCTTCCCAAAGGATGGCTAATGGTCCTCCTTCATTGTGCTGTATGATTATTTATATATATATATATATATATATATAATAGTATAACATATTGTGTTATATATATATATATATACACACACACACACATATATATATACACATATATATATAGGGTTTTTTTCCTTTACTAAAACTTTTTATGTTTCAAAACATATGCGTGGACAATTACTCAACATTAACTCTTGCAAAACCTTGTGTTTCAATTTTCCCCTCCCTTCCCCCACTCCCTCCTCTAGGTAGCAAATAGTCCAATTGTATATACTGTTTCATTTGAGCCTCCACACAAGCCTGGGAGATGAATGCTAGTATTACCCTTCCCACTGCACAGTTGAGGAAATAGAGGCAGATAGTTGAATTTGCCCGAGGTCATAAAGCTACAAAGTGTCTGAGGCGGGAGTCCTGGAGGGGTCTAGGAAGAAGATGGTCCCAAACTGCTCCCACCAGGGGGGGAGAAGCTCTAGTCTGCATCATCCCTTATTCCCACTCCCAGCCCTGTTGGATCCTCCCAGAAACCACAGTAAAGCACCTAAGGAAGAGCCAGGGCCCTGTTACCTGCCTTGACAGGAGAGGGGAAGGGAGACAGGATCCAGAGGTCCTAAAGGCCCCAAGCACATTCAGTGGCTCTGCCTCCATTCTCTGTGCATCTTTTGGGGTCTAAACACTGTCTACTCCAGGAGGGAAATAAAGGAACTGGGGTCAGGTATCAGTTCTATAGGACAGTAAGTAATTCTCAGTGAGCCATGTTCCCCTGGGGGACAGAACCACTTCTCCATGGACAGTGGGAGGGATTTGTGCTGGGGAGGGGCTCTGAGCTCAGCAGCAGCAGCTGAGAGAGGAAGAAAGAGGAGGGGGGAAGAGAGAGGAGGGAGGATAAAGTCAGAGGCTAAATCCCTATCCTGTGGGTCCGTGTGATCGAGGCAGATAGAAGAACTCCAGCCTGGACAGCAGCAGGGACACCTCCAGGGTCTGCCCTTGAACCTGTACAAGGAAGACACAGCTCAGGAAAGCAGAGAGATTCCTGGGAAGGAGACAGTGGTGACACAGACACAGCCCAGCCCCATGGAGAGCCTTTCAGAGCCTCAATGCAGGGCAGGGAGCCCCTGGAGGGGGCTCCTGATCACAGGTGAGACTCCAGCTCTGCAGGAGCCCAGGGGAGGGCAGAGACAGCTGGTGGAACTCTGACCCATATGGAGACGGGGACCAAGGGGAAGGGGACCAGTCCCAGGGGTTCTGTCCAAGGCACAGCCTAAGAAGCCTTGACCAGAGAGTCTTTCCTGACCAGGGGCAGGGGAGGTAA
The DNA here is from genome assembly GCF_016432865.1 of Antechinus flavipes. Taxonomy (NCBI): domain Eukaryota; kingdom Metazoa; phylum Chordata; class Mammalia; order Dasyuromorphia; family Dasyuridae; genus Antechinus; species Antechinus flavipes. The sequence goes on from NC_067400.1 coordinate 618,154,616, forward strand.
CAGCAGCCCAAAGCTATCCATCCACATCCTAACACTCAGGGCAATGTCCAATGCTGGAATAGAGATACCTCTGAAGGGAGGAAGGGAAGCTTATAGTCAGCAGAGACCTAGGTGTGGATCCCACCTCTGATGTGTACTGGCTGTGTGACCATGGTCAGGTCTCCTAGACTCCTAGCTTGGATTTACCTGGAACAAGGGCTTTTTCACAGTGATGTCTGGGAGTCAGCCTTAAAATGAACCCAGGGTTTAGGGCTTTTTCACTAAAGCCTGGGTTTGGGGTCAGGAGATCTGGGTTCAACTGTTATCTTTGCCTTTTCCTATTTCATATCAGTCAGATGTTTCAACTTCTCTGGGCCTCAGTTTCTTTGTTTGTAAATTGAGAGCACTGGGTTCAGGAATCTCTAAAGTCTGGTTTTTGTTCTCAGTCACAACATTTTGTGGCTTCCTTTTTTCCTCCATTGCCTTGCCCGGCTCACTGGCAGATATGTTCTGAAACAAGCCAGGGAGGGAGCTGAAAATGTGTCACGTACCAAAGGCTCTGCAGCTCTCTGCAGAGGCTGGGGCCTTCATGTGATGGGCAGATCCAGGATTCCCTGCAAACACCCCCACTGAGCTCCCAGCAGCCCCCAACGCAGGCGGAGCGGCCCCCACCCTTATGTCAGGGACAGCTCAGTGGCCTTGGTCTTTCAGGAGGGCAGAGGGACCCTGCTGACCTCTGCCTTCCTCCCTTTTCAGCCTTCATCCTCAGCTGCTGGATCCAGTCAACATCTGCTCAGGTCACTGTTGTTCCAAACCCTCCCTATGGGGAAGTGAACCACAATGTCACCTTGGACATCCAGGGCTTCTCAGGCCGGGCTCTCTTCTATACTTGGTACAGAAAAGCAGTAGCAGAAACCAACAAGATCGCTCGCTACACGGTTGAAACTGGAGTGCAAGAGCCTGCAGATATCCGGGAGAAGGTGCTCTCCAATGGCTCCCTGCTCATCCCCCACCTCACCCTCAATGACTCTGATGACTACCATGTACTCATTGTTGATTCTCAAGGCAACATAATAGTTGCACAAGGACATTTAACAGTGTATGGTAAGTGCTGCCCTTCCCCTGGGCCATGTCTCATTCCTATTCCCTCTCTCACTCTGGGATGAGAAGCTCCCCTAAGGGAGCAGGGAGAATGCAGAGCATGAGTTCCCCCCCCCCCCCCCCAACCCCCCCACCCCCCGGCCAGATCAGTGTGATCATGGGTCACTGGGAGCACTGGAGAGGTCAGAGGTCACTAGCTTCTGAGGCTCTAAGCTATTATTACTGGGGGAGGGGGGTAATTACCTGCTTCCTGCCAGCTTTCCCAGACCATATGAAACTAAGAAGGGCCCTGAAGGCTTAGAGGAGCTTCTGGCCCCTTTCAGTTGTTCCTGAGCCAGGCAACTTGACTCTGAAGTCCACCTTTCCTAAGATAGTTAAAAATCTACTGGGGTTGAGGGAGCATTGCTGGGTCTGGGGGGAGTTTTGCTGGGTCTGAGGACCGCTGGGCCCAGGTGAGCTCATGTCCAGACTACCCACAACCCAAGAGCCAGACTCCCAACACTTGGTGCCCAGGACCTCCTGTTCTTCTGAGGCTTCCAGAGCTGGGAGGGAGCCCCCAGGGGAAGGACCCCTGTGTCACCTTCATTTTCTAGAGAAATGGGCAAGATCAGGGGCTCCGGGCTTCTGGGAAGGGTCAGCCTGGGACAGAGGGTTCCATGCTGAGCCCCAGCTGCATGAGGAGAAAACCAATTCAGGGCCCAGGGGAAACCAAGAGGTCATTTGGGACTCCAAGGAAGGACAACATTCCCGACAAGGAGAGCTTTGGGCTGTCATTCTGTGGAGCCAGAAGGTGTTCGAGGGCTCATATTTCTGGGCATCATATTTCACCTGATTCTCACAAGGACCCTGAGACGGAGGTGCTGTGTTTGTAAATGAGGAAAAAGAAAGAGAGAGTGAGTGATGTGGCCAGAGCTGGTCAGTAACTGAGGCAGGATTCGATTTCAGGGCTTCCTGACCCCACATCCAGCATTCTGTCTACTGCACACCCTCATGGCCTCTTACCTGCAGGGTCACCTCAGGAGGGAGGGACTTCTCCAGGACGGCCCATCTTCCAGTAGGGACTAGCTGCCCATTCAACAGGGAAGCTTGACTGGGAGGAGGGTCAGCCCAGGCCCCTTGGCACTTGCTTCCGTGGTGGGCAGGGCTGAGAGTTAACCCAGAAGTCTGTGTGTGGCAGGATGCCTTCAGTGGCTACAGGTGAGAGGCAGGAGTCAGGATTGGGGGCCTCTGACAGTCATTGCCGGTTGTCTTTCTGTCCCTGAACTGGGGAGCAGAGGATACTGCAGAGAAAGGAGCTAGAAGTCCTCCATCTGGTGATTCTCAAGCATTGCTTAGGCACCTACTGCATCCAAAGGAACTGGCCTGGGCATGGGGCATGGCAGGCAAAAAATAAGGAAGTAAATCACTTCCGTCAAGGAGCCCAAGGTCTGTTGAGGAAACATATAAACAGGAAGGTGGAAAGGACATGAGAAGCCTAAGAAATCAGGCATAGTGGGACCTGCCCTCCAGATCTACTTCTGGGCCAATGGGCTGCTCATGGAAGGTCTGGGCTTTGAGCATCTGCCAAAGAGGGAGAGAGGGTTGGCCTTAGAGTCCGGGGGCTTGGGTTCAAATCCAGCTCTGCTACTTACTGTCTGTTAGATCAAACACAAGTGACAATACAGGAGCCATCTGTACCAATGAGGGCCCTCACCTGGATCAGGGGATCTGAGATTTCAGAAGCTCCATAAACATGGAAGGGAAAAAATTATATCTCAGTTTTCACTAACATGATTTTCTTTCCAACCCTGAGTGTTTCATTTCATGGATGTAAAACCATGACTCTGAGAAGGGCCCACAGGCTTCCTCAGGCTGACTGCCCAAGGCCCCCAGGAGACAGAGAAGGGGAGGAGCCAGGAGTCCTGATGACCCTGAGGTCCCTGTGAGCTCACTGTAACCCTCTGCCCTGTGATCCTAGGCCAGCAGGGGCACGTTTCAGAGGCAGATGGTCATCAAGGTTGGCCAGAGGATATGACACGTGGGGGAAGAAGTGGGATCAGGACAGAAGGCTCAAGGAGTGCAGGGGTCTGAACATCAGTGAAAGACTCTTCCCCTGAGGCGGTAGGTAATAGTGAGCCCCTGAAGATCCTTGAGGAGAGGTGTGACAGCGTCAAATCCAGGCACACTTCTGACTGTTTTCCTAGTAGTGTGATGTGTGGGTTGGAGAGACACAAAAAAGGTAGAGACCTGTGGCCATGCAGGGGTGATGGAATCCTGATTTTTCCCTGGAAAAGGAGCTGAGGATCCTTTACTGCCATCCTCCCACTTTACAGAGGAAGAAACTGAGGCTAAAAAAAGGAAGGGACTTGGCTAAGAGCACATAGAGACAAAGGAGTTGAATCTAGGACCCTATTACTTCAAACCCGGGGTTATTTCCACCATGGCCCATAGTGGGAAAAGAACAGTATCTAGTTTTCAAATGGCCCATGTCCTGCTCCTCTCTCCCATGACTCCTCATCCATAGCTTCTGTCAGAATTGCTCAGAGTATTGAGCAGAAAGCACTTCTTCCAAGCCTCGCTATCCCCCCTCTGCCCCTCAAGCCTAAGCCTCTATAACTAGGACCTGCCTCCCTATGAACATGGAACAGCTCACCTCTGTGCAACACCTTACGCTTTACAAGGAGCTTTTACATAGATGGTCTTATTTCATCCTCCCAACTACTGTGAGGTGAGCACTATTATCCCATTTTACAGGTGAGGAGATTGAGGCACAGAGGCCTTCAATGACTTGCTAATGAGTCACACAGTTGATAACTTGACATGGTTTTAGCTCTAAGTCCAAAACTAGTGACTCTCCACATCAGGCAGAAGATCCTTAGGGGCTGCCAAGGCACCTTCCCAAGCAGCCAGCTGTGCCTTCCATCCCAGGAGCATTCTCACTGCCCAGCATGTCCTCACCACACCTCAGGTGGTAGCTGACCTCGGCCCTGTCAGATGCTTGGCCAATCCCCCATCGTCTCAATGGATACAAGGAAGAAGCTTTGTAAGAAAGGAAGTATGTTTTCCCTCACTCTAAGCTTTTTAAAAGGGCCCATCAGAGGGAGTGTAAATTCCATCAAAATGGAGGAGACAGAAGTTTGGAAAAGCTCTAATATTTCTAACTTAGTTCTCTTTGGAAATTAATCCTCAGAGAGCTGAGGGAGAATGACCTAAGAGGGACTCCCATGAACCTGCTGCAGTTGGCCCAGAAATTGTTCTTGGACACACACCTTTCTTAGTGGTAAGGCTGACCTATCAACTACAGAGGACCCAGGATTAAGGTCCATATCTGGGTCCTCCTTGGGTCATGAAGGTTCAAGAAAGTCCCCCTTGCCTCAGCCTCCGAGGATAACAGCATCCCTAAGCTGGAGAGGATCTTGAAAATCACCTTCAACATTCTCAGATATAGGACAGAAAACTTCTGAGGAAAGGGGAGAAGCCATAGTGTTGTGTCCTGCTTTCTAGAGGGTGACAAGTTGGGGTGACAAAACGTAATGTTGCTTTCTAGAGCCCCCATGCTGGGGTGATTAAAATATACCTTCCTGGGGAGGAAGTGATGAGTCAGGACTCCTGAGAAGGATGGAAAAATGGAGTCTGTTTATTTCAAGGACTTTCCCCTTTATATAATCTAACAAAAACAACATTGCATACATTGGACCATATAAACAACTGCATGTAGTTTCCCACCTGGTATCACTGCTTAAATCACACAACGGGTTGTCCCTGCCCCCTGACTTTTCAGGAAGGTCGAGAGCCCTTAGGGGAGAATGGGGAGCCGAAGCAGACATTGTCTAAAGGTTCCCTCTGGGCTGAAGGGTCTTATTCCTCACCCAGAGTTTCCCCACTGACAGTGACCCTCTATACCATAGGATAAAATTAATGAATATTCTGAAAATTCTGGGTCTTATTTGCTGCTATGGGCAAGACATGGCCCTAGGTGCAGGGGATGTGATGAGTGATTGACGATTTTAGGACATGGGAGTCTCCTGACACCCAGACCAGAAATCTTTTGTTTGCATGCTGCTGCTTACACATCTATTTCCAATTTCTTCCTTTAGCTTTATTTTCCTTTGGACTTAGGTAACATTTCTCTCTCTCTGAGGACCAGGCCCCATGACCCTGTGCTCTTTAACATTCACCAATATCCTCATTAATGTGTGGAAATGATTCTGGATTCTTGAAGTGCAGTCTAAGAGAAGAGTGGAGAACCTGATCCACTTCAGAGAAAGCAGCATCTGTGCCAGTGAAATCGCAGGTTCTTTGTCCAGTCTTCCAGAACCTCTGGCCTTTCTGAGATCTTATGAAGATTACTTCCAAACCTGCTACTTGGTTGAAAGGGTAAGAAAAACCACCAGTCATTTTCTGTCTGTTTTCTGCACAGAGCCACTCTCCAAACCTCTCATCAACAGCACCAACATGGCCCCAGTGGAGAACAAGGACAATGTCTCCCTGACGTGCCAGTCTGAAGTTCAAGATGTCACATACCAGTGGTTCATAACCCGAAGCTCCCCAGCTGGTGACAGGACAGTGCTGTCCCCGGATAACAAGACACTCGCCATAATGAAAGTCACAAGGGAAGACCAAGGACCCTATAAGTGTGAAATCCGGAACCCAGTTAGTTTCAGTGAGAGTGAATTCACACTGAATATTACCTGTGAGTAAATTTTCTTTCTGCATGATGCATGTTCATAACCTGGGGGTGTGTTCCCAGAGGTCAAGCCCATCTAGTCACTGATCTTGAGTGCTAAAGATCAAATCCTTGGGCTGTCCATTACTCTTTGATTTCGGGAGCCCAGACTGGCCATATCATGCCTTTCCATCTGTGATAGAGTAGGGCCAGCCATGAGCAAAAGAAGGCCTTGAGACGTTTCAAGTTCAGAGGCCTCAGGTCCAAATCTGAGTGGATGAAGAGCTGTGAATTTCCCAGCTCAGATGAGAATCAGGGAGATATAATAGCCCCTGGTGATGAGTTACAGAATAAGAAAACCCCCTCTCCTCTGCCTTTTTTTCAATATGGAATCATTCTCTTTGCTCCAGATGGCCCGGATACCCCCATTATTTTCTCCAGAATCCCTCATTACCCTGTAGGGGCAACTATTGAGTTGAATTGCTCTGCTGAGTCTAACCCACCTGCCCAATTCATTTGGCTTTTCGATGGAATTCAGATGACATCCTCATCCAAACTCTCTATTGCTAATGTGTCTCTGAATCACACTGGAACCTATACCTGTAAGGCATCTAACTCTGTCACTGGCTTGTCTAGCAGCAAAGACATCAATATCACAGTCTCTGGTGAGTAGCTGCAGGCCCTTGGCTTTGTTTGTCTGTCTTTTGTTGGCCTTCTCTAGCATGGACGAAGCAAAGAGAAGTGGCATTCTGGGTATCCTGGCACTATGTGTTGTGGTGGAAGGGGCTCTGAGCTCAGAATCAGGAAACTTGAGCTAGAATCTTGACTCTGCTTTCCATCCCCTGTGCACCCTCAGGTGTCCCTCTTGCTTTCTGAGATTCAGATTCTGCATCTGAACAATTGGATAATCTTCCACCTCCCATATCACAGAATTCTGTGTGGAGAAAGTTCTTTTTACATTTTAGGTTCAAAAAGAAGCGAGCTATTGCTGGTAGTGATGGTGATGATGAGGCTGTTGTTCTGTCCCTTTTGCCTTCCAGTTTCTAAAATCACAGCTTCAATGACTGCCCCTGAACTGCTAAGAGGACAGTTACTTGCCTTCAGTCCATTTCACTTGATGCTATGAGTGCACAGAAATGGATTCTAGCCTTGGTTAGAATGTAAGCTTTGACAACGTGTTGGGACTGGCTCTGAGCAAAAGTCAAGAGGAAAATTAATATTATCTCTGTTGATGCAGAAAAACTCAGTTCTGCATCCATGTGGTTCTTCTGCGACATGGAATAGTGCACAAGTGCATGCCTGATGTCAGACTGGGCTCTGGTCCAGGTAAAGGTAGAATTGTCTCTGCATCAGTTGGCTGACTCTGGCATCTCACCACTGCCTCAGTTCCCTTGTCTGTTAGCTCCCTGAGCACTGCACCCAATCTCTGTGACAGTGGCTTCTGGCTGGATACTGTGTCTCAATCCCGTGTACAAGATGGCAGACCTTTGCATTACTAGTCATACTGATGGGCAGTAAGACCTAGAAAGATTATCTGTGACTTCAGAGTTTCTTTTTCCTTCTCAGTCCTGTTACCAACTCACAAAATTCATAGAGTTTTTGGGGTTACAAAACCACAATTTCTGTCCTAGACACTGGAGGAGGAGGTGCAATGAAGAGCAGGAGAGAGAGATGAAACAGTGGGCTGAGAACATGAGTTTGGGCAAGTCAGACTGTAGCAGCATATGGCACAGAGAGGGGAATGACCTTTTCTTGGCCTAAATATGAACATAAGCATTACTATGGTCCACATATTAATCTGGTTTTAAAATGGAATATTATTATTGTGTTATATTTTTGTCAGTCTTGTTACAATATAATCTGGTTCAGACTGCACTCGAGAGTGTTGGAGTTGTATATTTGATGCTGTGGCCTAAATTACCTTTTTCTTAATTTAATTTTTTTCAATTAATCAAAATCCAATTTCTCTGTCTCCTCCTTCTTGCCCGCACCACTAAAGAAAAAGAAAACTCTTGTGACAAATATGGATAATCAAGCAAAATTAATTCCTATATTGGCTATACCCAAAAAAAATCCCTACCAGTACATATCCTGAGTTCACTATCTTAGTGTAAGAAGTAATGGTCTTATGTCATTGAGTATCTTTGGGAGTCCTGGTAGGTCAGTGCTTTGATTAGAATCTGAAGACTTTCCAAGAACTTTGCCGCTGCAGCATTATAATGATTGCATGAACTATCCTTTGCTTCTACTCACTCAATTCTGTATCAGTTCATACAAATCTTCTGAGTTTTTTCTTCTTGATCTCATCCTAGTAGATGTTCTTATCAATGACTTGGGTCAAATGAGATTATATGTAAGGAGCTATGTAAATGGTAATTCTTACTCTAGTAATCATTCAGACTGAAAGCATAATTTTGAAACTTGAGAAAGAAAAGATAGAAGGAAAAAGCTAAGAGAACAGTTATTATATGCAGGGTAAATTAGGATCCAGAAGCATCTCAGCAAGGTGGCACTGTGAATGAAATGGGATCATATGAAAATTATTAGAATCAGACAAGGTCCTGCCCTTGGGTCCAAAAAGACCAAAGCATAGGTAAGCATGGGTCCAGATGGGGAAATTACTGATCACCAAATCATAGGAAAAAGTTAAATTAAGTAAGGATGGTTGACTCAGAGAAGGGAATGCTGAGGGCAGATACCCTACCTGATTTTTGAATACAAGGTTACGTTGCCTAAAAAGAGACCAAGCTCCTATGGAAGATGAGATCATTACATAAAACCCAGAATCCAATGGGGAGACAGCAGTTCTGCTGAAGAAGACCAGTGGAGTATGAGTGGACCAAGAAGTTAATACTTGAGTCAGTGGGGTGATGTCAACCAAACACCCTGAAGCAATTATAGTATTTTCATTTCAAAGAATAAGGAAATAAAAGTCCTTCTAGCTTATCCAAAGGCACATGGAATACTGTATTCTGTTCTAGATTTCACAGTTTCCACAAGACATTGATACACTGGAGAGCATCCACAAAAAGACAACCAGGTTGTGGAAAGTTCTGAGGTCCATACAATGTACTGGCCACTTGAGGGAGCCTAACCCCTGGGACCTCCAATTTTTTTATCAAGGAAATAAGGGAGTGCATTCGATGGTGGGAAAGGCCCTTCTAAATGTATATCCAGGACCCTCTGATGTCCGTAAGCTATGAACATTCAGGAGCCTGGTCTGAGAAATGCACATAAGCAAGTTTGATCAATAAGGGAAAGATTTCCGGTGTTGGAACATGGAGCAGGAATGCTTCTCCTTTTGTGCCAGAGAGCCCTGGGACAGTCAGCTGGTGGATTTCAGGGATCCATTCTCACAAGGATGCTTCAAAATCCAGAAAATAAAAACCATAAGAAATCAAAGGAAATTGTTCTACTTTAATACTTATCAAAACATTTTTTTAAAAAAATCCCACATTAAAGATCCCTAGAATAAAATGAGATGATTTTTGAGAAGGAAAAAACCTCAGTGGATATGGAAGGCACTGGGACTGGATTCAGAACTAGAGTTCAAATCTGGTCTCAGACACTAGCTGGACAAGTCACTTAATCTCTCTTTGCCTCAGTTACCTAAACTGGAAACTGGAAAGACTAATGGCCCCCTACTTCCCAAGGTTATTGAGAGGATGAATTTAGATAATAGAGCATTTCATACAGTGCTAGCCAATAACAATAATCATAATAGTGAGAATAATAATATTTATATAGCACATAGCAGATACCAGGCATGTAGCAGGCACTTCATCAATGCTATTCCCTACTCCCATTTCCAACTTAATCATTAGATTATGCATGTCCCAAAACCTGTCTCATTGAGGGGATAACTCAGGACCCAGCACTCCCTCCCCGGGCTTTCTCCTCACCTTCCTTATTAGCATAACCGCTGAACCAGGGGGCATCTCCTTACCCATGGACCATCCCTGTTTGTCTATAATGCAAATGCTTGGGCTTGGGTTTTAGGTGATTTTTTTGTCATGAAGACATGACCTGGTGAAGACACAAGCCAATCACTCACACAGCTCCCTTTTTCTCTCTATAGAAAGAACAACTAAACCTAACCTCACAGCCCACAGAACCAACGTCATGGAGAATGACACTTTGGCCTTCACATGTGGCACAGAACAGAAGGGAGTGGACATTCTGTGGTTCTTCGATGATAAGCCCCTGATTCTCAATGAGAGGATGGAGCTGTCCATGAATAATCAGATCCTCACCATCCTGTCTCTGAAGAGGGAGGATGATGGGTCCTATGAATGTGAAATCCGGAATCCAATCAGTTCCAGCAGAAGTGACCCCATTACTCTGACTGTGAACTGTGAGTGACTCTGAGTGTCCTCCTTCTCCAGTCTTTTCCCCAGCAGTGACTCACATCTTACCTCTTCTCTTCTCTTCTTTTCTTTACACAGATGGACCAGACTACATCAAGGTTGTACCAAACCCCAAGAAAGGAGAGATTGAGGTCAAATTCAAAGGCTCACTGACATTAGAGTGCCGTGTTGAGTCTTACCCACCTGCCCAGTATATATGGCAAGTCAATGGCACCATGAACTCTGACTTCTCTAATACCTACGTCATCAAATATGCAACTTGGGAAGATTCAGGAAAGTATACATGTTTGGCAAAGAACAATGTGACCAACTTGTCAGTCTCTAAGAGCATCAGAATTAAAGTCATTGGTAAGTGTTCTCTCCCTTCCTTCAGAGAAAAAAGTTTTAGGAGTTGGTCCAAGGTGGGGGACAGAAGCAGGTGCTCAGACTTATTGGAGAAGGCAGGTTTTCACAATTAATTGGCAGAGGGTATGTAAAGAAATGTGATTCTATAGAAAGCGGTCAGCCTAGCAACGAGTGTCAGTTCATTTACTGCAATTTTGGCCTTGGTAAAAATGGAGACCAATCTCTAATTTGTACTAGAAAATGAAGGTTCATTCATCATTCGATAGACATTCAGCTGCAAACTTTCTGCAGAACATTGTACTAGGCCCAGAGGAAAACACAAGGTTTATCTAAGACTCCATTACTATTTTCAGAAATCTTAAAATCTACTAGAAGGACCAGACCCCAAAAATAGGTAATTGATACACAATATTACGTGATATGAATACTTAGACTATGGCTCCAAAATAAAATGTTGTAGGAGAGCTCAGATAAGAAAAGCCATCCTAGCTGGGAGGCTGGTCAAAAATCAAGTCCAGTTTCATAAAAGAACTACCACTTGACTTTTGTTTTAAAGGATATGGAGGAGTTCAACAAATTAAAGGGGAAAATATTCTATTTCCATGGAAAAATATTCTGAGTCAAGGTTTAGAGATGGAACAGTACAATGTGTGTCTGAGTGACAAATGTAGAACAATGCAACTTGAGCAGATAATACATGGCCAGAAGAATGTTAAAGAGTTCTGCTGCCATTTTGTGAAAAAGTTTTGAATGCTAGGCTAAGACCAACAAAGGTTATCTAGTGTAGTAGGCTTTCTAAAGCCCCCAAAATGGGGTGCCAAAATGTATTATGCTTTCTAGGGCCCCCAACTTGGGGTACTACTGGACTAGCTCGCTGGAGGATCTTGGGACCAGCCTGAGTCTTTGCTCTTAGTGGATGAGGAAGGGAGGCAGGAGATCCACAAGGATGGTGAAAGATGGAGTCTATTCATTTTAAGTCCTCTCAGCCCTTAAATACCTTAGTGCAATTATATCACTACAGCACACTGAGCATGTGCCAACTATAGAACCATTACATCACCACAGCACACTGCGCAAGTGTTAGCTAGAAGCGCTCTGGTATTGATAGGTCATTGCCTCCTTAAGTATCCCTTGCCTCAAGTAGAACACAGGTGGTCACGCCTTCCCTGACTTCTCAGGAAAGGTCAGAGCACCAAAGGGAGGTGAGGAGCCAAACCAGACATTGTCATCAGGTTCCCTATGGGCTGAAGGGTGTTATACCTTATCCAGAGTTCCCCCACTATCTGTAGCCCTCTACAACCTAATATTTAATCAGGAGTTCCTGAAGCATAATTAGCAGAGAAGAAAAGATGATTAAACATTTCTGGTTGATATGTTATTCATCAGCACTCAAAGGTGAGAGTTTTGTTTAATGTGACCATTGTCATATCTCTAATTCATTTGTGACAAATTGGTACAAACAACCCAAATGTGTAAAAATCTGGAGAACATAAAGTTCCTTTTCAACCCTCAACTTTAGTTAATGGGATGAAAATAAAGGAAACAGAGCTGTTAGTGGGCAGGAGTCATTATACAAATGTTTTTGTAAAATGCTTTGTCATTGAGAAATCAGACAAGAGAGCAGAAGGAAGAAGATAAGGAAGTAGTTCTCCACAAGCATTCTAACAAAGGTCTCAAATGACTCAGTGAATCATTTTTCCAGCCCATTTTAGTGGTTCAAATCTGGCCATGTGGACTAATTAGGAAGGTGGCAAGAAGATTTGAGACTAAATGAGGCCTCTAGGCTGTGCATTGGGGAAGAAATCACCAAGGATGCAGGAAACATGAGCCTGGTGCTGGGCAAGGAGCAGCAAGAGAGGCCAACAGCCAGCTTTGAGTTTGAGCTCAAAACTAGGTCACAGAATCAGTGCTGAAGAGGGAATCTGTGCCTGGGGATGGGAGAAGCTGTGGACCCAATTTAGGCTTCATAGTGAACAAGGACCTGGAATTTAAACATCTGTTTAGATCTGAGACCTGCAGTTGAGTAACCAGAACAAGGGAAGGCTTGTAATTCTACATCAACAAAGCCTCTTAGCTAATTGATAGGAGCTGTGGTCAGCCGCAGTATACTGGAACCCCAATTAGAGACAAGTCTGTAGTAGTATTGCTAAGAATCAAATCTAAAGCAAGAGCTCATAAAACTCAGACAAGAAGAGCAGGTATCAGAATTCACTCCAGATAAGCTTGCTTTGAGCATACTGAAAATTAGCAGGTCACCATCTTGAACCACTACTCATGTTCAATAAAAAAGTACCAACTCAAGAAGCAAGACTAGACTATTGAACAAACAAAATATACTATTGGGTGGGGGGGAGGGGGAAGCTGTCATTAAGATAGGATCACCCAAAATAAAACACAGAGGAAAAGTTACTTCAAAATATCTACAAAGTCTCAAATGAAAAAAAATAAGAGCTTGAATAGGTCAATTAAAATTAGTAGAAGAAATAATATTAATAATAGTTTTTTTAAGAGTTTAAAATTATTATATAGGACCACATAGAAATTTTACATTTACAAAGCATCTTATGAGTATTCTCTCATTTAATCCTCACAAGAACCCTGGCAGGTCAATTTTACAAATGAGGAAATTGAGGCAAATAGAGGCTAAACAACTTGCTAAGATCACACAACTGTATCTGAGGCTAGTTAAAATTCAGGCCTTTTTGACTCTAGGTTCAGTATTATAGGGGAAAAAAAAGACTGAAAAGAATTGACACTTAGTAGCATAAGAGGTTACAAAGTTACTCAAATAACAAACTTCCTGAAAATTAGAATGAACCAAACAGGAGTTAATGAAACCATGAGTCAACAGATAATATTGAAACAAAGCCTTAATATGAACAAGGAGGAGGAAGAGGAGAAGAAGGAGAAGGAAAGAAAGGAAGAAATCTCAAAAAAAAAAAAAAAAAACCTGGAAAATACTATTAGAACCCAAAGACAAAGATAAAAAGAAAGTGTTCAAATACCAAGCAATCACAGTAATTTATATAAAGCAAGAAGAGGTTAACAGAGTGGATAGAAATATGTAATCTATAAGGAAGATATTTTAAATATAAAGATTCACAGAATAAAAATTATGGATCTAGGAAAAATCTATTATAAGTCAGCTGAAGTCAAAGTATAGTAGTAATCATGATCTTGATGATGATCATGTAAAAATCATGTTGATTTAAAAAAAAAATAAACAGGAAAGCTGGATTGTGCTGAAAGGAACCATAGAGTGAATTATTATATAATGAATTTGCACTAAATTGCATAATATCTAAATACTTAAAGGAAAAGCTACTAAGATCTCTGATGATTAATGAATAAAGAAAAGTATACACATATTCCTTTTTTTAAAAGCATATGTGTAGTCTCAGCTGTGTGTGGTACTTTTATAAGAACTGACCATCCATGTATTAAGGCATAAAACAAGGGGATACCCAAATGAAAGTGGCTCTGAGTTCAGTGCCAACCATTTCTGTGTCTGTTGGGAGAGAGCATCCTCCAGAGGCACGATGCCTTGGTTCCAACACCAGGTTTCTGTTTATTACCCAGTAGACCTTGTACAAATAGCACAGTCCCCTGGGAATTTCCAATTTTTCTTATCAAACATTGAAGTCCTGCTCCAGCAGTGATAAAGGGTGTGCAAACAGGGGCCAGGTGGAAAAATTCCTTATGAAATCTTTGAGTTTATTGGTCAGAGAGACAAATCCATACATAGGATTGCAATGCTTATAGAGCCAATATGTAGTACACTCTTTGCTACTCCTATATTCACCTGGTCCACCAAGATGCAAATGCACACTGGATTTTGGCCACTTCAATAGAATTGTGCTGGAAGGAAGGAGATCACGCTGAACCAACGCATCTTCTCTTGGAGCCTCCATTTTCTCCTTTGTAAAATAGAGTGTGAAGATCCTGGAGGGTATCCTAAACCCTGCACTGTATCCTAGATAATCTTATGTAATCCTAAAGATTAAAGGGACCTAGAAGGCAACTAGTCCAGCTGCCTAGTTTTACAAATGGGGAAACTGAGGGGAAACTAGAGGAGGTAAATGTCAGCATATGGAACTGCAACAGGGGCCAGAATCATAAAGTGAGCACTCAGTACTTTCTAGAAGCTTTGGAATTAGCTCTGTAAATTAGAGGAGTAATTGGAGAACAGAATAATGGGAGCAGAGGTGCTCCCACCTTTTGTGCCAGAAATCCCTGAAGGAGTCAGGCTGCTGGATTCCAGGGACCTCTTCTTTTAATCCAGAAACTATAACATTTAGGAATTCAAAGAGAAAAGTTCTATTGAAACATAGATATCAACATAATTTTTAAAATAAATTCATGAATCCTGTATTATGCATCCTTAGATTAGAATGAGGTGGTTAGTGAGAGGCAGCACGAAATCACGTTGGATAGGGTCTGAAGTCAGGAAGACTTGAATTCAATCCAGCTTTAGACATTTACTAGATGCTTTATCCTGGGCAAATTATTTAACTTTTCTCTGCCTCAGTTTCCAGAAGGCTAAAGTGGGGAGGATAATGGCACCTACCTCCCAGGGGTTTATGAGGATTAAAATAAAATAACATTTTTCAAGTGTTTGATGCAGTTTCTGGCAATGATAATGATAATTAATAATGATGATGATAGTTGTGATACTAACTCAGATCTGTACAATGGATCTCTTCATGTGAGAGGAAGAGGAGGAGGAATAGAAAGAGGAGGAAGAGAAAGATTGATGATGATTGATGATTGATGATGATGATGATGATGATGACGATACAAGGAGATTGAGAGGCAGTTGCTTTCCTTGACTTTTCCACTGAGAGGCATCGTATTTTCTGACCTGTCTCCTCTTTCCTTTTGCCTCCAATTTATTTATTCCCAATCCACAAGGAACATCTGTGAAGGCTGCTTTGCAATTCCTTCAAGTTTATGATTCACAGCTGTGGAGGCTCTCAGGGAATTGAGACATCCTTCACCTAGGCATGGTCCTTAATAGATGATGATAATACATATCATTTGTATAGTACCACATACTCCAGGCACATAGTAGGCACTTTGTAAATGCTTGTTTCCTTCTCCCATCCTCATTTTGGTCACTATATTGTACATATTAGTTATTTTTCCTGCCCAAGTCAGTGTAATTACAAAGTCCAAAGGCTGAGTACATGGCCTACGAGAGTGACAAGAAGAACAGAGACTAAATGGGGCTCCTGGACTATGGACTTGGTGAATAAATAGTTGGGGTTCCAGCAGAGATAAGCCTAGAACTCAACAGAGAACAATTGCTAAGTCACAGAAGCAGTGGTGATTGAGGAAGGGAACAGTGCCAAGAAGTCCTAGTAGCCATGGGCCGAGGATCAGTCGGTGACAAGGAGTTGGAGTTTCATCTCCTACTTAGTCTGGGATCTGCAGCTAAGGAACCAGGGTAAAGAGCTTGGAATAAGGGGAAGCCTCTAATTCTGAACCTACAGAACCTTGCAGCTAATTGACATTGTCTGGGGTCACCAACAGTGTACCAAAACTCCAGCTAAGGACAAGTCTACAGTAGAGTTGCAAAGTGCCAAATCTGTGATAAGAGTTTCTAAAACTTAGACAAATATGGCAGTGATCAGAGTTTTCTCTGCATAAAGCTGCTTTGGGAACACCAAAAGTCAGCAGTGCACTGAGCTGGGCCACTCCTGATTTCCTTAAAGAACACAATATTAAATGCTCAGAGAAAAAAGCAGGAAGATATCAGAGAATAGAAATTAGGCCCAGATATTTCTTCCAGAAGTGTAAAGAGCTTGGTTCTAGTAACAAATACCAGTTCATACACATGTTTAACATGTATTGGATTACTTGCTATCAAGGGGGAAAGGATGAAGGGAAGTGAAGGAGAAAATTTTGGAACACAAGGTTTTGTAAAGGTAAATGTTGAAAATCATCTTTGCAGGTCACACAGCTGATAAGTGGCAGAACCAGGTTTGGAGACCAGATTTCTATACAATAAGAACCTGTGTTCTTTCCATGAAACCCTATCAGTGCTTACTCAGGGACTTTGGTATTTTGAGTGCTTTGAGGTCTGATTGTGTAACTCACTGTCAGGGCCCTCCTGCTACATCTGATGTATCTCTGCTGGCAGTAATGCTTATCAAAGTGTTCAGTTAGTTTGGGAATGCACATTTCCTACTTTAGATGCAGTTTTGAACCTTTAAGGAGGCCTTTGCTGAAGAAACACAACCTTGAAAATGAAGGTAATTTTCCCCAACACACTCAGATTCCTAATTTTCTCAAATTTTTCTCAGAAGAATTCTCAAAATACAGACTTAAATGAACAGAAACCAATCCAGAGAATAGATATAGGCCTCTTCTTTTTGTAATTAGGAAACTGGGTAATAAAGTGGGTAAAGGAAATTTTCAATGGTTAGGCTGTCAATTCGTAACAGATATAGTATGAAAATTACCCAGGTGCCCTGCTTAGCAGTATGATTTTCTCACTTGACATTGTCATAAAGTTAAAGAATATCAGACTGATTTAAATTCTATCCTTCCACGTAGAAGATATATTATAATGTAGAAGTCATTCAACCTCAATTAATGTTTCTTGATCTGTGGCACTAGATATTAATAAATAATAATGCTTATGCTATCTACCTGGTTCATTTTTTAAAAATCCAGCATGAATTAACAAGCACTGTGCCAGCTCTAAGGATGGGGAAAAAAGAAAACCCTCTTTGCATGTATTTTGAAAAAAAAGGCTATTGCTTTAAAAAAAAAAAGTATCAAAGTAAAGGAAAAGGTGAACAAATTTTGAAAGAATAAATAAAAATACAATAATAAGGGGCATTTTAAAGGCTAGAAAAATATGACCCATTCAGACTCCATCCCAACACATACAAAAAAAAGGAAAGAAAAGAGAAAAGAGGTTAAGGACTTGAGTGGAAATTTACAAAAGTTGAATAGTATAGGGTTATTGCTATTATTGGATAGGGATAGACAAGAACATGCATATTTCTCAGCAGCATGTGACATTTTAGAAAAACTGACCATGCATCTAAGTATGAAAAGTTAGCAAACAAATTCTAAAAAGAAAAACATTAAACATATCTTATGCTGATTGCAATGCTGTAAAACTTATAGTCAATAAGGCGACTTTGAAAAAAAGATTGAAAATAATACACTAAATGATTTAATTCTAAAAAAACTGGTGACCAAGGACTGTTTTGTCATTCTCCTCTTGTTTGGAATAATTGATCTCATTTCCATGAGCAATCCTTAGCCATCCAATAGCAGATAGTAATCATTATTGTCAATAGCAATACATAGAGCACTTGACATACAAAGATGAAAGACATGGATTGAAAGAAAGAATGGAGGCAGGTTGACCACTAGGGAGGCTGTTGAAAACTTCAGATAGAAACGGATGAATGCTGGAATTTGACCAGGGAAGTGTGGAGCAAGAGGAATATATATATAATATGTATATATATATATATCACATAAGTTTGTGTGTGTGTGTATATATATATATATATATATATATATATTATATATATATATATAATATATATATATATATATATATATCACATAAGTTTGTGTGGTTTAAAGCTGAGATGAATGTTACAAGTACATCACCTGCTCCCAAAACATTGGGAAATTAATGTCCAGAGAAGGAACTTGTCCAATATCCCACAGGTAGCAAAAGAAAGGATGTAGAATTTAATCCAGGTCTCCAGAATGAAAACTGAGAGCTCTTTTTGTTCTAGTGTTTGCTTCATCAGTCAATAAACACTTATTAAAGATATACAGAATGCCAGATTCTATGCACAAGTGATAGGCACTTCATGGTGGAGACTCCTCAAAAACACTCAAAGTTCCTTTTCTCTTGTACTTAGCAGAACAATATATGGGAGGAAGTAATGGTTCTTCGCTGTCTGGAGGGGCCATCACGGGCATTATGATTGGAGTCCTGACTGGAATAATTCTTATTGGGATCCTCATCTATTTCCAGTGCTTCAGAAAGACTACAAGGTAAAATGAAGCTTTCTCAGGTTGTCCTCCCTTATAGTCTGTCTCCTGAATGGGGGAGGGATATCAGTAGGGTTTTCTGCATCCTGTACCCTCTTTTGGACCAGATCCACCTCTCTTTCCTAAACTCCTACATTTCAAAACAAATTCCTTTGGATAAACTCTTTCTCTGGGCCCATTACTCACACTTGATAGTTTCTTCATAGGTATTCACTTCCACATTGGAGTAGGGACTACAACTTCCTATTTTTCCTTTTTTATAAACAAAGAGAGAAAGAGTGAAAGGGACTACACTGAGGACACAACCTAGTGAGAAAGCAAGTGAAAAAAAAAAAAAAAAAGGCTAGTGAGGCAGATTCCCAGTGCATGGAGAAACTGAGTAGGAGATTAATACTACTTATTGGTGAAGAAAGTGACAATTATTGTACTTACGGATAAGGCATGTAGCCTGAGGATATCCAAAGGCAAGCTTTGACTCTGATCCAGTGGTTGCTTCTAATTTAGGGAAAGCTTTTATTTGCTTAAGAATAACAGTCCCACATGTCTCTTCTTTCTAAAGGACCAACAAATACCAGATTTCAGAGAAGAATCATTCAGTACACAAACATGGTAAGTGAAAGCACCAAACAATGAAACCCATACATAATGGTGGTCTTAGGAGAAAGGTTCCAATCACAATCTTTCTTTATTCAGGGAGAATCTATTAGCTATCCTTCTAATGAGGAACCACTCCCTTGTCTTTTCTTTGATCAGGAAACCTCACATAATTAAATTCTGATTTCCACTTGATTCAAATTAAACAGTATTTGTTAACTTGTACACTGATATACTATCATATTACCTAATATTTGAAAGACTAAGACTTAAGATGCTATTTGTGTATGGCCTACCAATGGTGACTCTCCACACTTTCCTCCCTTTTCTATTACTCTGCTCACATTCTGACTTCACACCTTTGTGTAACCCTGAGGAAATATCCCTATGCCATAATTTACTCTTGTGTAGAGAGAGGGCTGGAGTAGCTTGTTTCTATAGTCCCTTCCACCTCAATATCTTTGCTTAATATCAATTTTTTTGCTCAATATCAATATGCACTGCTAAAATGAAAACACTTCTTAAGTATTAATGAGAGTCATTTTGTATTGGCTTTCTTTTGGCCTAGGGCTGCCATGGCCAAAGAACTCATCCCTCAATGGCCAATCAGCTGAGGATGAGCCTCTCCATATGTAGTGAGAGAAACCTTCCAGAATGACCACCCCAGTAGCACAGTCTTTAGGACCTCGGGGTCACCTCCTTGCTTTAATGAGTCAACAGAGCTGGGCATGTTAACAACATGCCACAATCCTTAACTTCATGAGCTTCTCTGTTCTCTCTTCCAAGAGAGATTCAGAAGTGAGATTCAGAGGTGAGTGGAGGTGTTAAGGTCAGCCCCATCCACACTCAGATTCTGAAGATCATCTCTTAGAATCAATATCTGAGTGTGCCCATCCCATCATAAACTCTTAGAACTTCAGAAAAGTAGGTGCGAGACACCCTGAAATTTCATCCCTGGACATTTTGTCAAGTTGTCCTCCATATCTGGAAGGTTCTCCTATATTCTTTTAACCTTTGGGCTTTGGGGCTTCCCTTGAGTGCCAACTATTATCACTCCTTCCCCAAGAAACCTTTTCTGATTCCTTTTGATTCTAGTACTATCCCTCTGTTGATGATCTCTCCAATAATCCCATCTGCCATATTGGTACATAGCTTGCAAGTTGTCTCATGCTTTAGACAACAATCTCCTCTAGGGCACCAATTGCTTTCTGCTTTTCTTGGTATGATTCAAGGTAAGCTAAATGATGGGCACTAAATCAATGTTTATTGACTGACTCTCTGTGAGGGAAATAAGGAGGAAGGAAAAACACCCTACCCCCATATCATCTTCATTTGTTTGTTGGTGAGTATGGGTAGAAAGCAGGAAGAAACAGTTAATTTGGAATTCAGGCTCAGGAGATACCAAGAAAATATTCTGTCTGTGTTTCTCTCCTTGCAGGTGAGGAAATCACCATGAATGAAAACACTGTTCACCTACCAGGCTCAGCTCTGCCTGCACAGGTAGGGACACAATGTCTTCTTCAATCACTTCTAGGACTCTGGGATGTTTCTTATGGAGTTTGAAAACCTGGAGACTCTTCCTGGCCTGAACCCTTAGGCTTTTAGTGTGCCTGAGAGATTGCAGGATCACTAGAACACCCTGATGAGCAAGAGGGTGTCTGAAGGAGAGTGAAAAGATGGGTGAACATTTCCTAGCATTGTCAAGAGGTCTGGTTGTGGATGAGTCTGAAAAGAAGAAAACTTTCGGAGGGGATGCGGTGGTAAATGGGGACCTGATCACTATTTTTGGAGGTACAACATGTGGGAGAGAGATAGATTTGGCCTCCTTGTCTCCATCGGGCACAATAGGGGATAAGAAATCGGATTTGTAGAGGTCAATTGAGACAATGTAGGAAAACTTCCCAAAAATAAGATATCAAGTGTTCCTTCTACAAGACACCCATCTTTCTCTCCAACATGACAATACTCTAGTTCAAGATGTCATCAACTCAGCCCTGAAGTATTGCACCAGCTTCTTCATTGGTGTCCCAAGCCTTAGAGTCTTCCCTCTCCTCCACACAGCTGGCAAACACATACATGTAAGCATAGGTTTAAACAAGTCCCTATCCTTCATCAAGAAGGCTCAAGGACTCCCTGTTGCCAGGAAAAGAAATCATGACCACACATCATTTGTTAGGTCCACTTTCTGAGTTCACTAATGTAAGAAACAATATTTATGGATAATCCATAGACTTGGAGTTAGACTTTCTTGTCCTTCCTGAACTCAAAGGTTCAAACTAATCAATCACACTGTTGTTGTAAGGTCATCACTTTCCATCTGTCCTCCCTGGCTCTCTGCTCAGGTTACATCCTATGCCTTGAAGGAGCTTCCTCCTCACTTCCGTAGGATCCTAGCTCTTCTGCCTAGTTCAGCTCAAGTGCTAAACCTCAACAGGAGTCTCTCTGCTCATTCCGATTGCTCATGCAATCCCTCTGCTCATCCTTCTCTATATATTTGGTATCTGATTGTCTTTTTCCTATTTCTTCCTAATAGAATATTAGTTTCTTAAGGGCAAGCTTCTCTGTCTTCTCAGTTCATCCCATAAATAAAGGAATGAATGAATGATTACTCATTCAATGAATGATTCATATTCACATCATATTCTGAGCTTTAAGAACAGCCCTCTTCTAAGTGAAGAATTTATTAATTCATGTAAAAGTTTTCATTCTCCACAATGAGATCATTTTTGAATTAAGGAGATTGCACATAGTGAGAAAAGGTGGCCAAAAGGGGATATTTTGCTTTGGAATATTACAGAGATGATAAAAAATGACAGAAGTCAAGCCAGAGTCAACTTATTTATGGGTCCAGAACTGTAAAGCAGGAAAGAAAGGAGGGTAAAGAACAGGATGCTCAGTTTGTCAGTTAGGAGTGAAAGGATCAAGTCCTGCAGTGCTTGTTTTCTGGATCAATCATGGCAGGCAGTGAAGAACCATCTAGAAGAGCCATCTGGATGGAATTGGATTGGACTACCTGGGTCATAGCAACCTATTGCACACTGGGAGTCTCCAGGAAAGGCTAAACAATGCCTTGTCACATGATTTGTAGAGGACATTGGCAGTAGAGTCTGGGTCAAACTAGATGGTCTCTGAGGTCCCTTCTAACTCAAGGGATCCATGACTATGAAAACTCTAGGACCCCTTCTATTTGTCACATGTCATAATATTCCTTCTAACTGAAGCATTGGCTGTCCTAAATTCCTTCCCAATTCTGATTTTGGAGGTTGTTGCTAGCTATTTTTTTTTTATTTTCACAGGGCCCAGGCACTTCCCCTACTTTTCCTAAAGACCTACCTGAGAGTTCTAATCAGGTGTGTGCTCAAGGAGAAGCCAGTCCTCCCTCAGAGACCAAGGGAGAGGTCAAAATAGTGGCTAAGGATGAAGTTCTTGATGATGGGACAGAGAACAGGAATGAGGTCAAGGTGGAGGTAAGTGAAGACATGATATGGAGAGGGGAAGGCCTCCTAATCTCAGTCTCCATTCTGGGATTCCAGTGACATCTCTACTCTCTATCTTTAGACATTGGACATCACCAGAGTGGATGTTTGTGACAAGATTGACCCCTGAAAGAAACCTGAAGCCTAAGGAAGTGGGAAAAGTCCCCAGGGATGTTGGGACAATCTTCTGTCACCATTCATGAAGAAGGGTTCACAGACATCTCTCAGGGAAGAAAACAAAGACATTGAGGTCAATCAGAAAAATCAAGTGGAAAGGGAGAAAAAGGCTGGATTTGAGAAAGGAGAAGGATTCTAGGGATCCAGGGGCCCTCAGATGTCCCAGAAAATATTAAGAGGAATGAAAGGAGCCAGAGCTATGTGCCTGAGCAATCAAAAAGCAATGAAGCCTGTGGGATGAGTTTGGGGATATGCTCTCTTGCTCACCAAGGGCTTCAATATTTTGAACATCATCATATTTTCCTGTCTTCTTTATCCCTTTTATTCACATAAATATCCTTTTGGAACCTTTTGTGTTTTGAAAATAAAATGCTTTAATTAAAAAAAGAAAGAAGATCAGATTTATTGTTATAGCTGCCCCATCACAAAACAATGAGAATTTATTAAGAACTTGCTCCATCCCACATTACATTGTTCTCAGGACGTCAATTTTACACATGACTGACAGCCTTTTTGCCATCCAATCCAATAGGAAATCTTTCCTAGGAGGACAGTCTTCTGGGACTCAAAGGTATCAAGTTTTAGAAGACTCTATTGAGGTTATGAGATACAGTAAGACTCTTCCCAAACCAGGTCACTAGAATGATGAATGACCAGGTGACAGGATAAGACCCCCTGAATGTATATTGGCAATATGGGCCCCTGTCACAAGTCATCCCAAAAGAATTTATCAATAAATCAAAGGATAAAGATTTTATTACACAGCTAAGAGCACGCTAAATCCACAATCATCTTTAGTAAGGAAAGGGCTTTTAGCCATTAACAAGTGGAAACACAAGTTTCCTACTGGAGCTCATAATCAACCAGGAGGAAGACACTATTAAAGGAAAGATGCCAAGAGTTGGAATTAAGCCACTGACTGATGGACTAAAATGAATAGGGAAGCTTAGCAGACTAATCATTAACTGGTGGGCTAAACATAAAAGGGATTTAGCCCCCTAAAAAAGTTAGCAAAGATCTACAGTAGGAGCAGATCTTTGATAGGGGAAATATAATCTTGGGGTTTTGACATCATAACTTGGTTTTCTGGTTTGATGTGGGATCTTCATTTGGGGTGAGACTGTAGCCAAAGTCCACAAAGCCATGATCTTGTGATTTGACCTTATCTTTGGGGGCAGAAGGGATGTCATTGCATCTGGCCCCTTGACCCACATTTCTTCTTCCTGTCCCCCAGACCTCACAGATCCACAGCCCTTGGCTTAATGTACTGAAACTTCCTATCTGGTCCCCAAACGTTCCCTGTGTGAGCAGGAGCTAATCACTCACCTGCTCCTCTTTCACATTGGGAAATCTGGGCTGATTTTGCAGACTCACAAGATTGTCATTATTGTCTTTAGCAAAATGGGTTTTTTTATGAGTCTTTCTTCTCTTCTTAGACTACAAGCCACAAAGGGGGGAATGGTGAAGATTTTGCCCTCCATGCCCTAAGATAGAATTCATACAATGTCCAGCCTTAAGATTTGAGGGAGACTGCCAAACTGGGTCTGTAGCAACTACTCTTCACCCCCAACTTGCTTGAAGTCTCCCCTCCCCTCCCTCCTTAATGCTGGCGCCTTCCCTCTGAGATGTTTTCTAATTTGTTCTCAACCGGTCTTTACTTGTAGAATCCTGATCATATTGTGACCGCCATTATGAGACAGGGACTTTTACCTTTCTTTGTTTCCCCAATTCTTAGCATATGGTCTGAAACATAGCAGGTGTTTACACAATAATATTGACCAAGCTAATTAAAAGCCTCTTGAGTTCTTAGACTGCTTACACTGCTTACAGATTTGATACTTGGGGACTTTTGAAAGAGATTTCATTTCTTTCACTTCAACTGTTCATATGTAAAATAAAGATAGTAAGACATGATTTATATTCACATTTCAAGGATGTTTGAAGATTGAAAGCATTAGATTTCCTTATCTATGAAAAGATATATATGATATAGACATTTAAAGATAGATCAATATAGGCTTTTATTTAAATGATCATGGTTGAAATTTCTGGTACCTATTCAAGCACATATATGTGTATATACATCTATAAGCACATATGCACCTATATTTCATGTGTAAGTATACATATGTAGACCATATGTTTATACAGTATGTACATGTATATATGTGTACATAAATATGCCTACCTCTACCACATGTATATATTAAAGTTATCATATTTAAATGGTATAAATGTTTATATTCAAATATCAAACAATATTCTATATAAAATCTATAAACCGTATAAACATACAAGTATGCACATACACGTGTGTATGTGTGTCTTTGTGTGTATAATATTTCAATCTGAGTACGTAAAAAATATTAGTTGATATTATCATTAGTTGATAATATAAAATATTAGGGAAGGATCAATTGAGAGTAGTACTAAATTTTCTATCCCTTTTTTCCATCCTTCCAATTCAGCTCTACCCAGAGCCATCTTAGCTCCACTCCTCCTCACCATTCCCTCCTCCCAAAGGATGGCTAATGGTCCTCCTTCATTGTGCTGAATTTCATATATATACAGAGAGAGAGAGAGAGAGAAACAGAGAGAGAGAGAGAGAGAGACAGAGATAAAGAAAGAGAGAGAGAGATAAAGAGAGAGAGAGAGAGAGAGAGAGAGGTTTTTTTCCTTTATTAAAACTTTTTATTTAAAAAAATTATGCATGGACCATTATTCAACATTAGCTCTTGCAAAACCTTGTGTTCCAATTTTCCCCTCCCTTCCCCCACCCCCTCCTCCAGATGGCAAGTAGTCCTATATATGTTATTTCATTTGAGCCTCCTCACAAGCCTGGGACATGGTGCTAGTATTACCCTTCCCACTGCACAGTTGAAAAAGCAGAGGCAGATAGTTGAATTTGCCCAAGGTCATAAAGCTACAAAATGTCTGAGGCTAGATTTGAATTCACTTCTACTTGGGCCCAGACCCAGCCTTCTCTCAACTAAAGAGGGGGAAGGATTGCTGGGAGTCCTGGAGGGGTCTAGGAAGAAGATGGTCCCAAACTGCTCCCACCAGGGGGAAAGACGCTCTAGTCTGCATCATTCCCTATTCCCACTCCCAGCCCTGTTGGATCCTCCCAGAAACCACAGTAAACCACCTGAGGAAGAGCCAGGGCCCTGTTCCCTGCCTTGACAGGGGAGAGGGAGGGGAGACAGGACCCAGAGGTCATAAAGGCCCCAAGCACATTCAGTGGCTCTGTCCTCCATTCTCTGTGCATCTTTTGGGGTCTAAAAAAACTATCTACTCCAGGAAGGAAATAAAGGAACTGGGGTCAGGTATCAGTTCTACTGGACAGTAGGTAATTCTTAGTGAGTCATGATCCCCTGGGGGACAGTGGGAGGGATCTGTGCTGGGGAGGGGCTCCCTGGGAGAGGCAGGAAACCACAGCAGCTTGGAGGGGAAGAAAGAGGTGGAGGGAGGAGGGAGGAGAAAGTGAGAGGCTAAGTCCCAGCCCTGTGGGCCCTTGTGATCCAGGCAGATAGAAGAGCTCCAGCTCTGAAGAGAAACCTGTCTTCCAGAGAAGGAGGAGACCAAGAGACCCAGCTGCAAGCTGCCTGTAGGGATAGCCTTAACTTGGACAGCAGCAAGGACACCTCCAGGGTTTGCCCTTGAACCTGTACAGGGAAGATATAGCTCAGGAAAGCAGAGAGATTCCTGGGAAGGAGACAGTGGGTGACACAGCCACAGCCCAGCCCCATGGAGAGCCCTTCAGAGCCTCAGTGCAGGGCACTCAGCCCCTGGTGGGGGCTCCTGATCACAGGTGAGACTCCAGCTCTGCAGGAGCCCAGGGGAGGGCAGAGGCAGCTGGTGGGATTCTGACCCAGATGGAGCTGGGGATCAGGGGAAAGGGGACCAGTCCCAGGGTTCTGTCCAAGGCACGGTCTAAGAAGGCTTGACCAGGGAGTCTTCCCTAATCAGGGGCAGAGGAGGTAACAGCCGCTCAAAGCTATCCATCCACATTCTGAAGCTCAGGGCAATGTCCAATCCTGGAACTGAGCAGTAGGGAAGGGAAGCTTTACAGTCAGAGGAGACCTGGGTGTGGATCCCAGCTCTGATGTATACTGGCTGTGTGACCATGTTCAGGTCACCTAGACTCTTAGCTTGGATTTACCTGGAACACCACTTTCCTTTCAGTGAGGCTTGGGAGCCAGTGTCAGCCTTAAAATGAACACAGGGTTTGTGAAAAGGTCCTTCCTGGGTTTGGAACCAGAAGATCTAGGTTCAAGTCATTTCCTATTTTCCTTTTCCTATTTCATATCACTCAGATGTCTCATCTTATCTGGGCCTCAGTTTCTTTCATTGTAAATGGAGAGCACTGGGTTCAGGAATCTCTAAAGCCTGGTTTTTATCCTCAGCCACCACACTTTGTTGCTTCCTTTCTGCCTCCATTGCCTTGCCTGGCTCACTGGCAGATCTGTTCTGAAACAAGCCCAGGGAGGGAGCAGAAAATGTGTCATGTACCAAAGGCTCTGATTCTCTGCAGAGGCTGGGCCTTCACATGATGTGCAGGCCCAGGAATCCCTCCAAACACCACCACTGAATTCCCAGCAGACCCTGAGGCAGGCTGAGAATCCCCCACCCTTAAGTCAGGGACAGCTCAGTGGCCTTGGTCTCTCAGGAGGGCAGTGGGACCCTGCTGACTTCTGCCTCCTTCCTCCCCTCTCAGCCTCCATCCTCAGCAGCTAGCTCCAGCCGATGTCTGCTCTATTCTCTGTTGTTTCAAACCCTCCTTATGGGGAAGTGAACCACAGCGTCACCTTGGACATCTCAGGCGGGGCCGTCTCCTATACTCGGTACAAAAAACCAGTAACAGATCCCAACGAGATCGCTGTCTACATGGTTGGAAGTGGAGAGCAGGAGCCTGCAGACATCCCGGAGAAGGTGCTCCCCAACAGCTCCCTGTTCGTCCCTCACATCACCCTCAGTGACACCGATGCGTACCTTGTAGTCATTGTTAATTCTAAATGCTCCATAGCTGAACGAGGACATTTAACAGTGTATGGTAAGTGCTGCCCTTCCCCTGGGCCATGTCTCACTCCTATTCCCTCTCTCACTCTGAGATGAGAAACTCTCCTAAGGGAGCAGAGAGAATGCAGAGCATGAGGTCCCCCCACCCCCCTCACATAATATGGGCCAAAGAGGCGAGAGCCCCTCCAGCCCAGATCCGTGTGATCATGGGTCACTGGGAGCACTGGAGAGGTCCAAGGTCATTAGCTTCTGAGGCTTTAAGCTATTATTATTGGGGTTAATTTCCTGCTTCCTGCCAGCTTTCCCAGACCACACTGTGAAACTAAGAAGGCCCTGAGAGCTTGGAGGGGCTTCTGGCCCCTTCCAGTTGTGCCTGAGCCAGGCAACTTGACTCTGAAGTCCACCTTTCCTAAGATAGTTAAAAATCTACTGGGGATGGGGGAGCATTGCTGGGTCTGGGGGGGAGCTTTGCTCTGGGTCTGAGCTGGGTCTGGGGACCGCTGGACCCAGGAGAACTCATGTGCAGACTACCAACAACCCAAGAGCCAGACTCCCAACGGCCTTGGTGCCCAGGACCTTCTGTTCTTCTGAGGCTTCCAGAGCTGGGAGGGAGCCCCCAGGGGAAGGAAACAGGCAAGATCAGGGACTCCAGGCTTCTGGGATGGGTCAACCAGGGACAGAGGGTTCCAGTTCTACTGAGCCCCAGCTGCATGGGGAGAAAACCAATCCAGTGCCCAGAGGGGACCGAGAGGACACTTGGAGCTCCAAGGAAGACCAATGTTCTCAATAAGGAGAGCTTTCCTGCTGGGAAATAGGCTAACAAGGGCTGTCATCCTGTGGAGCCAGAAGGTGTTCGAGGGACTCTGGACATCACATTTCACCTGATTCTCACAAGGACCCTGGCACGGAGGTGCTATGTTTGTAAGTGAGGAAAAAGAAACAGAGAGTGAGTGATGTGGCCAGAGCTGGTCAGGAACTGAGGCAGGATTCGATTTCAGGGCTTCCTGATCCCCACATCCAGCATTCTGTCTACTGCACTCCCTCACAGCATCCTACCTGCAGGGTCACCTCAGGAGGGAGGGACTTCTCCAGGACGGCCCATCTTCCAGCAGGGACTAGCTGCCCACTTGACAGGGAAGTTTGACTGGGAAGAGGGTCAGCCTAGGCCCGTTGGCACTTGCTTCCATGGTGGGCAGAGCTGTGAGTTGACCCAGAAGTCTATGTGTGGCAGGATGCCTTCAGTGGCTACAGGTGAGAGGCAGGAGTCAGGATTGGGGGGGTCCCTGACAGTCATTGCCAGCTGTCTTTCTGTCTCTGAAGTGGGGAGCAAGGAATACTGAGAGAGAAAGGAGCTAGGAGTCCTCCATCTGGTGATTCTCAAGTATTGCTTAGACACCTACTTCATACAAAGGAACTGGCTGAGTATGGGGCATGGAAGGAAAATCAATCAATACCTCAAGGAGCAAGAGTTCTGTTGAGGAAACATATAAACAGGAATGTGGAATAGACATGAGAAGCCTAGGAAGCAGTTCCAGACAGAGGAGATTATTCAGAATCAGGCAGGTCCTACCCTTGGGACTAAAAAGTGCAAAGAAAGCATAAGTGAGCATGGGTCCAGATGGGGAAATTACTAATCACCAAACCATAGGATAAACTAAGTAAGGATGGTTGACTCAGAGAAGGAAAGATTGGGGGCAGTCACTGCACCTGATTTTTGAATACAAGGTTAGGTTGCCTAAAAAGAGAGCAAGCTCCCATGGAAGAAGAGATCATTACAGAAACCCAGAATCCAATGGGGAGACAGCAGTTCTTTTGAAGAAGACCAGTGGAGTATGAGTGGACCAAGAAGTTAATACTTGAGTCAGTGGGGTGATAAGGCAACAAAAAGCCCTGAAGCAATTACAATATTTTCACTTCAAAGAATAAGGAAATAACAGTCCTTCTGGACTATTCAATGGCACGTGGAATACTGTATTGGGGTCTAGATTTTACAGTTTCCAAAGGACATTGATACACTGGAGAGCATCCACAAAAAGACAACTAGGCTGTGTAACCTATGTGTGTACCGGTCACCTGAGGGAACCCAGCCCCTGGGACCTCCATTTTTCTTATCAAGGAAATAAGGGAATGCATTAGATGCTGAGGAAGGTCCTTCTAGATGGAGATCCAGGATCCTCTGCTGTCCCTGGCTTTGAACCTTCAGGAGCCTAGTCTGAGAAATGCACATGAGCCACCTTGAACAAGGGAAAGAGCTCATGTGCTGGAATAGGGAGCAGGAATGCTTCTCCTCTTGTGCAGAGAGCCCTGGGACAGTCAGGTGGTGGATGCAAGGATCCCTTCTCACAAGGATGCTTTAAAATCCAGAAAATAAAAGCCATAGGGCATCAAAGGAAATTGTTCTACTTTAATAGTTATCAAAACTTTTTTAAAAAGATCCCACCTTAAAAATCCCTAGAATAGAATGAGATGATTTTTGAGAAGGAAAAAACCTCAGTGGATATGGAAAGCACTGGGACGGGATTCAGAACCAGAGTTCAAACCTGGTCTCAGACACTTCTCTAGCTGGACAAGTCACTTAATCTCTCTTTGCCTCAGTTAGCTAAACTGTAACTTCCCAAGGTTGTTGAAAGGATGAAATTAGATAATAGAGCATTTCACACAGTGCTGGCCAATAACAATAATCATAATAATGAGAATAATAATATTATATAGCACCTAACACATGCCAGGCATGTAGCAGGCACTTCATCAGTGCTGTTCCCTACTCCCATTTCCAACTTAGTCATTAGATTATGCATGTCCCAAAACCTGTCTCAGGGAAGGGATAACTTAGGACCCAGCACTCCCTCCCCTGGGCTTCCTCCTCACCTTCCTTATTAGCATAACCCCTGAACCAGGGAGCTTCTCCTTACCCATGGACCATCCCTGTATGTCTATAATGCAAATGCTTGGGCTTGGGCTTTGGGTGGTTTTTTGCCATGAAGACATGACTTGGTGAAGCTACAAGCCAATCACTCACACAGCTCTCTTTTTCTCTCTACAGAAAGAACAATTAAATCTAACCTCACGGCCCACAGAACCAACATCATAAAGAATGGCACTCTGGCCTTCACATGTGGCACAAAAGAGAAGGGAGTGGACATTCTGTGGTTCTTTGATGACAAGCCCCTGATTCTCAATGAGAGGATGGAGCTGTCCATGAATAACGGGACCCTCACCATCCTGTCTGTGAAGAGGGAGGACTCTGGGTCCTATCACTTTGAAATCTGGAATCCAATCAGTTCCAGCGAAAGTGACCCCATTACTCTGACTGTGAACTGTGAGTGACTCTGAGTGTCCTCCCTCTCTAGTCCTTTCCTTAGCAGTGACTCACATCTCATCTCTTCTCTTCTCTTCTTTACACAGATGGACCAGACAACATCATGTTTGTACCAAACCCCAAGAAAGAAGAGATTGAGGTCAAATTCAAAGGCTCACTGACATTAGAGTGCCGTGTTGAGTCTTCCCCACCTGCCCAGTATAGATGGCAAGTCAATGGCACCAAGATCCCTGGCTTCTCTAATAATACCTACGTCATCAAAAATGCAACTTGGGAAGATTCAGGAACATATACATGTCAGGCAAAGAACAATGTGACCAATTTGTCTGTCTCTAAGAGCATCACAGTTAAGGTGGTTGGTAAGTATTCTCTCCCTTCCCTCAGAGAAAAAGTTTTTGGGAGTTGGTCAAAGGTGGGGGCCAAGAGCATGTGTTCTGGCTTATTAAGGAAGGCAGGTTTTCACAGTGAATTGGCAGAGGATGTGTAAAGAAACATGATTCCACAGAATGTGGTCAGCCTGGCAACGAGTGTCAGTTCATTTACTGTGATTTTGGCCTTGGTGAAAATGGAGACCAATCTCTAAATTGTAATAGACAATACAGGTTCATTCTACATTCGATACACATTTAGCTGCAAACTTTCTGCAGAACACTGTGCTAGGCCCAGAGGGAAATAAACAACATTTATCTAAGACTCCATTACCAATTCAGGAAT
This sequence comes from Antechinus flavipes, assembly GCF_016432865.1. Lineage (NCBI taxonomy): Eukaryota > Metazoa > Chordata > Mammalia > Dasyuromorphia > Dasyuridae > Antechinus > Antechinus flavipes. Next base: position 618,186,380 of record NC_067400.1, read on the forward strand.
CTTAAAATCTAGTATAGAGAGCAGACTCCAAAAACACGTAATTGATACACAATATTACATGATATGCATAATAAGACTATGCTACAAAATAAAATGTTGTAGGAGAGCTCGGATGGGAAAGACCATCCCAGCTGGGAGGCTGATCAAAAATCAAGTCAGATTTCATAGAAGAGCTATCACTTGACTTGTGTTTTAAAGTATATGGAGGAGTTCAACAAATTAAAGCAGAGAATATTCTATTTCATGGAGAAAGATCCTGAGTCAATGTTCAGAGGTGAGACTGTACACTCTGTGTCTGAGTGGGAAATGTAGAACAATACAACCTGAGCAGGTAATACATGGCCAGAAGAATATTAGAGAGGTCTGCTGCCATTTTGTGAAAACTTTTGGATGCTAGGCTAAGACCACCAAAGGTGACCTAGTACTTAATTGGAAGTTCCTGAAGCTTAATTAGCAGAGAAGAAAAGATGATTAAACATATCTGGTTGGTATGTTTTTCATCAGCACTCAAAGGCAAGAGTTTTATTTAATGTGACCATTGTGACATCTCTAGTTCATTTGTGACAAATTGGTACAAACAACCTGAATGTGTAAAAATCTAGAGAATATAAAAATTCTCCTTCAATTGCAGTTAATGGGATGAAAATAAAGGAAACAGAGCTGTTCTTTGGGCAGGAGTCATTATACAAATGCTTTTGTAAAATGCTTTGTCATTAAGAGATCAGACAAGGGAACAGAAGGAAGAAGATAAAGAAGTCTTTCTCCATCACAACCACTCTAACAAAGGTCACAAAGGACCAAAGGAAAAACCCAGTGAGTCATTTTCCCAGCCTATGTCAGTGGTCCAAATCTGGCCATATGAACTAATCAGGAAGATGCCAAGAAGACTTGAGACTAAATGAGGTCTCCAGGCTGTGTATTGGGGAAGAAATCACCAAGGATGCAGGAAACATGAGCTTGGTGCTGGGCAAGGAGCAGCAAGAGAGGCCAACAGCCAGCTTGGAGTCTGAGCTCAAAACTAGGTCACAGAATCAGTGCTGAAGAGGGAACCTGTGCCTAGGGATGGGAGAAGCTTTGGACCCAATTAAGTCTTCATAGTGAACAAGGACCTGGAATTTAAACATCTATTTGGGTCTGAGACCTGCAGTTGAGTAACCAGAACAAGGGGAGGCCTGTAATTCTACATCAGCAAAGCCTTTTAGCTACTTGACAGGAGCTGTGGTCAGCCACAGTATACTGGAACCCTAATTAGAGACAAGTCTGTAGTAGTATGGCTAAGAATCAAATCTAAAGCAAGAGCTCATAAAACTCAGACAAGAAGGGCAGGGATCAGAATTCACTCCAGATAAACTTGCTTTGAGCATACTGAAAATTAGCAGGTCACCATCTTGAACCACTATTCATGTTCAATAAAAAAGTACCAATTCAAGAAGCAAGACTAGACTATTGAACGGACAAAATATACTATCATGGGGGGAAATGCTGTCATTGAGACAGGAATACCCAAAATAAAACACAGAGGAAAAGTTACTTCAAAATATCTACAAAGTCTCAAATAAATTTAAAAAAAGAGCTTGAATCCATGGTCAATTAAAATTATTAGAAGAAATAATATTAATAATAGTTTTTAAGAGTTTTAAATTATTATATAAAAACCATATAAAAATTTTAGATTAAAAAAATCTTAGAAGTATTCTGTCATTTAATACTCACAAGATCTCTGGGAGATCCATTTTACAAATGAGAAAATTGAGGCAAACAGAGGCTAAGGCTAGGATCACACAGCTGGGAAGGATCGGAGGCTAGTTGAAATTCAGGCCTTCTTGACTCTAGGTTCAGTACTATGGAGGAAAAAAAAGATTGAAAAGAATTGACACTTAGTAATATAAGAGGTTACAAAGTTATTCAAATAAAAAAACTCCCTGAAAATTACAACCAACCAAACACAAATTAATGAAAGCATGAGTCAACAAAAAATATTAAAACAAAGCCTTAATGTAAACAAAGAGAAGGAGGAAGAGGAGGAAGAAAAGGAAGAAATCTCACCAAAAAAAAAAAAAAATCCTGGAAAATACCACTAGAACCTGAAAACAAAGACAAAAAGAACTTGTTCAAAGACCAAGGAATCACAGTAATTTACATAAAGCAAGAAGAGGTTAACAAAGTGGATTAGAAAGCAAAAGCCAAATAGTATGTAACCTATAAGAAAAACATTTTAAATATAAAGATGCACAGAATTAAAATTATGGATCTAGGGAAAAATCTATTATGAGTCAGCTAAAGTCAAAGCACAATAGTGATCATCTTGATGATGGTCATGTAAAACTGGTTTTTATTTTTTTTTAAATAAACAGGGAAACTTAATTGTACTGAAAGGTATCATAGAGTGAATTATTGTACAATGAATTTGCACTCAATTGCATAATATTTAAATACTTAAAGCAAAAGCTACTAAGATCTCTGGTGATTGATGAATAAAGAAAAGTATATACATATTCTTTTTTTTTTTGGTTAGCACATATGTATTCTCAGCTGTGTGTGGTACTTTTATAAGAACTGACCATCCATGCATTAAGGCATAAAAACAAGGCAAGACCCAAATGAAAGTGGCTCTGAGCTCAGTGCCAACCACTTCTGTGACTTGGGAAAGAGCATCATCTAGAGGCACAATTCAGCATATGCATAGAGTCAAGATTCCTTGGTTCCAATACCAGGTTTTTGTTTATTATCCAATAGACATTGTACAAGTAGCACAGTTTCCTGGGAACTTCCAATTTTTCTTGTCAAACATTGAAGTCCCTGCTCCAGCAGTGAAAAGGGGTGTGCAAACAGGGGCTCTATTTTAACTCTTTAAATCTATTACAATTACATCATTGTAGGTGTCAATCTTGTAGAATAAGTGTCAATCTTGTAAGACTATATCACCTACTAAGTACATGTAAAACTAGATAAACTTTGCCTTATCAATTCCACTGAGTTAACACCTTGTAAGAATCCTTATTTTAAGTACATTTCTCCATAATTCTGGCCCATTATACCCTTTAATTTCCGAGGTGAGATGAATGCGGCAAGAGACTCATAGGGTGTGAAAAGAGGTTCAGTTTATTATGCCATACAACCTTGTTGGTATGCATTTTGCAAACATGATCAGCACACGAACAGTACACAATCCCCAGTCACCATTCAGAGAAGCAGCTTGTGGACTTTGGTATGGAATCTGCCAATGGGAGGAGAACCAATCCAAGGCGAGGTTCAGGCATCCCTGTTTATATAGGCACTGGATGTGACTCTCGGCTTTCATTTGTTCCCACGATCACAAATCAATAGTCTTTGCTCAACAAGGTTGTTTCTGCAGAAACTTATTGTGCACCAAAGGTCGGGGTGGCCTCGGTACTTCCTCTTGACGGGATTTTTACCTTTGCAAGAAGGGAAGGAAAAAAAATTGGAACACATTTGTCATTTTGCACAGTTGAATGTTGAAAATCATCTTTGCAGGTCACACAGCTGGTAAGTGGCAGAACCAGGTCTGGAGACTAGATTTCTATACACCAAGTACCAGTGTTCTTTCCATGAAACCATACCAGTGCTTACTGAGGGCCTTGATATTTTAAGTCATTTGAGGTTTGATTATGTAACTCACACAATTACACAATCAAGCAGGGCCATCCTGCTACATCTGATGTATCTGTGCTAGCAGTAATACTTAGCAAAGTGTGCCCTTAGTGTGAGAATGCATATTTCTTGCTGTGAATGCAATTTGAATCTTTAAGGATACCTTTGCTGAAGAAATGCTAACCTTGAACATGAAAGTAATTTCCCCAAGACACTCAGATTCCTAATTTTCTCTAATTTTTCTTAAAAAATTCTCCAAAACCAGACAAGTATCCTGTCTTTAGAGAGCAGAAAATAATCCAGAGAATAGATATACTCATCTTTTTTTGTAATTAGGAAACTGAGTAATAAGGTGGATAAAATGAATTTTCCATGGTTAGGCTGTCAATTAGTAACAAATATAGTATGAAAATTACCTAGTTGCCCTGCTTAGCAGTATATGTATTTCACACTTGACATTGTGGTATAGTAAAAGAATGTCAGATTGATTTAAATTTTGTTGTTGCCACATAGGAGATATATTATTATGTCCAAGTCATTCAACATCTACTAATGTTTTTTGATCTGTGGGATCTGGATATTAATAAATAATAATGCTTATGCTATCTACCTCATTCATGAATTAACAAGCACTGTGCCAGGTTCTGAGGATGGGGGAAAAAAATCTTTGCATATATTTTGAAAATAAAAGGCTATTGCTTAAAAAAGAAGAATCAAAGTAAAGGAAAAGGTAAACAAATTTTGAAAGAATTAATAAAAATACAATAAAAATGTTCTTTTAAAGGCTAGACAAATATGACCCATTTAAACTGCACCCAAAAACACAAAAGAAAAAGAAAAAAAGAAAAGAGAAGAATGTTAAAGACTTGAGTAAAAATTTACAAAAGTTGAATAGAATGGATTTATGCAATTATTGGATAGGGATATAAAAGAGAATGCATATTTCTCAGCAGTGTGTGAAATTAAAAAAAAAAAAACTGACCATACAGCTAAGCATGAAAACTTAGCAAACAAATGCTAAAAAGAAAAGAATTAAACATACCTTATTCTGATTGCAATGCCACAAAACTTATAGTCAATAAGTCAACTTTGAATAAAAGATTGAAAATAATATACTAAATAATTTAATTCTGAAGAACTGGTGACCAAAGACAGCTTTGTCATTCATCTCTTGTTTAGGTAAATTGATCTTATTTCCATGAGCAATCCTTAGCCATCCAGTAGCAGATGATAATCATTATCGTTAATGGCAATAAACAGAGCACTTGAGAAACAAGTCCCTCACAAGGACATGGATTGGAAGAAAGACTAGAAGCAGGATGACTACTGGGAAGGCTATTGAAAACTTCAGATAGAAATTGATGAGTGCTGGAATTTGGCTAGGGGAATTGATGGCAGAGAAAGATAAACTTATAGCGTTTAATACTGAGATGAATGTTACAGGTATATCATCTACCCCCAAAAAATCAGAAACTGATGTCCAGAGAACAGAAGTAACTTGGCCAATATCCCACAAGTAGCAAATGACAGTGTCAGGATTTTAATCCAGATCGCCAAAATTAAAACTGAGAGCTCTTGTTGTTCTAGTATTTGCTTCATCATGTAGAGGATCCCTCTGAGAAAAGTATACTTGAAGCAAAGATACATACAATAGAGTGTTAACTCAATGTGATTAAAGAGATGATGGTTCTCTAGTTCACATATACTTAGTACTTAGTATGGTGATGAAAGGTTCTCTAGTTGACACATACTTAGTGTGCTGTAATGATGTAATTATACTGAGATAATGAAGGGCTGAGAGGACTGGAAATAGAGACATTCCATCTTTGACCATCCTCTTGGTGCCTCTCCTGCCTCCTGCACTCCTCTACTAAGATCAAAGCTGGTCTCTAGGTCCTCCAGAGAGCTACTATGGACACTACATTGGGCTCCCTCACAAGGATCTCCTTCAGGAACCATCATCATTCAATAAACATCTGTTAAAGACATACAGAGTACCAGATTCTGTGCACAAGTGCTAGGCACTTCATGGTGGAGAACCCTCAAAAACGCACAAGGTTCCTTTTCTCTTGTACTTAGCAGAACAATATACGGGAGGAAGTAATGGTTCTTCATTCTCTGGAGGGGCCATCACGGGCATTGTGATTGGAGTCCTGACTGCAATAACTCTCATTGGGACCCTCATCTATATCCAGTACTTCAGAAAGACTAGAAGGTAAAATGATGCTTCCTCAGGTTGTCCTTCCTTATATTCTGTCTTCCTAAATGGGGGAGGGATATCAGCAGGGTCTTCTGCATCCTGTACCTTCTTTTGCACCCTATCTACCTCTCTTTCCTAAACTTCTACATTTCAAAATCGATTCTTTTGGTGGACTCCTTCTTTGGGCTTTCATCCCATCCCATTCCTTTACTTAATAGTCCCTTTATGTTATTCACTGCCACATTAGAGTGGAGACAAGAACTTCCTATCTTTCCTGGATCCTCAAACAGAGACTGAATTTAATGGACAAAGAGAGAAAGAATGAAAGGGACTACACTGAGAAAGGAGATAGGGTACTACTCAGAACCTAGTGAGAAGCCAAGGGAAAGAAATGCCAGTGAGGCAGATCCCCAGTGCATGGAGAAGCTGAGCAGGACCTATTGGTGAAGAAAGTAACAATGAGAAGGTTGTTTTTAGGAATAAGGCATGGAGCCTGAGAATATCCAAAGACAAACTTTGACTCTGCTCTAGTGGTTCCTTCTCACTCAGGGAAATCTTTCATTTGCATGAGAATGACAGTCCCTCATATCTATTCTTTCTGAAGGACCAGCAAACACCAACTTTCAGGAAACAACCATTCAGCACCACAACAGGGTAAGTGAAAGCACCAAACAATGAAACCAGCATATAATGGTGGCCTTGGGAGAAGTGGTTCCAACCACTATCTCCTTTCTTTGTTCAGGGAGAATCTATTAGCTATCTTCTAATGAGGACCACCTCTCTTGCCTTTGCTTTGATCAGGAAATCTCAGACAATTCAATTCTGAAAATAGTTTTTCACTTAAATCATCTTAAACTGTATTTATTAACTTGTATTATTAAAGCACCTAATATTTGAAGGATTAAGACTTAAGTTACTGTTTGTGCAGGGCCTAGCCATGGTGACTCTCCAAACTCCCCTCCCTTTTCTATTACTCTGCTCACCTTCTGACTTCACACTTAACCCACACTCTGAGGAAACATCCCTATGCCACAATTTACTCTTGTAAAAAGAGAGGGCTGAAGTACCTGTTCTTTGTAGTCCCTTCCACCTCGATAACTTTGCTTTTAAATTACTGCTCAAATGCCAGCTCTTCTTAAGCACCAAATGAGAGGCATGTTGTTTGGTTTTCTTTTGACCTAGGGCTGCCATGGCCAAAGAACTCACCCCAAAATGGCCAATCAGCTGAGGATGAGCCTCTGCATATGTAGTAGGAGAAACTTTCCAGAATGATATGCAGTTGAATACTTCTGGGGTCTTCTGGGTCACCTCTTTGCTTTGATGAGTCAACAGAGCCAGGCATTGTACCACTGTGTCACATTGCTTGCCCTCATGAGCTTCTCTGTTCTCTCCTCTAAGGCAGATTCAGAGATGAGTTGAAGTATTAAGGTCAGCCCCATTTACACTCAATTTCTGAAGACCATCTCTTAGAACCAACGATCTGAGTGTGCTCAATTCATCCTAAAGTCTTAAAACTGCAGAACCACAGATGAGAGAAATCCTGGAATTTCTTCCCTGAGCATTTTGTCAGGTTGTCCCCCATATCTGGAAGGTTCTCCTATATTCTCTTAACCTTGGGGCTTTAGGGCTTCCCTTGAGTCACAGCTATTGTCACTCCTTCCCCAAGAAACCTTTCCCAATTTCCCTTCATTGTAGTGCTTTCCCACTGTTGATAATCTCTCGAATAATCCCATCTACCATGTAGGTACAGAACTTGCAAATTGTCTCATTCCTTTAGACAACAACCTCCTCAAGGGCACTGATTGCTTTCTGCTTTTCTTGGTATGCCCCATGCTTTGCACAAAATCAGTTACAGCAATGTTTATTGACTGACTCTCTGTGAGGGATATAGGGTAAAAGGGACAACACCCCTCCCCCCATATCATCTTCATCTATTTGCTGGGTGAGCCGGGTGGGAAGGAAGAAGTTACAGTCCATTTGGAATTCAGGCTCAGGAGCTACCAAGGAAATCTTCTGGCTGTATTTCTCTCCTTCCAGGTGAGGACATCGCCATGTATGAAAACATTGTTCACTTTAGAGGCTCAACTCTGCCTAAACAGGTAGGGACACAAGGACTTCTTCAATCACTTGTAGGACTCTAGGATGTTTGTTAGGGAGTCAAAAACCTGGAGATTCTTCCTGACACACACCCTTAGGCTTTTAGTGTACCTGAGAGATTGCAGGATCACTAGAGCATCCTGATGAGCAGAAGAGTATCTGAAGGAGAGTGAAAAGATGGGTGAACATTCCCTAGCATTGTCAAGAGGTCTGGTTGTAGACCAGTGTTAAGAGGAGAAAAATTTTGGAGGGGATGTGGTGGTAAATGGCAACCTGATCACTATCTTTGGAGGTATGACATTTGGGAGAGAGATAGATTTGCCCTCCTTGGCTCCACAGGGAACAATAGGGAATAAGGAATGGGATTTGTAGAGGTCAATTGAGACAATGTCAGGAAAACTTCCTAGAAATAAAATGTCAACTGTTCTTTCTACAAGATGCCCATCTCTCTAGTTCAAAATGTCATCAACTCAGCCCTGAAGTAGTGCAACAGCTTCTTCATTGATATCCCAAACCTTAGCAAACACATATATAAGCATAGGTTTAACCAAGTCCCTGTCCTTCATCAAGAAGACTCAAGGGCTCCCTGTTTCCAGGAAAAGAAATCTGACCACGCATAGTTTGTTTAGCTCCACTTTCTGAGATTACTGGTGTGAGAAACTCCCATTCTCAACATTTATGGACAACCCATAGACTTGGAGTTCTGCTAGTCATAAAAACCGTAAGGGTTTTCCCCAGGTTCTGAAGGCCAGTTTGTGGCAGAGGTCAGACCTGAAATCTGTTGCTTCTGACTTCCAGTTCAATTCATTACCATGAATCCCTGCTCCCTGGATGGCTGTTAGGTCAGTTTTGCCAGATATATCAGACTTTCTTGTCCTTGCTGAACTCAAAGGTTCAAATCAATCAGTCCCACTGTTGTTATAAGGACACCACCTTCCATCTGTCCTCCCTGGCTCTTTATTCAGGTTATGTCCCATGCCTTAAAGGAGTTTCCTCCTCACTTTCATCTCATGGAAGCCTGTTCCCTCTGCCTAGTTCAGTTCAAGTGCTAAACCCCACCAGGAGCCTTTCTGCTCATTCCTATTGCTCGTGCCATCCCTCTGCTCGTCCTTTTCTATAGGTTTCTATAGGTTTGGTATCTGATTGTCTCTGTGCTAATTATTTATTCCTGATAGAATATCAGCTCCTCAAAAGCAAGATTCTCTTTCTTCTTAACTCATCCCATAAATAAAGGAATGAGTGATTATTCATTCAGTGAATGATTCCTGTTCACATCATAGTCAGAGCTTTAAGAACAGCCCTCTCCTAAGTGAAGAATTTATTAATACATGTAAAAGTTTTCATTGCCCACCATGAGATAATTTTTAAATCAAGAAGTTTGCACATATTGAGAAACGGTGGCCAAAAGGGGACATTTTGCTTTGGGAAATTACAGAGATGGTGTCAGAGTTGACTTGCTTATGGTTCCAGAACTAAAAAGCAGAAGAAAAAGGAGGGTAAAGGCAGCGATCCTCAGTTTGTCAGAGGAATGAAAGGATCTAGTTCTGAAGTGCTTGCTTTATGGATCAATCATGGCAGCCAGTAAAGACCCATCAAGAAAGGAAGTGATTCCTGGCTGGAGCCTAGGATTTTGTTGGTGGGCACCTACTGAGACAACCACTACTAAGGACAGAGAGGTTTTTATATCCAAAGTTCCAGGTAGAGAAAACACAAGTCTTTCCAGGATTTATGCACAATATAAGGCACAGAGTATGTGCTAAATAAGTTCTTGTTGAATGGATGGAAGTGGATTGGACTACCTGGGACATGGCATCCTACTCCACACTGGGAGTCTCCAGAAAAGGTTAGAGGATGCCTTGTCACATGATTTGTAGAGGACATTGGCAATAGAGTCTAATGGTCTCTGAGGTCTCTTCTAACTCAGGGGATCCATGACTGTGAAATCCCTAGGATCCCTTCTGATTGTCACATGTTATAAGATTCCCTCTAACTCAAGCAGTCTCTATCCTAAATTCCTTTCCAACTCTGACTTTGGAGGCTCTTAGTAGCTATTGTTTTCATATTCGCAGGGCTCCGACTCCTCCTCTACTTTTCCTGAAGACCCACCTGAGAGTTCTTACCAGGTATGTGATCAAGGAGAGGCCAGATCTCTCTCAGAGACCAAGGGAGAGGCCAAAATGGTGACTAAGGATGAAGTTCTTTCTGATGGGACAGAGAACTGGACTGGGGCCAGGATGGAGGGAAGTGGAGACATGATTTGGTGAGGAAAGGGCCTCCTAGTCCCAGTCTCCATTCTGAGATTCCAGTGACATCTCTACTCTCTATTTTTAGACATTGGACATCACCAGAGTGGATGTTTATGACAAGATTGACCCCTTGAAGAAACCTGAAGCCTAGGAAAAAACCTAGGGATGTTGGGACACCCTTCCATCACCATTCATGAAGAAGGGTTCAGAGGCATCTCTCAGGAAAAAAAGCAGACACATTGAAGTCCATGAGAAAGACAGAAAGGCTGGACTTGTGGAAAGGGGAGGTTTCTAGGGAGGCAGGGGCCCTCGGATATCCCAAAAAGGATCAAGAGGAATGAAACGAGTCAGACCTATGTCCCTTTTATTCACATAAATATCTTTTTGGAACCTTTCGTGCATATTCCTACTGAATGTGGAAATAGATCCATTATAACTGCATGGTTCTAAGATGCTGTGATTCTCAGCATCAAAGAATTCATGGTCTTAGACTCCTGAGTTCCCATGGAACAAGGAATTTGGGGATGGAGTATAGCTTGTCGGGAAGTATACCTGTAATTTTAAGGTCCCCTGATCTTAGAGTGTTTCTGTCCTAATGATCTGTCAATGTTTCTAAATCATCTGGCTTTAGAATCAGTGATCCTGAGCTCTTCCTGACCTTAGAGGGCTATTGTTCTAACAATCTGTCTGTCAATGATTGTAAAAATCTTCTGGCCAAGGAATATTATATTTCTACCCTTAAACCTTAAGAAACATAGGTGATTCTGAGATCCTCTGACCTTAGAGTGTCATTGTTTTACCAATCTGCCAATAATTCTTAAGTCCCCTGGCCGTAGAAAATTCCTACTGACATTTCTGATCATCAGATACATAACCTGCTGCTCAGTGATAACCAAATTCCTGAAACCACTCCTCAGTTCTACCTCTGGCTCATAAAATTAGCATATCAGTTTCATACTCCATAAATTTGTCTCTTTGCTCCTGGTTCTTTGCTAAATTCTTTTAGAACTTAGTTCACTTCAATTGGCATTACGATTACAATAAATGTGATCCTTGACTTGGATATGGGTTCAAGCCAGCAATCCAAAAGGGAACCTGTCCTAGGAGGGCAGCCCTTCTGGGACTTCCAGGGTATCAGTTTTTAGGAGAAACTGTTGAGGTTATGAGGTGCAGTCAGACTCTTCCCATACCAGGTCACTAGACTGATAAATGACCAGGTGACACGGTGAGACCCCCCAAATATATTGGCAATATGGGCCCTTGTCACAAGTCATCCCAAAAGAATTAGTAAGCATAGACTTATAAATCAAGGGGCAAAGATTTTATTACACAGCTAAGAGCAGGTAAATCCATGATCATCTTTAGCAAGGAAAGGGATTTTAGCCATTAACAAGGGGAAAGACAAGTTCCCTGGTAGAACTCACAATCAACCAGGAGGAAGACCCTATTAAAGGAAAGATGCCAAGTGTTAGAATCATTGATAGAAACAATGCTTAAGTTTATATCTTTGAGAATTCACACATTAGCTCACACATTAGAGTTCACAAGTCGGGGAGATTCACAAAGTTACACCTCCCACAATCCCACTCTCTCAGAGGAGGAGTCAACCTTTGGGTTCACACCTTTAAGAGATCATATAAAGAAGCTGTTAGAGCCTCAGTCAGGAGTCAGTCAGTGGAGGAGTCAGTTCGGGAGATTGACAGAGCCAGAATTCACTTGGGAGAAGATTCAGAGCCAGGATTCAGAGGGAGCTGGAGGCTGAAGCTGAAGCTGGAAGAGCCAAAGGATAAGCTGCAAGAGCTCTTAGAACCAAGCAGAGAGGCCTCCAAGAAACTAACTGAGCTATTTTGGAAGAGAAATAAAGGATCTGAACTTTTAACAGCTGACTGCATTTGAGGTGATTATTATATTGAACTGAAACTAAAGCTGCCTCCAGAAGCTCCCCAAGAAAGCTGCTCCCAGAGAATGATCATATTTTAGAAAAGAAGATAGCACTACATTTTCTCCCGCTTTCTTTTGATTTTAGAACATAAGGTGGTCATGATCTCCCTGAATTCTTAAGGAGGTGAGAACCCCAAAAAAGGTGATCATACCTTCCCTGACTGCTCAAAAAAGGGAGTGAAAACACCATAAAAAAAGGTGGTCACACCCTCCCTGACATCTCAGGAAGGGAGATGAAAACACCAAAGAAAATGGGAAATCAAATAAAATTAGCAGGTTTCTGAAGAGGCTCATGTGAAACAGGTATACATAAATCTATCAGTATGGGAGGCATTAGACATAATTACATAAATTACATAAGCACATAGCAATATAGCAGAGGCTGGAAGTGATGTAACAAATATCATAAATCAACATGAAGAATTTATACATGTTCATAAGTCCTAGAAATAGTCCAAAAGAAATCTATTGTCCATTAGTTCTCTGGGAGCAGATTTTTTGAGGGGTTCTGGAGGCAGCCTTAGTTTCAGTTCAGTTCAATAATCACCTCAAATGCAGCCAGCTGGTAAAAGTTCAATCCTTTATTGTCTCTTCCCAAATAGCTCAATTAGTTTTCTTAGAGGCCTCTTTCCCTCCTTGGTTCCAAGAGCCCTTGCAGCTTGTCTTTTGTCGCCTTCAGCTTCCTCTGAATCTCCAGTTCTACTCTTCTCCACTGACTCTTCGCTGAGGCTCTGAGAGCTTTTTTAATGCTCTTTTAGCAGTGTAAACTCAAAGGTTGACTCCTCTTCCGAGAGAGTGGAATTGTGGGAGGTGTAACTTGTGAATCTCCCGGACTTGTGAACTCTAATGTGTGAGCTAATGTGTGAACTCTCAAAGGTGTAAACTTAAGCATTGTTTCTATCAATTCCAGTGAGTTAACACTTTGTAAGGATTCTAACACCCAAGAGTTGCAATTAAGCCATTGACTGATGGACTAAAATGAAGAGAGAAGTTTAGCAGACTAATCATTAACTGGTGGGCTAAATCTAAAAGGGATTTAGCACCTTAAAAAAATTTAGCAAAGATCTACAGTAGGAGCAGATCTTTGATAGGGGAAATATAATCTTGAGGTTTTGACATCATAATTTGGTTTTCTGGTTTGATGTAGTAAAGTTGAAGTTTCTAAAGACCTTCACTTGAGGTGAGACTGTAATGAAAGTCCACAATGCAATGATCTTGTGATTTGACCTTATCTTTGGGGGCAGAAGGGATGTCATTATATCTGGCCTCTTGACCCACATTTCCTCTTCCTGTTCCCCAGATCTCACAGATCTATAGCCCTTGGCTTAATGTACTGAAACTTCCTCTCTGGTTCCCACTCCTCTCCTGTGTGAGCAGGAGCTAGTCACTCACCCGCTCCTCTTCCACACTGGGAAATCTAGGCTGATCTTGCAGACTCACAAGATTATCTTTATCATCTTTAGCAAAATGGGTTTTTAATGACTCTTTCTTCCTTTCTTAGACTACAAACCACAAAGAGGGGAATGGGGGAGATTCTGCCCTCCATGCCCTAGGATAGAGTTCATACAATGTCTAGCCTTAAGATTTGAGGGAGACCATCAAATTGGGTCTGTGGCATCTACTCTTCACTTCCAACTTGCTTCAAGTCTCCTCTGCCCCTCCCTCCTTAATGCTGGTGCCTTACCTCTGAGATGTTTTCTAATTTGTCCTCAGTTGGTCTTACTTGTAGAATCCTGTCCATATTCTTTCCTTCTTTAGGAGACAGTGACTTTTACCCAGTTCTTAGCACATGGCCTGAAACTTAGCAGCTATTTACACAGTAATATTGAACAAGCTAATCAAAGGCCTCCAGTTATTAGACCTCCCTTCTTTCCATACTTCCCATCCAGCTCCAACCAGAGCCATCTTGGCTCAAATTCTTGTGCACTTACCATTCCCTCCTCCCAAAGGATAGCTAGTGGTCCTCCTTTATTGTGCTGAATGATTTATATATATTTATAGGATTTTTTCCCTTTTTAAAAATATTTTATTTTTCAAAACATATGCGTGGACAATTACTAAACAATAACCCTTGCAAAATCTTGAATTCCAATTTTTCCCTACCTCTCCCCTACCCCTAAGAGTAGTCCAATTATATATATATATATAGGTTCATTTGAGCCTCCTCAGAAGCCTAGGAGATAGGTACTAGTATTATCCTTCCCACTGCATAATTGAAACAGAGACAGATAGTTGAATTTGCCCAAGGTCATAAAGCTACAAAGTGTCTGAGGCCAGAGTCCTGGAGGGGTTGAAGAAGAAGATGGTCCCAAACTGCTCCCACCAGGGGGGAAGAAGCTCTAGTATGCATCATCCCCTATTCCCACTCCCAGCCCTATTGGATCCTCCCAGAAGCCACAGTAATCTCCCTGAGGAAGGGTCAAGGCACTGTGGCCTGGCCTTGACAGGGGAGGGGAGGGGAGACAGGATCCAGAGGTCCTAAAGGCCCCAAGCACATTCAGTGGCTCTGCCTCCATTCTCTGTGCATCTTTTGGGGTCTAAACACTGTCTACTCCAGGAGGGAAATAAAGGAACTGGGGTCAGGTATCAGTTCTACTGAACAGTAGGTAATTCTCAGTGAGCTATGTTCCCCTGGGGGACAGAATCACTTCTCCATGGACAGTGGGAGGGATCTGTGCTGGGGAGGGGCTCTGAGCTCAGCAGCAGCAGCTGAGAGAGGAAGAAAGAGGAGGAGGGAAGAGGGAGGAAGGAGGAGAAAGTCAGAGGCTAAATCCTTACCCTGTGGGCCCTTGTGATCCAGGCAGATAGAAGAACTCCAGTTCTGAAGAGAGAAAGAGACCTCAGTCTTCCAGAGAAGGAGGAGACCAAGAGACCCAGCTCTGGGTTGTTCCCAGGGACAGCCTTAGCCTGGACAGTAGCAGGGACATCTCCAGGGTCTGCCCTTGAACCTGTACAAGGAAGACACAGCTCAGGAAAGCATAGAGATTCCTGGGAAGGAGACGGGGTGACACAGCCACAGTCCAGCCCAATGGAGAGCCTTTCAGAGCCTCAGTACAGGGCGCTCAGCCCCTGGAGGGGGCTCCTGATCACAGGTGAGACACCAGCTCTGCAGGAGCCCAAGGGAGGGCAGAGGCAGCTGGTGGGATTCTGACCTAGATGGAGACGGGGACCAGGGGGAAGGGGACTAGTCCCAGGGGTTCTGTCCAAGGCACAGCCTAAGAAGCCTTCACCAGGGAGTCTTTCCTGACCAGGGGCAGGGAAGGTAATGGCAGCTCAAAGCTATCCATCCACATCCTGACACTCAGGGCAATGTGCAATCCTGGAACTGAGCAGTGGGGAAGGGAAGCTTTACAGTCAGAGGAGAGCTGGGTGTAGATCCCAGCTCTGATGTATACTGGCTGTGTGACCATGGTCAGGTCTCCTAGACTCTTAGCTTGGATTTACCTGGAACAAGGCCTTTTTCACAGTGATGTTTGGGAGCCAAAGTGTCAGCCTTAAAATGCTCCCAGGGTTTAGGGCTTTTTCACTAAAGCCTGGGTTTGGGGTCAGGAAATCTGGGTTCAACTGTTACCTTTGCCTTTTCCTATTTCATATCGTCAGATGTTTCAACTTCTCTGGGCCTCAGTTTCTTTGTTTGTAAATTGAGAGCATTGGATGCAGGAATCTCTAAAGTTTGGTTTTTGTTCTCAGCCACAAGACTTTGTTGGTTCCTTTATGCCTCCATTGCCTTGCCCGGCTCACTGGCAGATCTGTTCTGAAACAAGCCTGGGGAGGGAGCCGAAAATGTGTCATGTACCAAAGGCTCCAATTCTCTGCAGAGACTGGGGCCTTTATGTGATGGGCAGATCCAGGATTCCCTGCAAACACCCCCACTGAGTTCCCAGCAGCCCCCGAGTCAGGCTGAGCGGCCCCCACCCTTATGTCAGGGACAGCTCAGTGGCCTTGGTCTCTCAGGAGGGCAGAGGGACCCTGCTGACCTCTGCCTCCTTCCTCCCCTCTCAGCCTCCATCCTCAGCTGCTGGATCCAGCCGACATCTGCTCAGGTCACTGTTGTTCCAAACCCTCCCTATGGGGAAGTGAACCACAATGTCACCTTGGACATCCAAGGCTTCTCAGGCCAGGCTCTCTTCTATATTTGGTACAGAAAAGCAGTAGTAGAAACCAACAAGATCGCTCGCTACACGGTTGAAACTGGAGTGCAAGAGCCTGCAGATATCCGGGAGAAGGTGCTCCCCAATGGCTCCCTGCTCATCCCGCACCTCACCCTCAATGACTCTGATAGCTACCATGTACTCATTGTTGATTCTCAAGGCAACATAATAGTTGCACAAGGACATTTAACAGTGTATGGTAAGTGCTGCCCTTCCCCTGGGCCATGTCTCCCTCCTATTCCCTCTCTCACTCTGGGATGAGAAGCTCCCCTAAGGGAGCAGGGAGAATGCAGAGCTTGAGGCCCCCCCCCCAGGCCAGATCAGTGTGATCATGGGTCACTGGGAGCACTGGAGAGGTCAGAGGTCACTAGCTTCTGAGGCCCTAAGCTGTTATGATTGGGGGGTAATTTCCTGCTTCCTGCCAGCTTTCCCAGACCATACTCTGAAACTAAGAAGGGCCTTGAGGGCTTAGAGGAGTGTCTGGCCCTTTCCAATTGTGCCTGAGCCAGGCAACTTGTTCCTGAAGTTCACCTTCCCTAAGACAGTTAAAAATCTACTGGGGGTGAGGGAGCATTGCTGGGTCTGGGGGGAGGTTTGCTAGGTCTGAGGACCGCTGGGCCCAGGTGAGCTCATGTCTAGACTACCCACAACCCAAGAGCCAGACTCCCAACACTTGGTGCCCAGGACCTCCTGTTCTTCTGAGGCTTCCAGAGCTGGGAGGGAGCCCCCAGGGGAAGGACCCCTGTGTCATCTCCATTTTCTAGAGAAACAGGCAAGATCAGGGGCTCCGGGCTTCTGGGATGGGTCAGCCTGGGACGGGTAAGCCTGGGACAGAGGGCTCGGCTGAGCCCCAGCTGGGTGAGGAGAAAACCAATTCAGGGCCCAGGGGGAACCAAGAGGTCATTTGGGGCTCCAAGGAAGGACAACCTTCCCAACAAGGAGAGCTTTGGGCTGTCATTCTGTGGAGCCAGAAGGTGTTCGAGGGCTCATATTTCTGGGCGTCATATTTCACCTGGTTCTCACAAGGCCCCTGGCACAGAGGTGCTGTGTTTGTTAAGTGA
Source organism: Antechinus flavipes (assembly GCF_016432865.1). Classification (NCBI taxonomy): domain Eukaryota; kingdom Metazoa; phylum Chordata; class Mammalia; order Dasyuromorphia; family Dasyuridae; genus Antechinus; species Antechinus flavipes. The sequence continues at coordinate 618,203,688 of NC_067400.1, forward strand.
GGAAAAAGAAACAGAGAGTGAGTGATGTGGCCAGAGCTGGTCAGTAACTGAGGCAGGATTCGATTTCAGGGCTTCCTGACTCCCACATCTAGCATTCTGTCTACTGCACACCCTCATGGCCTCTTACCTACAGGGTCACCTCAAGAGGAAGGCACTTCTCCAGGATGGCCCATCTTCCAGCAGGGACTAGCTGCCCACTCAACAGGGAAGCTTGCCAGGGAGGAGGGTCAGCCCAGGCCCCTTGGCACTTGCTTCCATGGTGGGCAGAGCTGGGAGTTGACCCAGAAGTCTGTGTGTGGCAGGATGCCTTCAGTGGCTACAAGTGAGAGGCAGGAGTCAGGACTGGGGGGCCTCTGACAGTCATTGCCGGCTGTCTTTCTGTCCCTGAAGTGGGGAGCAGAGAATAATGCAGAGAAAGCAGCTAGAAGTCCTCCATCTGGTGATTCTCAAGCATTGCTTAGACACTTACTGCATCCAAAGGAACTGGCCTGGGCATGGGGCATGGCAGGCAAAAAATAAGGAAGTAAATCACTTCCCTTGAGGAGCCCAAGGTCTGTTGAGGAAACATATTAACAGGAAGGTAGAAAGGACATGAGAAGCCTAAGAAATCAGGCATAGTGGGACCTGCCCTCCAGATCTACTTCTGGGCCAATGGGCTGCTCATGGAAGGTCTGGGCTTTGAGCATCTGCCAAAGAGGGAGAGAGGGTTGGCCTTAGAGTCCGGGGGGTTGGGTTCAAAGCCAGCTCTGCTACTTACTGTCTGTTAGATCAAACACAAGTGACAATACAGGAGCTCAGTTTGTTCTGTACCAATGAGGGCCCTCACCTGGATCAGGGGTTCTGAGATTTCAGGAGCTCCATAAACATGGAAGGGAAAAAAATTACATCTCAGTTTTCACTAACATGATTTTCTTTCCAACCCTGAGTGTTTCATTTCATGGATGTAAAACCATGACTCTGAGAAGGGCCCAAGGCTTCCTCAGGCTGACTGCCCAAGGCCCCCATGAGACACAGAAGGGGAGGAGCCAGGAGTCCTGATGACCCTGAGGTCCCTGTGAGCTCACTGTTACCCTCTGCCCTGTGATCCTAGGCCAGCAGGGTCACGTCTCAGGGGCAGATGGTCATCAAGATTGGCCAGAGGATATGACATGTGGGGGAAGGAGTGGGATCAGGACAGAAGGCTCAAGGAGTGCAGGGGTCTGAACATCAGTGAAAGACTCTTCCCCTGAGGCGGTAGGTAATAGTGAGCCCCTGAAGATCCTTGAGGAGAGGTGTGACAGCGTCAGATCCAGGCACACTTCTGACTGTTTTCCTAGTAGTGTGATGTGTGGGTTGGAGAGACACAAAAAAGGTAGAGACCTGCGGCCATGCAGGGGTGATGGAATCCTGATTTTTCCCTGGAAAAGGAGCTGAGGATCCTTTACTGCCATCCTCCCACTTTACAGAGGAAGAGACTGAGAGGCTAAAAAAAGGAAGGGACTTGGCTAAGAGCACATAGAGACAAAGGAGTTGAATCTAGGACCCTATGACTCTAAACCCGGGGCTATTTCCACCATGGCCCATAGTGGGAAATGAACTGTATCTAGTCTTCAAATGGCCCGGGTCCTGCTCCTCTCCCCCATGACCCCTCATCCATAGCTCCTGTCAGAACTGCTCAGAGTATTTAGCAGAAAGCACTTCTTCCAAGCCTCGCTATCCCCCCTCTGCCCAAGGTCATAAAACTACAAAGTATTTGAGAGTAGATTTGAACTCTCTTCTATTTGGGTCCAAACCCAGTCTTCTCTCAACTAAAGAGGGGGAAGGATTGCTGGGACTCCTGGAGGGGTCTAGGAAGAAGAAGGTCCCAATCTGTTCTCACCAGGGGGGAAGAAGCTCTAGTCTTCATCATCCCCTACTCCCATTCCCAGCCCTGTTGGATCCTTCCAGAAGCCACAGTAAAGCACCTGAGGAAGAGCCAACTTGCCTTGACAGGAGAGGGGAGGGGAGACAGGACCCAGAGGTCCTAAAGGGCACAAGCACATTCAGTGGCTCTGCCTCCATTCTCTGTGCATCTTTTGGGGTCTAAACACTGTCTACTCCAGGAGGGTCAGGTATCAGTTCTACTGGACAGTAGATAATTCTTAGTGAGCCATGTTCCCGTGGGGGACAGAACCACTTCTCCGTGGACAGTGGGAGGGATCTGTGCTGGGGAGGGGCTCCCCTGAGAGATAGGAAACCACAGCAGCTGGGAGGGGAAGACAGAGGAGGACAAAGGAGGGAGGAGAAAGTGAGAAGCTAAGTCCCAGCCCTGCGGGCCCCTGTGATTCAGGCAGATAGAAGAGCTCCAGCTCTGAAGAGAGACCTCAGTCTTCCAGAGAAGGAGGAGACCAAGAGACCCAGCTCCATGCTGCCCCCAGGGACAGCCTTAGCCTCCACAGCAGCAGGGACAGCTCCAGGGTCTGCCCTTGAGCCTGTACAGGGAAGACACAGCTCAGGAAAGCAGAGAGATTTCTGGGAAGGAGACAGGGTGACACAGCCACAGCCCAGCCCCATGGAGAGCCCTTCAGAGCCTCAGTGCGGGGCAGAGAGCCCCTGGTGGGGGCTCCTGATCACAGGTGAGACACCAGCTCTGCAGGAGCCTAGGGGAGGGCAGAGGCAGCTGGTGGGATTCTGATCCATATGGAGACGGAGATCAGGGGAAAGGGGACCAGTCCCAAGGTTCTGTCCTAGACACTGTCTAAGAAGGCTTGACCAGGGAGTCTTTCCTGACCAGGGCCAAGGAAGAAGTAGTGGCAGCTCAAGGCTATCCATCCCCATCCTGACACTCAGGGCAATGTCCAATACTGGAACAGAGCTACCTCTGAAGGGGGGAAGGGAAGCTTAGAGTCAGAGGATAGCTGGATGTGAATCCCAGATACTGGCTGTGTGACCATGGTCAGGTCAACTAGACTCTTAGCTTGGATTTACCTGGAACAATCCTTTTTTTTTTTTTCCCCCTGGATCAATTGGGATTAAGTGACTTGCCCAAGATCACACAGCCAGAAAGTGTTAAGTATTTGAGATCAGATCTGAATTCAAGTCCTTTTGACTTCGGGGCTGGTGCTCTATCCAATGCACCTCTTAGCTGCCCCTGAACACCACCTTCCTCCCAGTGATGTTTGGGAGCCAAAGAATCAGCTTTAAAGTGCACCCAGGGTTTAGTGAAAAGGCGCTTCCTGGGTTTGGGGCCAGGAGATCTGGGTTCAAGTGTTGCCTTTGCTTTTTCCTATTTCATATCTGTCAGATGTCTCACCTTATCTGGGCCTCAGTTTTTTTCATTGTAAATGGAGGGCACTGGGTTCAGGAATCTCTAAAGTCTGGTTTTTGTCCTCAGCCACAACACTTTGTTGCTTCATTTCTGCCTCCATCACCTTGCCCGGCACACAGAACTGGTTGTTCTGAAACAAGCCCGAGGAGGGAGCCAAAAATGTGTTTCGTACCAAAGGCTCCGATTCTCTGCAGAGACTGGGGCCTTCATGTGATGGGCAGATCCAGGATTCCCTGCAAACACCCCCACTGAGCTCCCAGCAGTCCCCGAGGCAGGCAGAGCAACCCCCACCCTTATGTCAGGGACAGCTCAGTGGCCTTGGTCTCTCGGGAGGGCAGAGGGACCCTGCTGACCTCTGCCTCCTTCCTCCCCTCTCAGCCTCCATCCTCAGCTGCTGGATCCAGCCGATGTCTGCTCAATTCTCTATTGTTCCAAACCCTCCCTATGGGGAAGTGAACCACAGCGTCACCTTGGATATCCAGGGCTTCTCAGGCCGGGCTGTCTTCTATACTTGGTACAGAACAACAGTAGCAGAAACCAACAAGATTGCTCTCTACTTAGTCGCAACTGGAGTGCAGGAGCCTGCAGGCATCCGGGAGAAGGTGCTCCCCAACGGCTCCCTGCTCATCCCTCACCTCACCCTCAGTGACTCTGATGACTACCATGTAACCATTGTTGATTCTCAAGGCGGCATAGTAATTGCACAAGGACATTTAGCAGTGTATGGTAAGTGCTGCCCTTCCCCTGGGCCATGTCTCACTCCTATTCCCTCCCTCAGTCTGGGATGAGAAGCTCCTCTAAGGGAGCAGGGAGAATGTAGAGCCTGAGCCCCACCTCACATAATATGGGCCAAAAAGGCAAGACCAGCCCAGATCAGTGTGATCCTGGGTCACTGGGAGCACTGGAGAGGTCAGAGGTCCCCAGTTTCTGAGGCCCTAAGCTGTTATTATTGGGGGGTAACTTCCTGCTTCCTGCCAGCTTTCCCAGACCACACTGTGAAACTAAGAAGGGCCCTGAGGGCTTGGAGGAGTGTCTGGCCCCTTCCAGTTGTACCTGAGTCAGGCAACTTGTTCCTGAAGTTCACTTTCCCTAAGACATTTAAAAGTTTACTGGGGGTGGGGAGAGCATTGCTAGGTCTGGGGACCTCTGGGCACAGGAGAGCTCACATCCAGACTATCCACAGCCCAAGAGCCAGATGTCCAGAGGCCTTGGTGCCCAGGACCTTCTGTTCTTCTGAGGCTTCCAGAGCTGGGAGGGAGCCCCCAGAGGAAGGACCCTGTGTCACCTCCATTTCCTAGAGAAACAGGCAAGATCAGAGGCTCCGGGCTTCTGGAAAGGATCAGCCTGGGACAGAGGGCTCGGCTGAGTCCCAGCTGGGTGAGGAGAAAACCAATTCAGGCCAAGGGGGGACCAATAGGACATTTGGGGCTCCAAGGAAGGACAACGTTCTTAGCAAGGAGAGCTTTCCTGCTGGGAAATAGGCTGACAAGGGCTGTCATTCTGTGGAGCCAGAAGGTGTTCGAGGGGCTCTGGGCGTCACATTTCACCTGATTCTCACAAAGACCCTGGGATGGAGGTGCTGTGTTTGTTAGTGAGGGAAAAAAAAAACAGAGAGACTGAGTGATGTGGCCAGAGCTGGTCAGTGGCTGAGGCAGGATTTGATTTCAGGGCTTCTTGACCCCACATCCAGCATTCTGTCTACTGCACATCCTCGGGGCCTCCTACCTGCAGGGTCATTTCAGGAGGGAGGGACTTCTCGAGGATGACCCATCTTCCAGCAGGGACTAGCTGCCCATTCAACAGGGAAGCTTGAAAGGGAGGAAGGTCAGCCCAGGCCCCTTGGCACTTGCCTCCATGGTGGGCACTGCTGGGCGTTGACCCAGACATGTATGTGTGGCAGGATGCCTCCAATGGCTACAGGTGAGAGGCAGGATTGGGGGCCCCTGACAGTTATTGCTGGCTGTCTTTTTTGCCTTTGAACTAGGGAGTAGAGAATACTATGAGAAAATCTGATGATCCTCAACCATTGCTTGGACACCTACTGCATCCAAAGTTACTGGTTGGGCCTGGAGCACAGCAGGCAAAGAAATCAATCCCTCAAGGAGCAGGAGTCCTGTTGAGGAAATACATAAACAGGAATGTGGGTAGACACGAGAAGCCTAGAAAGCAGTTCCAGACAAAGGAGATTATTCAGAACCAGGCACCCTGCCCTTGGGTCCAAAAAGTCCAAAGCATAAGTGAGCATGGGTCCAGATGGGGAAATTACTGATCACAAAACCTGAGGAAAAACACTTAACCTAAGTAAGGATGGTTGACTCAGAGAAGGGAAGATTGGGAACAGACACTCTACTTGATTTTTGAATACAAGGTTAGGTTGCCTAAAAAGAGACCAAGCTCCCATGGAAGAAGAATAGATCATTATAGAAATCAGAATCCAATGGGGAGACAGCAGTTCTTCTGAAGAAGACCAGTGGAGTATGAGTGGACCAAGAAGTTAATACTTGAGTCAGTGGGGTGATAAGGCAACAAAAAGCCCAGAAGCAATTACAATATTTTCACTTCAAAGAATAACAGTCCTTCTGGACTATCCAATGGCCCGTAGAATACTGTATTTGGGACTAGATTTCACAGTTTCCAAAGGACATTGATACACTGGAGAGCATCCACAAAAAGACAAGCAGGTTGTGGAAACTTCTGGGGGCCATACAATGTACTGGTCACCTGAGGGAACCCAGCCCCTGGGACCTCCAATTTTCTTATCCAGGAAATAAGGGAATGCATTAGATGCTGGAGAAGGCCCTTCTAGATGGAGATCCAGGACCCTCTGATGTCCCCAGCTTTGAACCTTCAGGAGCCTGGCCTGCAAAATGTACATAAGCCACTTTGAGCAACAAGGGAAAGAGCTCAGAGGCTGCAATAAGGAGCAGGAATGCTTCTCCTTTTGTGCCAGAGAGCCCCGGGACGTCAGGTGCTGGATCCAGGGATCCCTTCTCACAAAGATGCTTTAAAATCCAGAAAATAGAACCAGAGTTCAAACCTGGTCTCAGATACTTCACTAATCTCTCTTTGCCTCAATTAGCTAAATTGTAAACTGGAAAGCCTAATGGCGCCTACATCCCAATGTTGTTGAGAGGATGAAATTAGATAATAGAGCATTTCACACAGTGCTGGCCAATAACAATAATCGTAATAATGAGAATAATAATATTATATAGCACCTAACACATGCCAGGCATGTAGCAGGCACTTCATCAATGCTGTTCCCTCCTCCCATTTCCAACTTAGTCATTAGATTATGCATGTCCCAAAACCTGTCTCAGGGAGGGGATAACTCAGGACCCAGCACTCCCTCCCCTGGGCTTCCTCCTCACCTTCCTTATTAGCATAACCCCTGAACCAGGGAGCTTCTCCTTACCCATGGACCATCCCTGTATGTCTATAATGCAAATGCTTGGGCTTGGACTTTGTGTAGTTTTTGTCATGAAGACATGACCTGGTGAAGCCACAAGCCAATCACTCACACAGCTCTCTTTTTCTCTCTATAGAAAGAACAACCAAACCTAACCTCACAGTCAATAGAACCAAAGTCATAGAGAATGAAACTTTGGTCTTCACATGTGGCACAGAACAGGCGGGAGTGGACATTCGGTGGTTCTTCAGGAACACGTCCCTGATTCTCAATGAGAGGATGAAGCTGTCCATGAATAACCAGACCCTCACCATCATGTCTGTGAAGAGGGAGGACGCTGGGTCTTATCATTGTAAAATCCGGAATCCAATCAGTTTCAGCACAAGTAACCCCATTTTCCTGACTGTGAACTGTGAGTGACTCTGAGTGTCCTCTCTCTCCAGGCCTTTCCCCAGCAGTGACTCACATCTCATCTCTTCTCTTCTCTTCTTTACACAGATGGACCAGACAACATCATGTTTGCACCAAATCCTGAGAAAGGAGAGATTGAGATCAAATTCAAAGGCTCACTGACATTAGCGTGCCGTGTTGAGTCTTACCCACCTGCCCAGTATATATGGCAAGTCAATGGCACCGTGAACTCTGACTTCTCTAATAGTGCCTATATCATAAAAAATGCAACGTGGGAAGTTTCAGGAAAGTATACATGTCAGGCAAAGAACAATGTGACCAACTTATCAGTCTCCAAGAGCATCACAGTTAAGGTGGTTGGTAAGTGTTCCCTCCCTTCCCTCAGAGACAAAAGGTTTTGGGGGTTGGTCAAAGGTGTGGACCAGGAGCAGGTGCTCGGGCTTATTAAGGAAGGCAGGCTTTCACAGTGAATTGGCAGAGGATGTATAAAGGAAGAATCTGATTCCAGGAAATGTGGTCATCCTGGCAACGAGTGTCAGTTCATTTACTGTGATTTTGGCCTTGGTAAAAATGGAGACCAGTCTCTAAATTGTAATAGACAATACAGGTTCATTCAATATTCGATACACATTTAGCTGCAAACTTTCTGCAGAACACTGGGCTAGGCCCAGAGGGAAATAAACAACATTTATCTAAGACTCCATTACCAATTCAGGAACCTTAAAATCTAGTAGAGAGAACAGACCCCAAAGACACATAAGTGATACACAATATTACATGATATGCATAATAAGACTATGCTACAAAATAAAATGTTGTAGGAGAGCTCAGATGGGAAAGACCATCCCAGCTGGGAGGCTGATCAAAAGTCAAGTCAGATTTCATAGAAGAGCTATCACTTGACTTGTGTTTTAAAGTATATGGAGGAGTTCAACAAATTAAAGCGGAGAATATTCTATTTCCATGGAGAAAGATCCTGAGTCAATGTTCAGAGGTGAGACTGTACACTCTGTGTCTGAGTGGCAAATGTAGAATAACACAATCTGAACAGGTAATACATGGCCAGAAGTATATTAGAGAGGTCTGCTGCCATTTTGTGAAAAGTTTTGAATGCTAGGCTAAGACCACCAAAAGTGACCTAGTACTTAATTGGAAGTTCCTGAAGCTTAATTAGAAGAGAAAAAAAAGATGATTAAACATATCTGGTTGGTATGTTTTTCATCAGCACTCAAAGCTGAGAGTTTTGCTTAATGTGACCATTGTGACATCTCTAGTTCATTTGTGACCAATTGGTACAAACAACTCAAATGTGTAAAAATCTAGACAACATAAAGTTCTTTTTCAATCTCTCAGTTCCAATTAATGGGATGAAAATAAAAGAAACAGAGCTGTTAGTGGGCAGGAGTCATTACACAAATGTTTTTGTAAAATGCTTTGTCATTAAGAGATCAGACAAGAGAGCAGAAGGAAGAAGATAAAAAAGTCTTTCTCCATCATAACCACTCCAACAAAGGTCACAAAGGAACAGAAAAAAACTCAGTGAGTCATTTTCCCAGCCCATTTCAGCGGTCTAAATCTGGCAATATGGACTAATCAAGAAGGTGGCAAGAAGACTTGAGACTAAATGAGGTCTCTAGGCGTGTATTGGGGAAGAAATCATCAAGGATGCAGAAAACATGAGCCTGGTGCTGGGCAAGGAGCAGCAAGAGAGGACAACAGCCAACTTGGAGTCTGAGCTCAAAACTAGGTCACAGAATCAGTGCTGAAGACGGAACCTGTGTCTAGAGATGGGAGAAGCTGAGCACCCAATTTGTGGACCTAGTTTAGGCTTGATACTGAACAAGAACCTGGAGTTTAAACATCTGTTTGTGTCTGAGACCTGCAGTTGAGTAACCAGAACAAAGGGAGGCTTTTAATTCTACATCAACAAAGCCTTTTAGCTAATTGACAGGCATTGTGATCAGCAGCAGTATACTGGAACCCCAATTAGAGGCAAGTCTGTCATACTATTGCTAAGACTCAAATCTAAAACAAGAGCTCATAAAACTCAGACAAGAAGGGCAGGAATCAAAATTCACTCAAGATAAGCTTGCTTTGAGCATACTGAAAATTAGCAGGTCACCATCTTGAGCCACTACTTATGTTCAATAAAAATGTACCAACTCAAGAAGCAAGACTAGACTATTGAACAAACAAAATATACTATCATAGAGGGGAAAAGCTGCCATTAAGACAAGAATATCCAAAATAGAACTAAGAAGAAAAGTTACTTCAAAATATCTGCAGTCTCAAATAAAAAAAAAAAAAGAACTTGAATCCATGGTCAATTAAAATTACTAGAAGAAATAATATTAATAATAGTTTTTTAAGAGTTTAAAATTATTATATAGAACCATATAAAATGTTAGATTTACAAAACATTTAGGAGTATTCTGTCATTTAATATTCACAAGATCCCTGAAAGATCAATTTTACAAGTGAGGCAGCTAAGGCTAGGATCACACAGCTGGAAAATATCTGAGACTCATTGAAATTCAAGCCTTCTTGACTCTAGGTTCAGTAATATTAGGGGAAAAAATTGAAAAGAATTGACAGAGTAATATAAGAGGTTACAAAGTTAGTCAAATTGTTATTTGAACTCCCTGAAAATTAGAATGAACAAAACACAAATTAATGAAACCATGCATCAACAAAAAAAAATTAAAATAATGCCTTAATATGAACAAAGAGGAAGAAGAGGAGATGAAAGAGAAGGAAGGAAAGGAAAAGATCTCAAAAAAAAAAAAAACTGGAAAATAGTACTAGAATCAGAAGACAAAGACAAAAAGTGTTCAAATATCAAGGAATCACAGTAATTTATATAAAGCAAAAAGAGTTTAACAGAGTGGATTGGAAAACAAAAGCCAAACAATATGTAAACTATAAGGAAGACATTGTAAATACAACAATGCACAGAGTTAAAATTATGGCTCTAGAGAAAATTTTATGAGGAGTCAGCTAAAGTCAAAGCACAGTAGTCATCATCTTGATGATGATCATGTAAAACTGGTGTTGATTTTTTTAATAGCTTTTTATTTACAAGTTATATGCATAGGTAATTTTACAGCATTGACATTTGCCAAACCTTTTGTTCCAATTTTTCCCCTCCTTCTTCCCACTCCCTCCGCTAGATGGCAGGATGACCAATACATGTTAAATATATTAAAGCATAAATTAAATACAAAATAAGTATACATGACCAAAACATTATTTTGCTGTATAAAAAGAATCAGACACTGAAATATTGTACAATTAGCTTGTGAAGGAAATCAAAAATGCAGGCAGGCAAAAATATAGGGATTGGGATTCAATGTAATGGTTCTTAGTCATCTCCCAGAGTTCTTTCACTGGGTATAGCTGGTTCAGTTTATTACTGCTCCATTGGAACTGATTTGGCTCATCTCATTGCTGAAGAGGGCCACATCCATCAGAATTGATCATTATATAGTATTGTTTTGAAGAATATAATGATCTCCTGGCCCTGCTCATTTCACTCAGCATCACTTCCTGTAAGTCTCTCCAGGACTTTCTGAAATCCTTCTGAGGGTCATTTCTTACCAAACAATAATATTCCATAATATTAATATACCACAATTTATTCAGCCATTCTCCAATTGATGGGCATCTATTCAATTTCCAGTTTCTGGCCACTACAAAGAGGGCTGAGACATTCTTGCACATACAGGTCCCTTTCCTTTCTTTAAGATATCTTTGGGATATAAGCCCAGTAGAAACACTGCTGGATCAAAGCGTATGTACAGTTTGATAACTTTTTGAGCATAGTTCCAAATTGCTCTCCAGAATGGTTGGATGTATTCACGATTCCACCAACAATGTATCAGTGTCCCTGTTTTCCCACATCCCCTCCAACATTCTGTATTATCTTTCCCTGTCATTCTAGCCAGTCTGACAGGTATGTAGTGGTATCTCAGAGTTGTCTTAATTTGCATTTCTCTGATTAATAATGACTTGGAGCATCGTTTCATATGGCTAGAAATAGTTTCAATTTCTTCGTCTGAGAATTGTCTGTTTATATCCTTTGACCATTTATCAATTGGAGAATGGCTTGATTTCTTATAAATTAGAGTCCATTCTCTCTATATTTTAGAAATGAGGCCTTTATCAGAACCTTTGACTGTAAAAATGTTTTCCCAGTTTATTGCTTCTCTTCTAATCTTGTCTGCATTAGTTTTGTTTATACAAAAACTTTTCAATTTGATATAATCAAAATTTTCTATTTTGTCATCATTAATGATCTCTAGTTCTTCTTTGGTCATACATTCCTTCTTCTTCCAAAGGTCTGAAAGGTAAACTATCCTGTGTTCCTCTAATTTATTTATAATCTCATTCTTTATGCCTAGGTCATGAATCCATTTTGACCTTATCTTGGTGTATGGAGTTAAGTGTGGGTTGATGCCTAGTTTCTGCCATACTGGTTTCCAATTTTCAATGTTGTTGATTCTTTTAAAAAATAAACAGGGAAGCTTAGTTGTACTGAAATGTACCATAGAGTGAATTATTATACAATGAAATTGCACTAACTTGCATAATATCTAAATACTTAAAGCAAAAGCTACTAAGATCTCTGGTGATTAATGAATAAAGAAAAGCATATACATATTCTTTTTTTTTTTTTTAGCATATATGTATTCCCATTTGTGTGTGGTACTTTTATAAGAACTGACCATCCATGTATTAAGGCATAAAAACAAGGGGATACCCAAATGAAAGTGGCTCTGAGCTCAGTGCCAACCACTTCTGTGTCTATTGGGAGAGAGCATCATCTAGAGGCAGAATTCAGCATATGCATAGAGTCAAGATGCCTTGGTTCCACCACCAGGTCTCTGTTTATTACCCAGTAGACCTTGTACACATAGCACAGTCCCCTGAGAACTCTCAGTTTTTCTTATCAAGCTTTGAAGTCCTGCTCCAGCAGTGATAAAGAGTGGGCAAACAGGGACCAGGTGGAAGAATTCCTTGTAAAACCTTTGAATTTATTGGTCAGAGAGAGAAATCTACACATAGCATTGCAATGCTGATAGAGCCAATACATAGTACATTCTTTGCCACTCCTATATCCACCGGGTCCACTGAGATGCAAATGCACGCTGGATTTTGGCCACTTCAATAGAATTGTAAATAGTTGTGATGCACATAAGAGCAAAATTATCACAACATTGTCTTCAAGGATATTTCTCCCAATTGCCTTTGGGCTCCATTGAGGACTGCTTTTCCTGTTTTATATTCAAAGATGTGTTTTTGATCTGTTATCTAGCAGAATTTGCATTTAGCTTCAGTAGCAAGGATCTTTATCAATGTATAATTGATCTGTCTCTGCTATTGTTTACTGGAAGGGAAAGAAATATTGAGCCAAGTTACTATAAGTTTCAGAACCTGAAATGGACTCTTACCTCCTGGCCTTCTACAATCAAGACAATAAGAGGCTACATCTTCCTTCCAGATGAAGATCCAGGACTTTCTGATCTCTGCTAGCTTTGAGCCTTTAGTTACCTGGTCTGAGAAAAACTCACAGGGACCATCATGCAAAGAACAAAAGCGTTCAAGTGCTGGAAGAGGAGAGATCATGATGAACCAATGCATCTTCTCTTGGAGCTTCCATTTTCTCCTTTAATAAATAGAGTGTGAGGATCCTGGAGGGAATCCTAAACATAAAGGTTAAAGGGATTTAGAAGCAGCAAGTATAGCAGCCTCATTTTACAAATTGGGAAACTGAGGCCTTAGAGGAGGTTAATGTCAGCATATGGAACTGAAACAGGAACCAGAATCATAAAGTGAGCACGCAATCCTTTCTAAAAGCTTTGGGATTAGCTCTATAAATTAGGGGAGTAACTGAGGAACAGAATAATACGAGCAGAGGTACTTCGATCTTTTGGGCCAAAATCCCTGGAGCAGTTAGGCTGCTGGATCCCAGCAAATTCTTCTTTTCATCCAGAAAATAAAATATTTACAATTCAAAATGAAAAGTTCTATTAAAACATGGATAACAACATAATTTTTAAAATAAATTCACGAATCCTATATTATGGACCTTTAGATTAGAATGAGGTGATTAGTGAGAGGCAGCAAGAAATCACATTGGATACGGTCTGAAGTCAGGAAGACCTGAATTCAATCTTGCTTTAGACACTTGCTAGATGCTTTATCCTGGCAAATTATTTAACTTTTTTCTGCCTCACTTTCTAGAAGTCTTAAGTGGGGAGGATAATGGCACCTACCTCCCAGGGTTTTTTTGAGGATTGAAATAAGATAATATTTGTAAAGTGTTTGATGCAGTTTCTTGCAATGATCATGATAATTAATAATGATGATAAATATCATTTGTATAATAACCATATACTTCAGGCACATAGTAGGTACTTTGTAAATGCTTGCTCCCTTCTCCCATCCTCAGTTTGGTCATTATATTGTACATGTTAGTTATTTTTCCTGCCCAAGTCAGTGTAATTACAAAGTCCAAAGGCTGAGCACATGGCTTAGGAAAGTGACAAGAAGAATAGAGACTAAATGGGGTCCTAGGCTATGGATTTGGTGTGGTTACGGTCAGGATCCAGCAAAGATAAGCCTGGAACGCTAGGGAACAATTGCAGTCCTGTAGTTTGTGTGCAGAACTAGACCACAGAAGTAGTGGTGACTGAGCACGGGACCAGTGCCAAGAAGCCCCAGGAGCTGTGGGCCCAAGGATCTCTAACTGAAAAGAAGCTGGAGTTTTATCCCCTACTTTGAGACCTGAAGCTGAAGCTTGGAACAAGGAATAGCCTCTAATTCTGAACCTACAGAACCTTGCAGCTGACAGTGGCTGGGATCACCAGCAGTCTACCAAAATTCCAGCTAAGGACAAGTCTACAGTAGAGTTGCAAAATCTCGAATCTGTGTTAAGAGCTTCTAAAAGTCAGACAAGCATGGCAGTGATCAGGGTTTTCTCTGCATAAGGCTGCTGTTGGCACACTGAAAATCAGCAGCTCATTGAGCTGAGCCCCTCCTGATTTCCTTAAAAAAACACAATATTAAATACTCAGATAAAACAGTGGGAAGATATCCTGAGACTAGAAATTAGGCCCAGATATTTCTTCTAGAAGAATGAAGAGCTTGGATCTAGTAAGAAGTACTAATTCATACACATTTAACATGAATTGGATTATTTGGTATCTGGGGGAAAGGGAAGATGTTGTGACTGTATTTTAAGACATATGAGCCCTTTTGTAATGTTCTGGGTAGCTTTCTGGAGGTCTTTGGCCAGCCTTCATTTCAGCTGAGTAATCACCATGAGAATAGCCAGGGATAAAGTCCAAATGTCTTTATTGTCTCCTTCACTGTCTGTCTCCTTGCCTGGGGCCTGGACTAGCTTTCTGGAGGCCTTCAGATAGGCCTTACTTAGTCTCAATGGAGAAATGAAGGAGGGCAGGCCAGCCACCACAGTGTTGGGAGATGAAGCACATGTCTCTAGTCCAGTGCTTGTTGGCTCTTATATACTCTATTATAATTCCATCATTGTAGGTGTCAATCTTGTAGAATAAGTGTCAATCTTGTGGGACTATATCACCTACTGAGTACATGTAAAACTAGATAAACTTTGCCTTATCAATTCCACTGAGTTTACACCTTGTAAGAATCCTTATTTTAAGTACATTTTTCCATAATTTTGGCCCATTTTACCCTTTAATCTCCGAGGTGAGATGAATGAGGCAGAACACTCATAGGGTGTGAAAAAAGCTTCAGTTTATTATGCCGTACAACCTTGTTGGTATATATTTTGCAAGCATGATCAGCACATGAACAGCACACAATCCCCAATCACCATTCAGATAAGCAGCTTGTGGACTTTGGTATGGAATCTGCCAATAGGAGGAGAACCAATCCAAGGCCCTGTTCAGGCATCCCTGTGTATGTAGGCACTAGATGTGACTCTCGGCTTTCATTTGTTCCCACGATCACAAATCAATACTCCTCACTCAACAAGGATGTTTCTGCAACATGGCAGAAACTTATTGTGCACCAAAGGTTGGGGTGGTCTCAGTACTTCCTCTTGACAGGATCCTTACCCTTGCAGGAAAGGAAGGAGAAAAATTTGGAACACAAGGTTTTGCATGGTTGAATGTTGAAAATCATCTTTGCAGGTCACACAGCTGGTAAGTGGCAGAACCAGGTCTGGAGACTAGATTTCTGTACACCAAGTACCAGTGTTCTTTCCATGAAACCATACCAGTGCTGGGACCTTGGTATTTTGAGTCCTTTGAGGTCTAATTGTGTAACTCAAGCTGCCAGAGCCCTCCTGCTACATGTGCTGTATCTTTGCTGGCAGTAATGCTTAGCAAAGTGTTCACTTAGTATGGGAATGCATATTTCCTGTTATGGATACAAACTTGAATCTTTAAGGATACCTTTGCTGAGGAAATGCTAACCTTGAACATGAAAGTAATTTTCCCAAGACACCCAGATTCCTAATTTTCTTTAATTTTTCTCAAAAAAATTCTCCAAAACCAGATAAGTATCCCATCTTTAGAGAGCAGAAAACAATCCAGAGAATAGACACAGTTATCTTCTTTTTATAATTAGGAAACTGGGTAATAAAGTGGATAAAATGAATTTTCCATGGTTAGGCTGTCAATTAGTAACTATAAATATAGTATGAAAATTACCTAGTTGCCCTGCTTAGCAGTATATGTATTTCGCACTTGACATTGTGGTATAGTAAAAGAATGTCAGATTGATTTAAATTTTGTTGTTGCCACATAGGAGATATATTATTATGTACAAGTCATTCGACGTCTACTAATGGTTCTTGATCTGTGAGATCAGGATATTAATAAATAATAATGCTTATGCTATCTACCTCATTCATGAATTAACAAGCACTGTGCCAGGTTCTGAGAATGTGAAAAAAAACTCTTTGCATATATTTTGAAAATAAAAGGCTATTGCTTAAAAAAGAAGAATCAAAGTAAAGGAAAAGGTAAACAAATGTTGAAAGAATTAATAACAATACAATAAAAAAGGTTCTTTTAAAGGCTAGACAAATATGACCCACTTACACTCCACCCAAAAAGACAGAAGAAGAAAAAAGAAAAGAGAAGAATGTTAAGGACTTGAGTAGGAACATACAAAAGTTGAATAGAATGTATTTATGTAATTATTGCATAGGGATAGAAAAGAGCATACATATTTCTCAGCAGTGTGTGCCATTTTAGAAAAACTGACCATACAGCTAAGCATGAAAACCTTAGTAAACAAATGCTAAAAAGAAAAGCATTAAACATAGCTTATTCTGATGGCAATGCTGCAAAACTTATAGTCAATAAGGCAACTTTGAAGAAAAGATTGAAAATAATACACTAAGCACTTGAATTCTAAATAAGTGGTGACCAAGGACTGTTTTGTCATTCTTCTCTTGGTTAGGGTAATTTATCTTATTTCCATGAGCAATCCTTGGCCATCCAGTAGCAGATGGTAATCATTATTGTCAAGGGCAATAAACAGAGCACTTGAGATACAAAGACAAAGGTTGAAAGAAAGAATGGAAGCAAGATGACTACTGGGGAGGCTATTGAAAACTTCAGATAGAAATTGATGAATGCTGGAATTTGGCTAGGGGAGTTGGCAGCAAGAGAAAGATAAACTTATAGGGTTTAATGCTGAGACAAATGTTACAGGTACATCATCTACCCCCCAAAACATCAGAAACTGATGTCTAGAGAAGAGAAGTAACTTGGCAAATTTCCCACAAGTAGCAAATGACAATGTTAGTGTTTCCAAAATTAAAACTGAGAGCTCTTATTGTTCTAGTGTTTGCGTCATCATATAGAGGACCCCTGATATTGGGGAGATCTGAGAAAAATATACTTGAAGCAAAGATACTTACAATAGAGTGGTAACTCAGTGTGATTAATGAGATGTTGTTTCTCTAATTCACATATACTTAGTACTTAGTATGGCGATGTAATGGTTCTCTAGTTGAGACATACTTAGTGTGCTGTAATGATGTAATTATACTAAGGTATTGAAGGGCTGAGAGGACTGGAAATAGAGACATTCCATCTCTGATCATTCTCCTGGTGGCTCTCCTGCCTCCTGCACTCCTCTACTGAAATCAAAGCTGGTCCCTAGGCCCTCCAGAGAGCTAGTACGGACACAATATTGGGCACCCAAACAGGGACCTCCAGAATGACATAACATCAAGAAACATTTATTAAAGCTATACAGAGTACCACATTCTGTGCACAAGTGCTAGACACTTCATGGTAGAGAACCCTCAAAAACACTCAAGATTCCTTTACTCTTGTACTTAGCAGAACAATATACGGGAGGAAGGAATGGTTCTTCATTCTCTGAAGAGGCCATCACTGGCATTGTGATTGGAGTCCTGACTGCAATAACTCTCATTGGGACCCTCATCTATATCCAGTACTTCAGACAGACTAGAAGGTAAAATGATGCTTCCTCAGGTTGTCCTTCCTTATATTCTGTCTTCCTAAATGGGGGAAGGATACCAGCAGGGTTTTCTGCCTCCTGTACCCTCTTTTGGACCCTATCTACCTCTCTTTCCTAAACTTCTACATTTCAAAATCGATTCTTTTGGTGGACTCCTTCTCTGGGCTTTCATCCTATCCCATTCCTTTACTTGGTAGTCCCTTTATGTTATTCACTTCCACATTAGAGTGGGGACAAGAACTTCCTATCTTTCCTGGATCTTCAAACAGAGACTGAATTTACTGGACAAAGAGAGAAAGAGTGAAAGGGACTACACTGAGGAAGGAGATAGGATGCTACTCAGAACCTAGTGAGAAGCCAAGGGAAAGAAATGCCAGTGAGGCAGATCCACAGTGCATGGAGAAGCTGAGCAGGACTTATTGGTGAAGAAAGTAACAATGAGAAGGTTGTATTTAGAAATAAGGCATAGAACCTGAAAATATCCAAAGACAAACTTTGACTCTGCTCTAGTGGTTCCTTCTCACTCAGGGAAATCTTTCATTTGCATGAGAATGACAGTCCCTCATATCTATTCTTTCTGAAGGGCCAGCAAAGACCAACTTTCAGAGAAGAACCATTCAGCACCACAACATGGTAAGTGAAAGCACCAAACAATGAAACCAGTACCTAATGGTGGCCTTGGGAGAAATGGGTCGAAACACCATCTCCTTTCTTTGTTCAAGGAGAATCTGTTAGCTACCTTCTAATGAGGAACAACTCCCTTGCCTTTGCTTTGATCAGGAAATCTCACACAGTTCAATTCTGAAAATAGTTTTTCACTTAAATCATCTTAAACTGTATTTATTAACTTGTATTATTAAAGCACCTAATATTTGAAGAACTAAGACTTAAGTGGCTGTTTGTGCAGGGCCTAGCAATGATGACTCTCCACACACCCCTCCCTTTTCTATTACTCTGCTCACATTCTGATTTGACACTTAAGCCCTGTGTAACCCTGAGGAAATATCCCTATGCCACAATTTACTCTTGTAAAGAGAAAGGGCTGGAGTAGCTGGTCTCTATAGTCCCTTCCACCTCGATTACTTTGCTTTTAAATTACTGCTCAAATGCCAACTCTTCTTAAGCACCAAATGAGAGGCATGTTGTTTAGTTTTCTCTTGACCTAGGGCTGCCATGGCCAAAGAACTCACCCCAAAATGGCCAATCAGCTGAGGATGAGCCTCTGCATATGTAGTAGGAGAAACTTTTCAGAATGGCACAGAGTAGCACACCTGGGGTCTTCTGGGTCACCTCCTTGCTTTGATGAGTCAACACAGACAAGCATTGTACCACTGTGTCACATTGCTTGCCCTCATGAGCTTCTCTGTTCTCTCCTCTAAGGCAGATTCAGAGATGAGTGGAGGTGTTAAGATCAGCCCCATTTACACTCAAATTCTGAAGACCATCTCTTAAAACCAATGATCTGAGTGTGCCCAATGCATTAAAGTCTTAAAACCTCAGAACCACAGATGAGAGACATCCTGAACTTTCTTCCCTGAGCATTTTGTCAGGTTGTCCCCTATATATGGAAGGTTCTCCTATATTATCTTAACCTTAGGGCTTTGGGGCTTCCCTTGAGTCCCAGCTATTATCACTCCTTCCCCAAGAAACCTTTCCCAATTCTTCATTGTAGTGCTTTCCCGCTGTTGATGATCTCTGGAATAATCCCATCTACCATATTGGTACAGAGCTTGCAAGTTGTCTCATTCCTTTAGACAACAACCTCCTCAAGGGCACTGATTGCTTTCTGCTTTTCTTGGTATGTCCCATGCTTTGCACAAGATCAGTTACAGCAATGTTTATTGACTGACTCTCTGTGAGGGAAATAGGGTAAAAGGGACAACCCTCTCCCTTCCCCCCCCCCCCCCCCCCCCATATCATCTTCATCTATTTGCTGGGTGAGCAAGGGTGGGAAGGAGGAAGTTACAGTCCATTTGGAATTCAGGCTCAGGAGCTACCAAGGAAATCTTCTGGCTGTATTTCTCTCCTTCCAGGTGAGGACATCGCCATGTATGAAAACATTGTTCACTTTAGAGGCTCAACTCTGCCTAAACAGGTAGGGACACAAGGACTTCTTCAATCACTTGTAGGACTCTAGGATGTTTGTTATGGAGTCAAAAACCTGGAGATTCTTCCTGACACACACCCTTAGGCTTTTAGTGTACCTGAGAGATTGCAGGATCACTAGAGCATCCTGATGAGCAGGAGAGTGTCTGAAGGAGAGTGAAAAGGTGGGTGAACATTCCCTAGCATTGTCAAGAGGTCTGGTTGTAGACCAGTTTTAAGAGGAGAAAAATTTTGGAGGGGATGTGGTGGTAAATAGCAACCTGATCACTATCTTTGGAGGTATGACATTTGGGAGAGAGATAGATTTGCCCTCCTTGGCTCCACAGGGAACAATAGGGAATAAGGAATGGGATTTGTAGAGGTCAATTGAGACAATGTCAGGAAAACTTCTTAGGAATAAAATGTCAAATGTTCTTTCTACAAGATGTCCATCTCTCTAGTTCAAAATGTCATCAACTCAGCCCTGAAGTATTACAACAGCTTCTTCATTGATATCCCAAACCTTAGCAAACACATATATAAGCATAGGTTTAACCAAGTCCCTGTCCTTCATCAAGAAGACTCAAGGGCTCCCTGTTTCCAGGAAAAGAAATCTGACCACGCATAGTTTGTTTAGCTCCACTTTCTGAGATCACTGATGTGAGAAACTCCCATTCTCAACATTTATGGACAACCCATAGACTTGGAGTTCTGCTAGTCATAAAAACCGTAAGGGTTTTCCCCGGGTTCTGAAGGCCAGTTTGTGGCAGAGGCCAGACCTGAAATCTGTTGCTTCTGATTTCCAGTTCAATTCATTACCATGAATCCCTGTTCCCTGGATGGCTCTTAGGTCAGTTTTGCCAGATATATCAGACTTTCTTGTCCTTGCTGAACTCAAAGGTTCAAATCAATCAGTCCCACTGTTGTTATAAGGACACCACCTTCCATCTGTCCTCCCTAGTTCTCTGTTCAAGTTATTTCCCATGCCTTGAAGGAGTTTCCTCCTCACTTTCATCTCATGGAAGCCTGTTCCCTCTGCCTAGTTCACTTCAAGTGCTAAACCACACCAGGAGCCTCTCTGCTTGTTCCTATTGCTTGTGCCTTTCCTCTGCTCGTCCTTTTCTATAGGTTTGGTATCTGATTGTCTCTGTGCTATTTATTTATTCCTGATAGAATATTAGCTCCTCAAAAGCAAGATTCTCTTTCTTCTAACTCATCCCATAAATAAAGGAATGAGTGATTATTCATTCAGTGAATGATTCATATTCACATCATATTCAGAGCTTTAAGAACAGCCCTCTCCTAAGTGAAGAATTTATTAATATATGTAAAAGTTTCCATTGCCCACCATGAGATCATTTTTAAATTAAGAAGTTTGCATGTACTGAGAAATGGTGGCCAAAAGAGGACATTTTGCATGGGAAATTACAGAGATGGTAAAAAGCAACAGATGTCAGAGTTGACTTGCTTGTGGTTCCAGAACTGAAAAGCAGAAGAAAAAGGAGGGTAAAGGCAGCAATACTCAGTTTGTCAGATAGAGGAGTGAAAGGATCAAGTTCTGAAGTGCTTGTTTCATGGATCGATCATGGCAGGCAGTGAAGAGTCATCAAGAAAGGAAGTGATTCCTGGCTGGAGCCTAGGATTTTGTTGGTGGGCACCTACTGAGACAACCACTACTAAGGACAGAGAGGTTTTTATATCCAAAGTTCCAGGCAGAGAAAACAAGTCTTTCCAGGATTTATGCACAATATAAGGCACAGAGTATGTGCTAAATAAGTTCTTGTTGAATGGATGGAAGTGGATTGGACTACCTGGGACATGGCATCCTACTCCACACTGGGAGTCTCTAGGAAAGGTTAGAGGATGCCTTGTCACATGATTTGTAGAGGACATTGGCAATAGAGTCTAATGGTCTCTGAGGTCTCTTCTAACTCAGGGGATCCATGACTGTGAAATCCCTAGGATCCCTTCTGATTGTCACATGTTATAAGATTCCCTCTAACTCAAGCAGTCTCTGTCCTAAATTCCTTTCCAACTCTGACTTTGGAGGCTTTTAGTAGCTATTGTTTTCATTTTCACAGAGCCCGGGCTCCTCCTCTACTTTTCCTGAAGACCCTGAGAGTTCTTACCAGGTATGTGATCAAGGAGAGGCCAGGCCTCCCTCTGAGACCAAGAGAGAGGTCAAAATGGTGACTAAGGATGAAGTTCTTTCTGATGGGACAGAGAACTGGACTGGGGCCAGGATGGAGGGAAGTGGAGACATGATGTGGGGAGGGGAGGGCCTCCTAATCTCAGTCTCCTTTCTGGGATTCCAGTGACATCTCTACTCTCTATTTTTAGACATTGGACATCACCAGAGTGGTTGTTTATGACAAGATTGACCCCTTGAAGAAACCTGAAGCCTAGCAAGAAACCTAGGGATGTTGGGACACCCTTCCATCACCATTCATGAAGAAGAGTTCAGAGGCATCTCTCAGGAAAAAAAGCAGACACATTGAAGTCCATGAGAAAGACAGAAAGGCTGGACTTGTGGAAAGGGGAGGTTTCTAGGGAGGCAGGGGCCCTCAGATGTCCCAGAAAGGATCAAGAGCAATGAAACAAGCCAGACCTATGTGCCTGGGCTGTCAAAAAGCAAGGCAGCCTGTAGGATGAGTTTGGGATCCTATAGGGACCATTGTTCACCAAGTGCTCCAATATTTTGAACATCACCATATTTTCCTGTCTTCTTTATCCCTTTTATTCACATAAATATCTTTTTGGAAACTTTCATGCATATTCCTACTGAATGTGGAAATAGATCCATTATAACTGCATGGTTCTAAGATGCTGTGATTCTCAGCATCAAAGAGTTCATGGTCTTGGACTTCTGAGTTCCCATGGAACAAGGAATTTTGGGATGGAATATAGCTTGTTGGGAAAGTATACCTATAATTTTAAGGTCCCCTGGTCTTAGAGTGCTTCTGTCCTAATGATCTGTCAATGATTCTAAATCATCGGGCTTTAGAATCAATGATCCTGAGCTCTTCATGACCTTAGAGGGCTATTGTTCTAACAATCTGTCTGTCAATGATTGTAAAAATCTTCTGGCCAAGGAATGTTATATTTCTTCCCTTAAACCTTAAGAAACATATATCAGTGATCCTGAGATCCTCTGACCTTAGAGTGTCATTGTTTTACCAATCTGCCAATAATTCTAAAGTCTCCTGGCCTTGGAAAATTCCTACTAACATTTCTGATCGTCAGATACATAATCTCTGGTCAGTGATACCAAATCCCTGAAAGCACTACTCAGTTCTACCTCTGGCTCATAAAATTAGCATATCAGTTTCATGAACTCCATAAATTTGTCTCTTTGCTCCTGGTTCTTTGCTAAATTCTTTTAGAACTTAGCTCACTTCAGTTTGCATTACAATTACAATAAATGTGATCCTTGACTTGGATAAGGGTTCAAGCCAGCAAATTTTTTGGAGACACCTTGCAAGAATAGTCTGTGATCCAAATCTCCCTTCCCAACCTCAACAATTTGTGGCCTGGTATGGGAAAAGCCTGGCCTCCCTAGCTTAATTGCCTCCTTGTCAAGATAAGCCACAGATTTTTTTCACCCTCAATCCTATAACTGGAACACCCGAAGCAACTCGGAGAAGTCTTGTTTGGGTCTTCGTGAGCTCCACAATCCGCAAATTTTCCTTGGATTGGAATTGGAAATTCTTGAAATTGTAGGCAAAGTTCCTAAGGAACCTTTGCAACCTTTCTGCCTTCTTTGGGATGCAGAGACAAGGTGCTACAGGATAGCTTTTGGGGAAAAAAAATTCTGTGGGTTTTGACAAAGATGAGTCAGTGCTCTTTCATGTCATTTTTGTCTGTTTCTGTGTCTGTGCAAAATGTTTGTGTCATGTTTGTTCTGTGAGCTAGATTCTGTTACCTGGAAAGATTGAAAATGCTGCCAGCAATAACCAAAAACTTGTATGCTGTAGTTGAATTCTGGGAAGATTTATTAACATCCTTGATTCCCACTTTAAAAAGGGGAAAAGCCTGATTTTTTCCTGAGGACCTCAGCTCTGGCCAAACTGAGGACTACAGAAATAATAAAGTTAGCTAATGAAAAGTAAAATAACATCATAGCAAATTGTCAAATTTTTGAGAGCAATGATTGAGCAGTCTGACAATTTGCCATTTTTAAATTGCAAGAAAAAATCCTGAAACATCGGGGATAATTCTGGGAAATTATCTCTTTCTAAAAGAAAAGAAAAAGAAAAAGCTAATGGTAAATACAACTTTTTGCTAACCCTTCATTGACACCTATCTTGTCCAAAATCCCTTTCTGTTCCTTTGGGAAACTACACTCCTGTTATATCAAGAAAAACAGCAAGTGAGGTTTGGTAAAATTCCAAGTGGAATTTTTTGCTGGTGGCTGCAAGGGGCATATCAGGAGCCAAATCAAGAGCCCAGAACAGCGGGAGGCAAGAGTTTATAAAGGTTAAGATCACAAGCTAGACAGTCATCAATGGTTTAAGGAGGAAAATAGAGAAGCAGACATCAGTAGTTTGTCAAGAGCTGGGGAGTTCAGAGAATAGGGGTACAGGATGGGGTGCTCTGACCACAGTGCCCAAGGACATAGCATTCTGCTTCGCCAAAATACTGGGGTAAGTGGGGGGATAGGGCAAGCAAGACCTAGTACAACAATCCCCACTTCTCACAGGAGAGTCAAACCACTGATCATCAGGATCTGGGAAGGATCCTGTGAAGGTTGTTATCTGCAATTTTGCATGAGAAGGAGCTTACCTGAGTTAATGCAGGACTGGATGAGTCATGTCAGATGGGAAAACAGACAGGGTTCTATAAGAAAGATCAGAGCAAGAAGTAAAAATCCCAAGATCTGGCCTGGATGTATTTACATCACAGTGAATAACAGAGCAAGTTAAGGACAGATATGGTTGGAGGGGAAGAGAATAGTAAAGATTTGGGGGTTCCAGATAAATGAAGGGGAACAGGGACCGAGGGAGGTGGCCAGAGTGGGCAGGGACTGCTGGTCCAGATAAGGGGCCTCTGAGGAGATAGGACAGTCCAGGAGCTTCTTTAGAGTTCATTAGGAGGACTCTGAGATCCTAGCTATGAGAAGTAGAGTCTGGATCATCATGTCTGAGGCTCCATGTGTGAAGGGTCCTACAAAAAGGGCTCATAGGAACTTTGACAGTCGTGTAAAGAGAATTGCAGGAGCCAACCTCACAGTTGATGGGGGACTGCCATTTTGGGGATAATAACAACTGATCAGCAGTAATTGATGGGCTCTTTTCTGGGGGTCCCAGAGACCCAGGCCATAACAAGTGGAAGCACAACTTAGGGGCAATAATACTGGGATGGGTCGAGTTAGGTAGCATCCCCTGTAAAGAAGCTGAGCCATAGATAGTTACCCCTATTTGTTTGCATGGCTCTTGCATTGGAGGCAGAGTTGCACCCACCACTATTAGATGAGTGGGTTTCAGGAATCGACTGTCTGAGAGAACCTTGGTTTCACCTGCTTTCCTCTGCCCAGAAGGTCCAAAGTGTTTGGTCTCTATTCCTTACAGTCCAAGTATTTGTTCCATTAAAGGATAGAATCAAAAGAGACAAGTGTACTCAGAAGGAACATGAGAAAGTTTTGATTTGAGGGGATCGGGTCTAGATTCTGCCATTTGCTGGATGTGTCGAGTTTCACTTGTCTGTCGTGTAGCCATGTAAAGATGGAGTCCATTTTAACTGCAGTTGGTGTCATCAGGATAACAGTTTGGGATCCCTTCCAAGTGGGCTCAAGCCTCGAAGATGTGAATTTTTGGACGAGAACTTTGTCCCCGGGGTTAAAAGAAGTGGACAGAATGGAGGAATAGGTAAGTGTCACAGCCTATTTTCTGGCATTTGCTTTGTGTCTCTTGCAATTCCTGTAAGAACTTAATCAAGGAAGAGTTAATAGTTTGGGCCCACAAGAAGATACAGAAACAGAAATCAGTACTTATAACCTTATTGAGAGCAGGAATGTTCCAATAACAGAGGTACAGAACAGGGTGCTCTGACCAGAGAGCACAAGGACATTGTCTTCTGCTTAGATAGAATGCTTGGGTAAGAAGATTTGCAACAACAGTGACCTTAGGAGATGTTGGCTGGATCCAGCAGCTGAGAATGAAGGCTGAGAAGGGAGGAATGAGGCAGAGGTCAACAAGGTCCCTCTGCCCTCCTGGGAGACCAAGGCCACTGAGTTGTCCATAGCATAATTGTAAGGGCTGCTCAGCCTACTTCAGACCTCGGGGTCTGCTGCGAGCTCAGTGGGGTGTGTTTGCAGGATGTTCAATGCATTTAAAAAGAAGTAAAGCAATTTGCCAAAGTTGACACAATTAATTAAAATCTGAGCCTGGATTTGGGTGCAGATCTCCTTGATTCCAGTCCTGTAACACTTTTATCTATTGTGCCATGTCACTCTACTGTTAGGGTCTTTTTTCAAGGGTCAAGTCGGGACAAACAGGAAATAAAGAAGCAAGAAATCCTTGAGGTTCCCAGAGGTAATTTCTGTGACCAGAGAACGCCTAGTTGGGGGGATTCTGCTCAAATTGAGATAGCCTCATTAATGGGAGTGTCTCCTTCTGTGATTGACTGTGCGTGTGACCTCACAGATCCTACTTAAACCTACTGCAAGAAGGGATCAGCCTCTTTTTCCTGGGGTAGCCGAGAGGATGGATAGCTGAGAGGTAAGGAAGCTGGTAGTGAACACATGGGTCTCTTGCAGACCTGGTATCCACGAGGGAGTTAACAGGTGAAGGCAATATGTGAGCAAGTATAATAAAAGACTTTAAGTTTGCACAGGGCTGTTCTTGAACTCACTATTGGTTTTTAAAGTACAGTTTGAGAAATCATAGCCAGAGACCTCTGAAGACCTCAGAAGAGGTGAGCTGGGATAAAGTTGGTTTACACTGCAAAGGTCAGTGGCCAGAGAAACTAGGCATTGACCCACACTTAACACCGTACACCAAGATAAGGTCAAAATGGGTTCATGATCTAGGCATAAAGAATGAGATGATAAATAAATTGGAAGAGCATAGGATAGTTTACCTCGCAGACCTGTGGAAGAGGGAGGAATTTATGACCAAAGAAGAACTAGAGATCACTATTGACCACAACATAGAAAATTTTGATTATATCAAATTGAAAAGTTTTTGTACAAACAAAACAAATGCAAACAAGATTAGAAGGGAAACAATAAACTGGGAAAACATTTTTACAATCAAAGGTTCTGATAAAGGCCTCATTTCCAAAATATATAGAGAATTGACTCTAATTTATAAGAAATCAAACCATTCTCCAATTGATAAATGATCAAAGGATATGAACAGACAATTCTCAGATGAAGAAATTGAAACTATTTATAGACATATGAAAATATGCTCCAAATCATTATTAATCAGAGAAATGCAAATTAAGACAACTCTGAGATACCACTACACACCTGTCAGATTGGCTAGAATGACAGGGAAAGATAATGGGGAATGTTGGAGGGGATGTGGGAAAACAGGGACACTGATACATTGTTGGTGGACTTGTGAACACATCCAGCCATTCTGGAGAGCAATTTGGAACTATGCTCAAAAAGTTATCAAACTGTGCATACCCTTTGATCCAGCAGTGTTTCTACTGGGGTTATACCCCAAAGAGATACTAAAGAAAGGAAAGGGACCTGTATGTGCCAAAATGTTTGTGGCAGCCCTGTTTGTAGTGGCTAGAAGCTGGAAAATGAATGGATGCCCATCAATTGGAGAATGGTTGAGTAAATTGTGGTATATGAATGTTATGGAATATTATTGTTCTATAAGGAATGACCAGCAGGATGAATACAGAGAGGACTGGCAAGACTTACATGAAATGATGCTAAGTGAAATGAGCAGAACCAGGAGATCATTATATACCTCAACAACGATACTGTTTGAGGATGTATTCTGATGGAAGTGGACCTCTGCGATAAAGAGAGTCTTAATTGGTCAAAGATGGATAGAAGCAGCTACATCCAGAGAAAGAACACTGGGAAATGAATATAAACTGCTTGCATTTTTGTTTTTCTTCCTGGGTTATTTATACCTTCTGAATTCAATTCTCCCTGTGCAACAAGAAAACTGTTCGGTTCTGCACACATATATCGTATCTAGGATATACTGCAACCCATTCAACATGTAAAGGACTCTTGCCATCTGGGGGAAGGGGTGGAGGGAGGGAGGGGAAAAATTGGAACAGAAGTGAATGCAAGGGATAATGCTGTAAAAAATTACCCTGGCATGTGTTCTATCAATAAAAAAAAAAAAACAACAAAACCCCCCAAAAAACATATTTGCTTTCATATGTCATATTTTCCTTTATATTGCCTTATCTCTATACCTGGAATATGTATTACTTAATAAGCATTTGTTAGTCGGTGGATTGAGTGAATAAAGTTTTCAAAGTACAAAAAAAAAAAAAAAAAAAAAAAAAAAAAAAAAGGTCAGTGGCCAGAGTATTCTCTGAAGCTCTGGGAATTAGGAGAGACTGGCAATGTAAAGAGCAAGACTAGGACATTTGCAAATGAAGTGACTGCCCAGAGTTAAGGATTTTATTCTTTACACTCTACCAGCTATGAGAAATGACAAAAAGGTCTCATTTTCAAACTATATTAGTGACGGATTAAAATATATACAAATAAGAGCAGTTTGCTAATGAATAAATAGCTAGAGGATATGGCTAGAAATTTTTTTAAACAATAAATTCAAACTATCAATAGCTATATGAAAAAATGCTACAAATCACTAATGATTACAGAAATGCATTGAACAGATCTGCTGTTTCAAAGGATGATGGGGAGGCAAAGGACTAAATCTCTTGCTGTCTCAAACCCTTGAGTTTGTCAGATTGAAAGAACATATGAAACCCATCTAAAAATGGTGTTTAAGAGCATTAAACAATATATGTAGGATTACCAAAAAAGCCAATTATATTGAAGTGATTATCAAAATAAACTTAGATTATCTGGGGGAGATTTCCTGAAGAGAAGGACATTTGATTTAGGCTTTAAAACTGAGTGAGATTCCAACAGACAAAGAGGAGATTAAAAAGCAAATATTGCTATTGTGCATTCACGTTACCAGTCCTGTCTGTCTCTTCTTGTCCCTGTTTTGGGATTTTCTGAGCAAAGACATTTGAATTATTGGCCATTTCAGGCATTTTGCAGATAAGGAAATTGAGTTAAACAGGATTAAGTGACTTGCACAGGGTCACACAATTAAGAAGTGTCTGAGACCAGATTAGATCTCACAAAGATGAGTCTTATGACTCCAGGCTCAAGGCTCTATCCATTTTCCCATCTAGCCGCCTTTATTCCAGACATTGGGAGTAGTTTAAAAGCTCAGAGATAGGAGAATCTGCTTGTGTTTCAGGAAGGAAGGATAGAAAGGATATGGAGAAGGATATAAAGGGGCAGATAGAGTAATCCACCTTGACCAGGGCTTAAAGGGAGAGGGTGGAGCATAAGAGGAAATGAGGCAGGAAAGATAATCTGGCACCAGAGTGTAGGAAGTCTTGAATGTCACATTTGGATCATTTTTAATGAAATAGCATGGAAGAATAGCTAAAGCACCACACTTGGAGTTAAGAAAAGTTGGGTTCAAAACTCTCCTAAAACACAGATTATCTGGATGACCCTAGAAAGGCGAGATAACCTCTCTTGGTCCCACTTTTCTCATCTGTAAAATAGGAGGGGCGGATAACAATACCTACTTCATAGGATTTCTGCCAACCCAGTGAGACCTTATCTGTGGAAATCCTTGGCAAACCTTAGAATACTCTATAAATATTGGCAATTCTTATTTATTCATAGACAAGGGGTAGTTGTTGGGGGTCTTAACAGATGATCTGAGAGGTCATTTTAGTACAATGTGTTCATTTTACTCACAAGGGAACTGAGTCCCAGAGGGAATAAACAAGTCTAAAGACATAAAATGATTAAAAAGAGACAGAACACTAACCCAGGTCTCCAATGCCCGCGATCAGTGCTCAAGACTTGGTCATCCAGCCCTTTCCTAGAGAGGCCAAGTCTCCCAGGGCATCTGGAGGAGGACTCGTTTCCAAACTTGATTTTTGTAGAAACTGATTGTGCCAAAGGAGCTGGGCCTTTGCATACTGATGCTACATTCCTTTCCCAGAAAGACTCAACACTCAGAAAGAGCAAACAAGCATCTGGCATGTGTTCTTTTACACAAGCATGGGGGGACAGCACAGAGACACAAAAAACCTAGAGATGCATACAATTACAGAGGGAACCAAGTTCTAGCTGAATGTGCCTCCTCCCTGCAACATATGTCCAGCCTCTGTTTAAATACACCCAGAGATGGGGAACTCATCACTTCACAAACCTAGGCAATCCAAACTGCAGAGCTGATTGTTGGAAAGTTCATGCTGAACTGAAATCACAGGAATTTCCTAGAATTTTGGGCATAGTTTTCCCTTCTGGGCTCAAAAAGAACCAGCCTGGTTTCCTCTTCCCCCAAGACAATGTTTCAGATATTTACAGACTGTGACCATGCTCTCCAGAAAGCTTTCCTCAGTCATTTCAACAATTCACTTTCATGACACAATTTCACATCCCCTCCCATTCTGGTCACATACTCTGGAGAAGATCTCGCTCTTTCTTTAAGATGTGGAGCTCATGATGGGACACAGAAATCCGCAAGGATATGGTCAGAGCTGAAGCCATCCATAATCTCCCTACCACCTGTGATGTTCTCACAGGTACATGAGATCCTCCACGAAGCCATGAAGTTGGTCCAAGGACCTAGATGGTCACTGCAGGCAGTAAAGCTGAGCTCAGAAGGATCTAACAGAATGGAGAAGCTCAGCTCATGGCTGGAGGGACTTGTGTGAGGACCAGGGAACTAAATCAGAGGTACTTAGCACAAGTATAATTGGATATCTTAGTCATAGTCATATTCAGTCTGATAAGAAGTAAAGAGAGGACTGGAAATCTCTATCAGTGGAGGGATTTTCCACACTAAGGAAGTTATGCATCTATGAAGTATTGAAAGATCACATTCAGCAGGATGATTTCAGAAAGCCCTGGAGAGACTTACCTGAACTGATGCTGAGTGAAATGAGCAGAACCAGGAGATCATTATATACTTTAACGACAATACTGTATGAGGATGTATTCTGACAGAAGTGGATTTCTTCGACAGAGAGAGGATACACCTTAGTTTCAATTGATCAATAATGGACAGAAGCAGCTACACCCAAAGAAAGAACACTGGGAAATGAATGTAAACTATTTGCATTTTTGGTTTTCTTCCCTGGTTATTTTTACCTTCTGAATCCAATTCTTCCTGTGCAACAAGAGAATTGTTCAGTTCTGCGCACATATATTGTATCTAGGATGTACTGTGACCTATTTAACATGTATAGGACTGCTTGCCATCTGAGGGAGGGGGTGGAGAGAAGGAGAGAAAAAGTCGGAACAGAAGTAAGTGCAAGGGATAATGCTGTAAAGAATTTTTTAAAAAAATAAACAAAAAGAAAAAAAAAGAATAATAATCAGACAACTGGCTAAGGAAAATGCTAATGAGGTTTGCAGAAGAATTATATGGGGACTACACAAAGATGCTCCTTTAGAAGAGATCATAAGATGCTGTGCCACAGTGGGCACAAATGTTTATTATACCCAGGCCATGACACAAAATATGGGAAAACAGGGTCCCTCTTGGCAAGGGACTTCTAGAGAGACTCACTGATGCTTTCAATGTAGAAAAATTGGGCATCTGAAAGTCCAATGTAAGTATAGAAATAGAGTGAGAGAACAGGGTGAGAGAATAAGACCCCAAACCCTATGTCCAAAATACAACCAAGGCTTCCACTGGACCTCAGACAGTAGATTAACTCAGGGAAATGAGAGACAGGGCCCAGCTTCAAGACTCAAACAAAAAACAGGTGAGGCATGATGGCAGCCCAGTGTTTAGAACTTCAGGACTCTGATGTAATCAATCAGCAAAAAAGCAATCAGATGGCAAAAAGGATTACATGATCAGTCAGCAAAAAAGCAATCAGATATCAGAAAGGGATTACAATTGGGGAGAATACAGGCTTTTTTTAACCCAACAGAAGGGCAGTGTCCAGTGCAAGTAGCTCCAATGTAATTGCCAAATGATGAGGAGAGATTTAGAAAGTGGTAAATAGAAGGTACTATGTAGGTTAACTGCTTGGGAGAAAGGGTTTACTTATATCTCTACAAATGGAGAAGGAATCAGATGGGTGCCAATGAGCACCTGGAGAGAGACAGAAAAAGAGAAAAAAGCTTGAAACAAAGGAGAAGACCTAAGAAACATCTGACACTGAAAGAGCATGGCTGATAACTAGACTGTTACAGAACTTCAGAACCAGTAGGAATCATTTGATTTCCTGAAATGAAAAATTGTTGATAACACTGTTGCAGAACTTCAAAACCTGAAGGAATTATTGGATTCTCTGAGTCATGATAAGACTGTTGCAGAACTTCAAAACTAGCAGAATCACTGGATTCTCTGAGATGAAAAATTGTTGATGAGACTATTGCCGGACTTCAAAACTTGCAGGAATCATTGGTTTCCTGGCACATGAAGTAATGGACATTAGACTCCTTTTGGATAATTTCTAGGACTTATGGACATGTACAATTCCTCATGCTGATTCATGTTATTAGCCTGTGTTACTATGTGCTTAACTAATTTATCTAATGATCTGTAATACTTCCCATGTTGATGGATTTATGCATACCTGTTTCAAGTGAGATCCATCAGAAACACGCTAATCTGATTTGAGATTCCCATTTTCTTTGGTGTTTTCATCTCCCTCCTTGAGACATCAGGGAGGGCGTGATCACCTCCTTTTAAGGTGTTTTCACCCCTTTTTTGAGGAGTCAGGGAAGGCGTGATCACCTCTTTTTGGGGGTTCTCACCTCCTTGAAAAGTCAGGGAGGTCATGACCACCTATGTTCTAAAACAAAAGAAAGCGGGAGATATTATAGGCCAGAACTCTGAAATGAAAGCAGCTCCCAAGACATCCAGAGATGCCAAGAAAAACAAAAAAAGAGAACATTACAAGGAGGGAAGAATCTCTAGTCTGCATCATCCCCTATTCCCACTCCCAGCCCTGTTGGATCCTCCCAGAAGCCACAGTAAACCACCTGAGGAAGAAGCAGGGCCCTATTCCCTGCCTTGACAGGGGAGGGGCAGGGAAGACAGGACTCAGAGGTCCTAAAAGCCCCACACCCATTCAGTGGCTCTGTCCTCCATTCTCTGTGCATCTTTTGGGGTCTAAACACTGTCTACTCCAGGAGGGAAATAAAGGAACTGGGGTCAGGTATGAGTTCTATTGGACAGTAGGTAATTCTCAGTGAGCCATGTTCCCCTGGGGGACAGAACCACTTCTCCATGGACAGTGGGAGGGATCTGTGCTGGGGAGGGGCTTCCCAGGAGAGGCAGGAAACCACAGCAGCTGGGAGGGGAAGAAAGAGGAGGAGAGAGAAGGGAGGAAGGAAGAGGGAGGAGGGAGGAGAAAGTGAGAGGCTAAGTCCCTGCCCTGTGGCCCCTTGTGATCCAGGCAGATAGAAGAGCTCCAGCTCTGAAGAGAGAGAGAGATCTCAGTCTTCCAGAGAAGGAGGAGACCAAGAGACCCAGCTCTGGGCTGCTGCCAGGGACACCCTTAGCCTCCACAGCAGCAGGGACACCTCCAGGGTCTGCCCTTGAGCCTGTACGGGGAAGACACAGCTCAGGAAAGCAGAGAGATTCCTGGGAAGGAGACAGTGGGTGACACAGCCCCAGCCCAGCCCCATGGAGAACCCTTCAGAGCCTCAGTGCAGGGCGCTCAGCCCCTGGAGGGGGCTCCTGATCACAGGTGAGACACCAGCTCTTCAGGAGCCTAGGGGAGGGCAGAGGCAGCTGGTGGAATTCTGACCCATATGAAGACAGAGATCAGGGGAAAGGGGACCAGTCCCAGGGTTTTGTCTAAGACACGGTCTAAGAAGACTTAGGGGAATCTTTCCTGACCGGGGCAGGGGAGGTAATGGCAGCTTAAGGCTATCCATCCACATCCTGACGCTCAGGGCAATGTCCAGTGCTGGAATGGAGCCACCTTTTAAGAGAGGAAGAGAAGCTTTTCAGTCAGAGGAGAGCTGGGTGTGGATCCCAGCTCTGATGTGTACTAACTGTGTGGCCATGGTCAGGTCCCCTAGACTTTTAGCTTGGATTTACCTGGAACATCACCTTTTTTTTTTTTTCCTGAGGTAATTGAGATTGAGTGACTTGCCCAGGATCACACAGCCAGGAAGTGTTAAGTGTCTGAGACCAGATCTGAATTCAGGTTATTTTGACTTCAGGGCTGGTGCTCTCTCTACCGCACCACTTAGCTGCCCCTGAATACCACCTTCCTCCAAGTGATGTTTGGGAACCAAAGTATCAGCCTTAAAATGCACCCAGGGTTTAGTGAAAAGGCACTTCCTGGGTTTGGGAACAGGAGATCTGGGTTCAAGTGTTGCCTTTGCTTTTTGTCTCATCTTACCCGGGCCTCAGTTTCTTTGTTTGTAAATGGAGGGCACTGGGTTCAGGAATCTCTAAAGTCTGGTTTTTGTCCTCAGCTACAACACTTTGTTGCTTCCTTTCTGCCTCTATCGCCTTGCCCGGCTCACTGGCAGAGCTGTTTTGAAACAACCCCGGAGAGGGAGCCAAAAATGTGTCACGCACCAAAGGCTCTGATTCTCTGCAGAGGCTGGGGCCTTCACAGGATTGCAGGCCCAGGAATCCCTCCAAACACCCCCACTGAGCTCCCAGCAGGCCCCGAATCAGGCAGAGTGGCCCCCACCCTTATGTCAGGGACAGCTCAATGGCCTTGGTCTCTCAGGAGGGCAGAGGGACCCTGCTGACCTCTGCCTCCTTCCTCCCCTCTCAGCCTCCATCCTCAGCTGCTGGATCCAGCCAATGTCTGCTCAGGCCACTGTTGTTCCAAACCCTCCCTATGGGGAAGTGAACCACAATGTCACCTTGGAACTCCAGGGCTACACAGGCCGGGCTCTCACTTATACTTGGTACAGAAAAACAGTAGCAAGACCCAATAAGATTGCTTTCTACTTCGTCCGAACTGGAGAGCAGGAGCCTGCACACATCCAGGAGAAGGTATATCCCAATGGCTCCCTGCTCATTCCTGACCTCACCCTCAGCGACTCTGATGACTACTATGTAACCATTTTTAATTCTGAAAGAGGCATAATAGTTGCACAAGGACATTTAACAGTGTATGGTAAGTGCTGCCCTTCCCCTGGGCCATGACTCACTCCTATTCCCTCTCTCAGTCTGGGGTGAGAAGCTCCCCTAAGGGAGCAGGGAGAATGCAGAGCATGAGACCCCCTCACATAATATGGGCCAAAGAGGCGAGAGCCCCTCCAGCCCAGATCAGTGTGATCATGGGTCACTGGGAGCACTGGAGAGGTCAGAGGTCACTAGTTTCTGAGGCCCTAAGCTGTTATTATTGGGTGGTAACTTCCTACTTCCTCCCAGCTTTCCCAGACCACACTGTGAAACTAAGAAGGGCCCTGAGGGCTTGGAGGGGCGTCTGGCCCCTTGCAGTTATTCCTGAGCCAGGCAACTTGTTCTTAAAGTTTGCTTTTCCTAAGACAGTTAAAAATCTACTGGGGGTGGGGGAGCATTGCTGGGTCTGGGAGGAGCAATGCTGGGTCTGGGAACCGCTGGACCCAGGTGAGTTCACGTCCAGACGACCCACAGCCCAAGAGCCAGACTCCCACCGGCCTTGGTGCCCAGGATCTTCTGTTCTTCTGAGGCTTCCAGAGCTGGGAGAGACCCCCAGGGGAAGGACCCCTGTGTCACCTCCATTTCCTAGAGAAACAGGCAAGATCAGGGGCTCCAGACTTCGGGGAAGAATCAGCCTGGGACAGAGGGTTCCAACTCTCCTGAGCCTCAGCTGCATGAGGAGAAAACCAATGGACAGCCCAGGGGGAACCGAGAGGACACTTGGGGCTCCAAGGAAGACCAATGTTCTCAATAAGGAGAGCTTTCCTGCTGGGAAATAGGCTAACAAGGGCTGTCATTCTGTGGAGGCAGAGTGTTCAAGGGCTCTGGGCGTCACATTTCATCTGATTCTCAAGGACCCTGGGACGGACGTGCTGTGTTTTTAAGTGAGAAAAAAGAAACAGAGACTGAGTGACGTAGCGAGAACTGGTCAGTAACTGAGGCAGGATTCGATTTCAGGGCTTTCTAACCCCACATCGAGCATTCTGTCTACTGCACTCCCTCACAGCCTCCTACCTGCAGGGTCATCTCAGGAGGGAGGGACTTCTCCAGGATGGCCCATCTTCCAGCAGGGACTAGCTGCCCATTTGACAGAGAAACTTGACTGGGAGGAGGGTCAGCCCAAGCCCCTTGGCACTTACTTCCATGGTGGGCAGGACTGGGAGTTGACCCAGAAGACTGTATGTGGCAGGATGCCTTCAGTGGCTACAAGTGAGAGGCAGGAGTCAGGATTGGGGGGTGCCTGGCAGTCATTGCCGACTGTCTTTCTATCCCTGAAGTGGGGAGCAGAGAATACTGCAGAGAAAGGAGCTAGGAGTCCTCCATCTAGTGATTCTCAAGCATTGCTTAGACACTTACTACATCCAAAGGAACTGGCCTGGGCATGGGGCATGGCAGGCAAAGAAATCATTTCCTCAAGGAGCATGAGTTCTGTTGAATAAACACATAAACAGGAATGGGGAATGGACACGAGAAACCTAGGAAGCAGTTCCAGATGGAGGATTTGCTGGGTGGAGGCAATTCATGGGGGAGGCAGCAGCCTCCACCAAAGTCAGCTGGATCCTTGTCCTCCAGATGGGGAAATTGCTGATCACCAAACTGTAGGAAAAATATTTGAACTAAATAAGGATGGTT
Organism: Antechinus flavipes; assembly: GCF_016432865.1. Classification (NCBI taxonomy): domain Eukaryota; kingdom Metazoa; phylum Chordata; class Mammalia; order Dasyuromorphia; family Dasyuridae; genus Antechinus; species Antechinus flavipes. The sequence goes on from NC_067400.1 coordinate 618,240,304, forward strand.
GACTCAGAGAAGGGAAGATTGGGGGCAGTCACTGCACCTGATTTTTGAATACAAGGTTAGGTTGCCTAAAAAGAGACCAAGCTCCCATGGAAGATGAGATCATTACATAAAACCCAGAATCCAAAGGTGAGGGAGCAGTTCTTCTGAAGAAGACCAGTGGAGTATGAGTGGACCAAGAGGTTAATACTTGAGTCAGTGGGGTGAGAAGGCAACAAAAAGCCCTGAAGCAATTACAATATTTTCACTTCAAAGAATAAAGAAATAACAGTCCTTCTGTTCTATCCAATGGCACGTGGAGTATTGTATTTGGGTCTAGATTTCACAGTTTCCAAAGGACATTGATACACTAGAGAGCATCCACAAAAAGACAACCAGGTTGTGGAAAGTTCTGAGGGCCACACAATGTACTGGTCACCTGAGGGAATCCAGCCCCTAGGACCTCCAATTTTCTTATCCAGGAAATAAGGGAGTGCATTAGATGCTGGGGAAGGCCCTTCTAGAAGGAGATCCAGAATCCTCTGATGTCCCCAGCTTTGAACCTTCAGGAGCCAGGTCTGAGAAAGGCACATAAGCAATTTTGAGCAACAAGGGAAAGAGCTCAGGTGCTGGAATAGTGAGCAGGAATGCTTCTCCTTTTGTGCCAGAGGGCCCTGGGACAGTCAGATGATGGATCCAGAGATCCTTTCTCACAAGGTTGCTTTAAAATCCAGAAAATAAAATCCATAGGAAATCAAAGGAAACTATTTTGCTTTAATAGTTATCAAAACATTTTTTTAAGAAATCCCACATTTAAAATTCTTGAAATAGAATGAGATGATTTTTGAGAAGGAAAAAACCTCAGTGGAAACGGAAGGCACTGGGATGGGATTCAGAACCAGAGTTCAAACCTGGTCTCAGACACTTCACTAATCTCTCTTTGCCTCAGTTAGCTAAACTGTAAACTGGAAAGCCTAATGGCGCCTACATCCCAATGTTGTTGAGAAGATGAAATTAGATAATACAGCTTTTCACACAGTGCTTGCCAATAACAATAACCATAATAATGAGAATAATAATATTTATATAGCACATAGCAGATACCAGGCATGTAGCAGGCACTTCATCGATGCTGTTCCCTACTCCCATTTCCAACTCAGTCATTAGATTATGCATGTCACAAACCTGTTTTGGGGGGAGGGAAGAATAACTCTGGACCCAGCACTCCCTCCCCTGGGCTTCCTTCTCACCTTCCTTATTAGCATAACCCCTGAACCAGGGGGAATCTCCTTACCCATGGACCATCCCTGTATGTCTATAATGAAATGCTTGGGCTTGGACTTTGCATGGTTTTTGTCATAAAGACGTGACCTGGTGAAGACACAAGCCAATCACTCACACAGCTCCCTTTTTTCTCTCTATAGAAAGAACAACCAAACCTAACCTCATGATCAACAGAAAAACAGTCATAGAAAATGGTACTACGGCCTTCACATGCGGTACAGAACAGGAGGGAGTGGACATCCTGTGGTTCTTTGATAAAAAGCCCCTGATTCTCAATGAGAAGATGAAGCTGTCCATGAATAACCGGATCCTCACCATCCAAGTTGTGAAGAGGGAGGATGCTGGAGCCTATCAATGTGAAATCCACAATCCAATCAGTTCCAGCAGAAGTGACCCCATTACCCTGACTGTGAATTGTGAGTGACTCTGAGTGTCCTCCCTCTCCAGTCCTTTCCCCAGCAGTGACTCACATCTCATCTCTTCTCTTCTCTTCTTTACACAGATGGACCAGACTATATCACATTTGCACCAAACCCCGAGAAAGGAGAGATTGAGGTCAAATTCAAAGGCTCACTGACGTTAGCATGCCATGTTGTGTCTTACCCACCTGCCCAGTATAGATGGCAAGTCAATGGCATCGTGAACTCTGACTTCTCTAATAGTGCCTATATCATAAAAAATGCAACTTGGGAAGATTCAGGAAAGTATACATGTCAGGCAAAGAACAATGTGACCAACTTATCAGTCTCTAAGAGCATCACAGTTAAGGTGGTTGGTAAGTGTTCCCTCCCTTCCCTCAGAGAAAAGGGTTTTGGGGGTTGGTCAAAGGTGTGGACCAGGAGCAGGTGCTCAGGCTTATTAAGGAAGGCAGGCTTTCACAATGAATTGGCAGAGGACATGTAAAGGAAGAATCTGATTCCAGGGAATGTGGCCAGCCTGGCAACGAGTGTCAGTTCATTTACTGTGATTTTGGCCTTGGTGAAAATGGAGACCAGTCTCTAAATTGTAACAGACAATACAGGTTCATTCAACATTCGATACACATTTAGCTGCAAACTTTCTGCAGAACACTGGGCTAGGCCCAGAGGGAAATAAACAACATTTATCTAAGACTCCATTACCAATTCAGGAACCTTAAAATCTAGTAGAGAGAACAGACCCCAAAGACACATAATTGATACACAATATTACATGATATGCATAATAAGACTATGCTACAAAATAAAATGTTGTAGGAGAGCTCGGATGGGAAAGACCATCCCAGCTGGGAGGCTGATCAAAAGTCAAGTCAGATTTCATAGAAGAGCTATCACTTGACTTGTGTTTTAAAGTATATGGAGGAATTCAACAAATTAAAGCAGAGAATATTCTATTTCCATGGAGAAAGATTCTGAGTCAATGTTCAGAGGTGGGACTGTACACTCTATGTCTGAGTGGCAAATGTAGAATAACACAACCTGAGTAGGTAATACATGGCCAGAAGTATATTAGAGAGGTCTGCTGCCATTTTGTGAAAAGTTTTGAATGCTAGGCTAAGACCACCAAAGGTGACCTAGTACTTAATTGGAAGTTCCTGAAGCTTAATTAGAAGAGAAAAGATGATTAAACACATCTAGTTGGTAAGTTTTTCATCAGCACTCAAAGCTGAGAGTTTTGTTTTATGTGACCATTGTGACATCTCTAGTTCATTTGTGACCAATTGGTACAAGCAACCGGAATGTGTAAAAATCTAGAGAATATAAAGTTCTTTTTCAATCCCTGAATTCCAAAAATAAAACAGAGTTGTTAGTGGGCAGGAGTCATTATACAAATGCTTTGTTATTAAGAGATCAGATAAGGGAACAGAAGGAAAAAGATAAAGAAGTCTTTCTCCATCACAACCACTCCAACAAAGGTCACAAAGGACCAAAGGAAAAACCCAGTGAGTCATTTTCCCAGCCCATGTCAGTGGTCCAAATCTGTCCATATGGACTAATCAAGAAGGTAGCAAGAAGGCTTGAAACTAAATGAAGTCTCTAGGCTGTGTATTGGGGAAGAAATCATCAAGAAAGCAAGAAACATGAGCCTGGGCTGGGCAAGGACCAGCAAGAGAGGTCAACAGCCAACTTGGAGTCTGAGCTCAAAACTAGGTCACAGAATCAGTGCTGAAGAGGGAACTAGGGAACAGAATCAATGCTGAAGAAATTCTCTGCTTTAATTTGTTGAACTCCTCCATATGCTTTAAAACACAAGTCAAGTGATAGCTCTTCTGAAATCTGACTTGACTTTTGATCAGCCTCCCAGCAGAATCAGTGCTGCCTAGAGATGGGAGAAGCTGAGTACCCAATTTGTGGACTTAATTTAGGCTTTATACTGAACAAGAACCTGAAGTTTAAACATCTGTTTGGGACTGAGACCTGCAGTTGAGTAACCAGAACAAGGGGAGGCTTGTAATTCTACATCAACAAAGCCTTTTAGCTAATTGACAGGCGTTGTGATCAGCAGCAGTATACTGGAACCCCAATTAGAGGCAAGTCTGTAATACTATTGCTAAGACTCACTTCTAAAACAAGAGCTCATAAAACTCAGACAAGAAGGGCAGGGATCAGAATTCACTCCAGATAAGCTTGCTTGGAACATACTGAAAATTAGCAGGTCACCATCTTGAGCCACTACTCATGTTTAATAAAAAAGTACCAACTCAAGAAGCAAGGCTAGACTATTGAACAAACAAAAGATACTATCATAGAGGGGGGAAAGCTGTCATTAAGACAAGAATACCCAAAATAAAACTAAGAAGAAAAGTTACTTCAAAATATCTGCAGTCTCAAATGAAAAAAAAAAAAAAAGCTTGAATCCATGGTCAATTAAAATTACTAGAAGAAATAAAATTAACAATAATTTTTAAGAATATAAAATTATATATTTTATATAAAAATGTTAGATTTACAAAACATTTTAGGAGTATTCTGTCATTTAATACGCACAAGATCCCTGGAAGATCAATTTTACAATTGAGGAAGCTAAGGCTAGGATCACACAGCTGGAAAATATCTGAGACTCATTGAAATTTAGACCTTCTTGACTCTAGGTTCAGTAATATGGAGGGGAAAAAAATTGAAAAGAATTGACAGAGTAATATAAGAGGTTACAAGGTTATTCAAATCACAAACTCCCTGAAAATTAGAATGAACCAAACACAAATTAATGAAACTATGTATCAACAAAAAATATTAAAACAAAGCCTTAATATGAACAAGGAGGAGGAAGAGGAGAAGGAGAAGAAAGGAAAGGAAGAAATCTCAAAAAAAAAAAAAAAACCTGGAAAATAGTACTAGAACCAGAAGACAAAGACAAAAAGTGTTCAAATAACAAGGAATCACAGTAATTTACAAAAAGCAAGAAGAGGTTAACAGAGTGGATTGGAAAGCAAAACCCAAACACTATGTAACCTATAAGGAAAACATTTTAACTACAACAATGCACAGAGTTAAAATTATGGCTCTAGAGAAAATTTTATTATGAGTTGGCTAAAGTCAAAGCACAATAGCAATCACCTTGATGATGATCATGTAAAAATGGTGTTAATTTTTTTTAAAATAGCTTTTTATTTACAAGTTATATGCATGGGTAATTTTACAGCATTGACATTTGCCAAACGTTTTGTTCCAATTTTTCCCCTCCTTCCTCCCACCCCCTCCTCTAGATGGCAGGATGACCAATACATGTTAAATATATTAAAGTATAAATTAAATACAAAATAAGTATACCTGACCAAACTGTTGTTTTGCTGTACAAAAGGAATCGGATTCTGAAACATTGTACAATTAGCCTGTGAAGAAAATAAAAAATGTAGGCAGGCAAAAATATAGGGATTGGGATTCAATGTAATGGTTCTTAGTCATCTCCCAGAGTTCTTTCACTGGGTGTAGTTGATTCAGTTCATTACTGCTCCATTGGAACTGATTTGGTTCATCTCATTGCTGAAGATGGCCAGGTCCATCAGAATTGATCATCACATAGTATTGCTTGGAAGAATATAATGATCATTTCATTCAGCATCAGTTCATGTAAGTCTCGCCAGTCCTCTCTGTATTCATCCTGCTGGTCATTTCTTACCGAACAATAATATTCCATAATATTCATATACCACAATTTATTCAGCCATTCTCCAATTGATGGGCATCTACTCAGTTTCCAGTTTCTGGCCACTACAAAGAGGGCTGTCACAATCTTGCACATACAGGTCCCTTTCCCTTCTTTAAGATCTCTTTGGGATATAAGCCCAGTAGTAACACTGCTGGATCAGAGAGTAAACAGTTTCATAACTTTTTGAGCATAGTTCTTAATTGCTCTCCAGAATGGCTGGATGTATTCACAATTCCACCAACAATGTATTAATGTTCCTGTTTTCCCACATCCCCTCCAATATTCTGTATTATCTTTCCCTGTCATTCTAGCCAGTCTGACAGGTGTGTAGTGGTATCTCAGAGTTGTCTTAATTTGCATTTCTCTGATTAATAATGACTTGGAGCATCTTTTCATATGACTAGAAATAGTTTCTGCTCATATCCTTTGACCATTTATCATTTGGAGAATGGCTTGGTTTCTTATAAATTACAGTCAATTCTCTATATATTTTGGAAATGAGGCCTTTATCAGAACCTTTGACTGTAAAAATGTTTTCCCAGTTTATTGCTTCGCTTCTAATCTTGTCTGCATTAGTTTTTAACATAATTTTTAAAATAAATTAATGAATCCTGTATTATGGACCTTTAGATTAGAATGAGGTAGTTAGTGAGAGGCACCAAGAAATCACATTGGATACGGTCTGAAGTCAGGAAGACCTGAATTCAATCTAGCTTTAGATACTTGCTAGATCCTTTATCCTGGCAAATTACTTAACTTTTCTCTGCCTCAGTTTCTAGAAGTCTTAAGTGGGGAGGATAATGGCACCTACCTGCCAGGGTCTTTGTGAGGATTAAAATAAGATATTATTTGTAAAGTGTTTGATGCAGTTTCTCAACTTACAGAACCTTGCAGCTAACTGACATTGGTTGGTGTCACCAGCAGTCTACCAAAATTCCAGCTAAGGACAAGTCTGCAGTAGAGTTGAAAAGTCTCGAATCTGTGACAAGAGCTTCTAAAACTCAGACAAGCATGGCAATGATCAGGGTTTTCTCTGCATAAGGCTGCTTTTGGCACACAGAAAATCTGCAGCTGACTGAGTTGAACCACTCCTGATTTCCTTTAAAAAAAAAACCAATATTAAATACTCAGAGAAAACAGCAGGAAGATATCCTGAGAATAGAAATTCAGCTCAGATATTACTTCCAGAAGAATAAAGAGCTTGGTTCTAGTAAGAAGTGCTAATTCATACACATTTAACATGTATTGGATTATTTACTATCTGGGGGAAAGGATAAGGCAAAGATGTTGTGATTGTCTTTTAAGAGTTCATGGCATATGAGCACTTTTGTAATGTTCTGGGTAGCTTTCTGGGGGTCTTTGGCCAGCCTTCATTTCAGCTGAGTAATCACCACAAGAATAGCCAGGGATAAAATCCAAATGTCTTTATTATCTCTTTCACTGTGTTTCTCCTTGCTTGTGACCCTGCTAGCTTTCTGGAGGCCTTCAGACAGGCCTTACTTAGTCTCAATGGAAAAATGAAGGAGGGCAGGCCAGCCACCACAGTGTTGGGAGATGAAGCAAATGTCTCTATTCCAGTCCTTGTTGGCTTTTACACATTCTATTATAATCATAGTAGTGTCAATCTTGTAGAATAAGTGTAAATCTTGTGGGACTTTATACCCTACTAAGTACATGTAAAACTAGATAAACTTTGCCTTATCAATTCCATTGAGTTAACATCTTGTAAGAATCCTTATTTTAAGTACAATTCTCCATAGTTCTGGCCCATTATACCCTTTAATCTCCGAGGTGAGATGAATGATGCAAGAGACTCATGGGGTGTGAAAAGAGTTCCAGTTTATTATGCCATACAACCTTGTTGGTATACATTTTGCAAGCATGATTAGCACATGAACACTACACAATCCCCAATCACCATTTAGAGAAGCAGCTTGGGGGTTTGGTATGGAATCTGCCAATGGGAGGAGAACCAATCCAAGGCACTGTTCAGGCATCCCTGTGTATGTAGGCACTAGATGTGACTCTCAGCTTTCATTTGTTCCCATGATTACAAATCAACAGTCTTTGCTCAACAAGTATGTTTCTGCAACATGGCAGAAACTTATTGTGCATCAAAGGTCAGGGTGGTCTCAGCACTCCCTCTTGACAGGATCCTTACCCTTGCAGGAAGGGAAGGAAAAAATTTGGAACACAAGGTTTTGCAGAGTTGAATGTTGAAAATCATCTTTGCAGGTCACACAGCTGATAAGTGGCAGAACCAGGTCTGGTATCTAGATTTCTATACACCAAGTACCAGTGTTCTTTCCATGAAACCACACCAATGCTTACTCAGGACCTTGGTATTTTGACTCCTTTGAGGTCTGATTGTGTAACTCAAGCTGTCAGAGCCCTTCTGCTACATCTGCTGTATCTCTGCTGGCAGTAATGCTTAGCAAAGTGTTCACTTAGTATGGGAATGCATATTTCCTGCTATGAATACAAACTTGAGTCTTTAAGGATACCTTTGCTGAAGAAATGCTAACCTTGAATATGAAAGTAATTTCCCGAAGACACCCAGATTCCTAATTTTCTCTAATTTTTCTCAAAAAATTCTCCAAACCCAGATAAGTATCCCGTCTTTAGAGAGCAGAAAACAATCCAGAGAATAGACACAGTGATCTTCTTTTTGTAATTAGGAAACTGGGTAATAAAGTGGATAAAATGAATTTTCAATGGTTAGGCTGTCAATTAGTAACAAATATAGTATGGAAATTACCCAGTTGCCCTATTTAGCAGTATATGCTTTTCTCACTTGACATTGTGGAATAGTAAAAGAATGTCAGATTGATTTGAATTTTGTTGGTGCCACATAGAAGATATAGTATTATGTACAAGACATTCAACATCAACAAAACTAATGTTTTTTGATCTGTGGGATCGGAATATTAATAAATAAGGATGCTTGTGCTATCTACCTCATTCATGAATTAACAAGCACTGTGCCAAGTTCTGAGGATGGGGGGAAAAAAAACCTCTGCATATATTTTGAAAATAAAAGGTTATTGCTTAAAAAAGAAGAATCAAAGTAAAGGAAAAAGTAAACAAATTTTGAAAGAATTAATAAAAATACAATATAAAGAGTTCTTTTAAAGGCTAGACAAATATGACCCACTTACACTCCACCCAAAAAGACAAAAAATAAGAAAAAAAGAAAAGAGAAGAATGTTAAGGACTTGAGTAGAAATTTACAAAAGTTGAATAGAATGTACTTATGTGATTATTGCATAAGGATAGAAAAGAGCATGGATATTTCTCAGCAGTGTGTGACATTTTAGAAAAACTGACCATACAGCTAAGCATGAAAACTTAGTAAACAAATGCTAAAAAGAAAAGCATCAAACATAGCTTATTCTGATTGCAATGCTGCAAAACTTATAGTCAATAAGGCAACTTTGAAGAAAAGATTGACAATAATACACTAAACACTTGAATTCTAAATAACTGGGACTAAGGCTGTTTTGCCATTCTTGTCTTGTTTAGGGTAATTTATCTTATTTCCATGAGCAATCCTTAGCCATCCAGTAGCAGATGATAATCATTATTGTCAATGGCAATAAACAGTGCACTTGAGATACAAAGACATAGATTGAAAGAAAGAATGGAAGCAGGATGACTACTGGGGAGGCTATTGAAAACTTCAGATAGAAATTGATGAGTGCTGGAATTTGGGCTAGGGGAGTTGGCAACAAGAGAAAGATAAACTTATAGGGTTTAATGCTGAGATGAATGTTACAGGTACATCATCTACTCCCCAAAACATCAGAAACTGATGTCTAGAGAAGAGAAGTAACTTGGCAAATATCCTACAAGTAACAAATGACAGCGTCAGTGTCTCCAAAATTAAAACTGAGAGCTCTTGTTGTTTTAGTGTTTGCTTCATCATGTAGAGGACCCCTGATATTGGGGAGATCTGAGAAAAATATACTTGAAGCAAAGATACTTACAATAGAATGGTAACTCAGTGTGATTAATGAGATGTTGTTTCTCTAGTTCACATATACTTAGTACTTAGTATGGTGATGTAATGGTTCTCTCGTTGACACATACTTAGTGTGCTGTAATGATGTAACTATACTGAGGTATTGAAGAGCTGAGAGGACTGGAAATAGAGACATTCCATCTTTGACCATCCTTCTGGTGGCTTTCCTGCCTCTTGCACTACTCCACTAAGATCAAAGCTGGTCTCTAGGTCCTCCAGAGAGCTAGTATGGACACAATATTGGGCGCCCAAACAGGGACCTCCAGAATGACATAATATCAAGAAAGATTTATTAAAGCTATACAGAGTACCACATTCTGTGCACAAGTGCTAGACACTTCATGGTGGAGAACCCTCAAAAACACTCAAGGTTCCTTTACTCTTGTACTTAGCAGAACAATATATGGGAGGAAGGAATGGTTCTTCATTCTCTGGAGAGGCCATCACTGGCATTGTGATTGGAGTCCTGACTGCAATAACTCTCATTGGGACCCTCATCTATATCCAGTACTTCAGAAAGACTAGAAGGTAAAATGATGCTTCCTCAGGTTGTCCTTCCTTATATTCTGTCTTCCTAAATGGGGGAGGGATATCAGCAGGGTCTTCTGTCTCCTGTACCCTCTTTTGGACCCTATCTACCTCTCTTTCCTAAACTGCTACATTTCAAAATCGATTCTTTTGGTGGACTCCTTCTCTGGGCTTTCATCCTATTCCATTGCTCACACTTGATAGTCCCTTTATGTTATTCACTTCCACATTGGAGTGGGGACTAAAACTTCCTGTTTTTCCTGGATCCTCAGACAGAGACTGAATTTAATGGACAAAGAGAGAAAGAATGAAAGGGACTACACTGAGGAAGGAGATAGGGTACTACTCACAACGTACTGAGAAGCCAAGGGAAAGAAATGCCAGTGAGGCAGATCCCCAGTGCATGAAGAAGCTGAGCAGCACCTATTGGTGAAGAAAGTAACAATGAGAAGATTGTATTTAGGAATAAGGCATAGACCCTGACAATATCCAAAGACAAACTTTGACTCTGCTCTAGTGGTTGCTTCTCACTCAGGGAAATCTTTCATTTGCATGAGAATGACAGTCCCTCATATCTATTCTTTCTGAAGGGCCAGCAAAGACCAACTTTCAGAGAAGAACCATTCAGCAGGACAACATGGTAAGTGAAAGCACCAAACAATGAAACTAGTACCTAATGGTGGCCTTGGGAGAAATGGGTCCAAATACCATCTCCTTTCTTTGTTCAAGGAGAATCTGTTAGCTACCTTCTAATGAGGAACGACTCCCTTGCCTTTGATCAGCTTTTTGCTGAGGCAGTTGGGGTTAAGAAACAAACAGAAAAAAAAAAGTTGTCGCAATGGCAAAAGCAAGCAGTCTCTCCTCCCCTTCCTTTTTCCCTCCCCTGCCTCTACCCACCAGAATTGTCATTTCCTATACAACACATCAGGACTTGCACAAAGAGTGGGCGGGGGCCATTCTTTCTCCAAGCTTATATAGTAATAGAGTATGGTCCAATTACTATTTAGCCTCATGTGCTTGGGACCTCAGTGCATCAACTCAAGCCTCAGCCCATTACAGAGAAAGATACAGTCCATTTGGAATTCAGGCTTAGGAAATATTAAGGAAATCTTCTGTGTTTCTCTCCTTCCAGGTGAAAACATCATCCTGTATGAAAACACTGTTCACTTTAGAGGCTCAGCTCTGTCTGTACAGGTAAAGACACAATGTCTTCTTCAATCACTTCTAGAATTCTGGGATGTTTGTTATGGAGTTAGAAAACCTGGAGATTCTTCCAGATCCATACCCTTAGGCTTTTAGTATACCTGAGAGATTGTAGGATTACTAGAGCATGCTAATGAGCAGGAAAGTATCTGAAGGAGAGTGAAAAGATGGGTAAACATTCCCTAGCATTATCAAAAGGTCTGGTTGTAGACCAGTCTGAAGAAAAGAAAGCTTTTGGAAGGGATGCAGTGGTAAATGTGGACCTTATCACCATCTTTGGAGGCACAACATGTAAGAGAGAGAGAGAGATTTGGCCTCCTTGGCTCCACCGGGCACAATAGGGAATAAGGAATGGGTTTTGTAGATGTCAGTTGAGACAATGTCAGGAAAACTTTCCAGAGATAAGATGTCAATTGTTCTTTCTACAAGATGCCCATCTCTCCTCTCCAATATGACAATACTCTAGTTCAAGATGTCATCAACTCAGCCCTGAAGTATTGCAACAGCTTTTTCATTGGTGTCCCAAGCCTTAGAGTCTTCCTCTCCTCCACACAGCTGGCAAACACATATATAAGCATAGGTTTAACCAAGTCCTTGTCCTTCATCAAGAAGACTCAAGGGCTCCCTGTTGCCAGGAAAAGAAATCATGACCACACATAGTTTGTTTCAGTCCATTTTCTGAGTTCACTGGTGTGAGAAACTCCCCATCTCAATATTTATGGATAACCCATAGATTTGGAGCTCTGCTAGTCATAAAAACCTTAAGGGTTTTCCCCAGGTTCTGAAGGCCAGTTTGTGGCAGAGGCCAGACCTGAAATCTGCTGCTTCTGACTTCCAGACCAATTCTTTACCACGAATCCCTGTTCCCTGGATGGCTCTTAGGTCAGTTTTTACCAGATTTATCAGACTTTCTTGGCCTTGTTGAATTCAAAGGTTCAAACTAATCAGTCCCACTGTTGTTATAAGGATACCACCTTCCATCTGTCCTCCTTGGCTCTCTGTTCAGGTTCTGTCCCATGCCTTGAAAGAGTTTCCTTCTCACTTCCCTCTCATGGAAGCCTGTTCCCTCTGCCTAGTTCAGTTCAAGTGCTAAACCCCACCAGGAGCCTTTCTGCTCATTCCTATTGCTCGTGCCATCCCTCTGCTCATCTGTCTCTATATGTTTGGTATCTGATTGTCTCTGTGCTAATTATTTATTCCTGATAGAATATCAGCTTCTCAACAGCAAGATTCTCTTTCTTAATTCATCCCATAAATAAAGGAATGAATGATTATTCATTCAGTGAATGATTCATATCCACATCATATTCAGAGCATTAAGAACAGCCCTCTCCTAAGTGAAGAGTTTATTAATACATGTAAAAGTTTTCATTGCCCATTATGAGATCATTTTTAAATTAAGAAGTTTGCACGTATTGAGAAATGGTGGCCAAAAGGGGACGTTTTGCTTTGGGAAATTACAGAGATGGTGAAAAGCAACAGATGTAAGGCCAAAGTTGACTTGCTTATGGTTCCAGAACTGGAAAGCAGGAGAGAAAAGAGGGTAAAGGAAGTGATGCTCAGTTGGTCAGATATAAGAGTGAAAGGATTAAGTCCTGAAGTGTTTGTTTTATGGATCAATCATGGCAGACAGTGAACAGCCATCAAGAAAAGAAGTGACTCCTGGCTGGAGCCTAGGATATTATTGGTGAGCATCTCCTGAGACAATGACTACTAAGGATGGAGAGGTTTTTATATCCAGAGTTCCAGGCAGAGAAAACAAAAATTTTTCCAGGATTTATGCAAAATATCAGGCACAGAGTATGTGCTAAATAAGTGCTTCTTGAATAGATGGAGTTGGATTGGACTATCTGGGATGTGGCATCCTACTCCACACTGGGAGTCTCTAGAAAAGGTTAGAAGATGCCTTGTCACATGATTTGTAGAGGACATTGACAGTAGATTCTAATGGTCTCTGAGGTCCCTTCTAACTCAGGGGATCCATGTTTGTGAAATCTCTAGGACCCCTTCTGATTGTCACATGTCATAAGATTCCTTCTAACTCAAGCATTGTCTGTCCTAAATTCCTTTCCACCTCTAACTTTAAAAGCTGTTACTACTTATTTTTTTTTCATTTTCACAGGGCCCAGGCTCCTCCCCTACTTTTCTTGAAGACCCACCTGAGAGTTCTTACCAGGTATGTGATCAAGGAGAGGCCAAACCTCCCTCAGAGACCAAGGGAGAGGTCAAAATGGTGACCAAGGATAAAGTTCTTGCTGATGGGACAAAGAACAGGACTGGGGCCAGGATGGAGGGAAGTGGAGACATGGTGTGGGGAGGGGAAAGCCTCCTAATCCCAGTCTGCATTCTGGGATTCCAGTGACATCTCTACTCTCTATCTTTAGATGCTGGACATTACCAGAGTGGATGTTTATGACAAGCTCAACCCCTGGAAGAAACCTAAAGCCTAGGAAGAAACCTAGGGATGTTGGGACACCTTTCTATCACCATTCATGAAGAAGTATTCAGAGGCATCTCTCAGGAAAGAAAACAGAAACATTAAAGTCAATGAGAAAAATCGAATGGGAAAGAGAGAAAGAGGTTGGATTTGGGGAAAGGGGAGGTTTCTAGGGAGCAGGGACCCTCAAATGTCCCAGAAAGGATCAAGAGGAAGGAAAGGAGTCAGACCTATGTGCCTGAGCTGTCAAAAAGCAAGGCAGCCTTTGGAATGAGTATGGATACACATAGGGACTGTTGCTCGCCAAATGCTTCGATATTTTGAATGTCACCACATTTTCCTGTCTTCTTTATCCTTTTTATTCACATAAATATCTTTTTGAAACCTTTTGTGTGTATTTCTACTGAATGTGGGAATAGAAGATCCATTATATCTGCATGGTACTAAGATGCTGATTCTCAGCATCATGGTTTTGGGCTCCTTAATTCCCATGGAACAAGGAATCTTGTCATAGGGTATAGTTTCTAGGGAGGATATACATATAATTTTAAGGTCCCCTGATCTTAGAGTGCTTCTGTCCTACCAATCTATCAATAATTATAAATTTTCTGGCTTTAGAATCAGTGATCCTGAGCTCCTCCTGTCCTTCGAGGGCTATTGTTCTAACAATCTGTCTGTCAATGATTGTAAAAATCTTCTTTCCAAGGAATATTATATTTCTTCCCTTAGACTTTAAAAAACATATATTAATGATCCTGAGATCCTCTGACCTTAGAATGTCATTGTTTTAACAATCTGCCAATAATTCTAAAGTCTCCAGGCCTGAGAAAAACCCTACTAATATTTCTGACAGTCAGATATATAATCTGCTGATCAATGATAACCAAATTCCTAAAACCACTCCTCAGTTCTACTTCTGACTCATAAAATTAGCATATCAGTTTCATGAACTCCATAAATTTGTCTCTTTGCTCCTGGTTCTTTGCTAAATTCTTTTAGAACTTAGCTCACTTCAATTGACATTACAATTACAATAAATGTTGCCACTTGACTTGAATATGGGTTCAAGCCAGCAAAATTTTTTGAGACACGTTGCAACACTGGTCTGCGACTCCCAACCTTTTGGGGTCCCTTCCCAACCTCAACAATTTATGGCCTGGTATGGGAAAAGCCTGGTCTCCCCTAGCTTATTTCCCTCCTTATCAAGATAAGCCACAGATTTTTTCACCCTCAATCCTATAGCTGGGACATAGGAAAGAACTAGGAGAATTCTTGTCTAGGTTTTCATGAGCTCCACAATCTGCCAATCCTTGGATTGGAATAGGAAATTCTTGAAATTGTAGGCAAAGTTGCTGAGGAACCTTTGCCACCTTTCCACCTTCTCTGGGATGCAGAGGAGACAAGGTGCTACAGGATGGCTTTTGGCAAAAAAAAAAAAAAAAAAAAAAAAAAAAAACTTCTATGGCTTTTGACAAAGATGTCAAAGTCCCTTTGACAAAGGGTCAGTCCTCTTACATGTCATTTTTGTCTGTGTCTGTGTCTCTGTGCAAAATGTTTGTGTCGTGTTTGTTCTGTGAGCTAGATTCTGTTACCTGGAAAGATTTAAAATGTTTCCAGCAACCACAAAAAAACTTGTATGCTATAGTTGAATTCTGGGAAGATTTCTTAACATTCTTGATTCCCATTTTAAAAAGGGAAAAAGCCTAACTTTTTCCTGAGACCTCAGCTATGGCCAAACTGAGGGCCTCAGAAATAAAGTTAGCTAATTAAAAATAAAATAAGATCAAAGCAGATTGTCAAATTTTTGAAAGGAATTATTGAGCAATATGACAATTTGTCATTTTAAAATTGCATTGAGGATATTTCTGGGAAATTACCCCATTCTGAAAGACAAGAAAAAGAAAAAAACTAATAGTAAATAGCAACTTTTTTTTACCAACCCTTCCTTAACTCCTATCTTGTCCAGAATCTCTTTCTGTTCCTTTGGGAAAGCATACCCCTGTTATACCAAGAAAAACAGCAAGTGAGATTCAGTAAAATTTCAAGTGGAATTTATTTGCTGGTGACTGCAAAGGGCATAGTGGGACCCAAATCAAGAGCCCAGAACAGTGGGAGGCAAGAGTTTACAAAGGCTAAGATCACAAGCTAGAGGGCCATTAATGGTATAAAGAGGAAAATAGAGAAACAGACATCAGTAGTTTATTAAGAGCTGGGGAGTTTGGAGAACAAGGGTACAGGATGGGGTGCTCTGACCACAGTGCACAAGGACATGACATTCTGTTTAAACAAAATACTGGGGTAAGTGGGGGGATAGGGCAAGCAACCATCCCCACTTCTCATAGGAGAGTCAAACCATTCATCATCAGGATCTGGGAAAGATCCTGTGAAGGTCAATATATGCGATTTTGTATGAGAAGGAGCTTAACTGAGTTAATGCAGGAAGACTGGATGAATAATGTCAGATGGGAAAACAGATAGGGTTCTATAGGAAAGATCAGAGCAAGAAGCAAAAAGTCCCAAGATCCAGCCTGGATGTATTTACATCACAGTGAATAACAGAGCAAGCTAAAGATAAATATGGTTGGAGGGGAAGAGGATAGTAAAGGTTTGGGGGTCCCAGATAAATGAAGGGGAAAAGGGACCGAGAGAGGTGGCCAGAGGGGCAGGAAGTGCTGGTCCAGATAAGAGGCCGATGGGGAGGTAGGACATTCCAGGGGCTTCTTTAGAGTTCATTAAGAGGACTCACATCCTAGCTATGAGAAGTAGTATCAGGATCATCATGTCTGAGGCTCCATGTGTGAAGGGTCCTACAAAAGGAGCTTGTAGGAACTTTGATAGTTATGTAAAGAGAATTGCAGGAGCCAACCTCATAGTTTATGGGGAGCTGCCATTTTGGGGATAATAACAACTGATCAGCAGTAATTGATGGGCTCTTTTCTGGAGGTCCCAGAGACCCAGGTCATAACAAGTGGAAGTACAACTTAGGGGCAATAATATTGGGATGGGTCAAGGCAGGTAACATTCCCTCTAAAGAAGCTGTAACAGAGATAGCTACCCTTATTTGTCTGTATGGCTCTTACATTGGAGGTAGAATTGCACCCAACACTATTAGAGGATTGGGTTTCAGGAAGCGACTGTCTGAGAGATCCTTGGTTTCACCTGCTTTCCTCTGCCCAGAAGGTCCAAAGTGTTTGGTCTCTGTTCTTTACACTCCAAATATTCTTTCCTTTTGAGGTGTTGGATAAAGTCAACAGAGATAACAGTACTCAGAAGAAACATGTGAAAGACTTAGTGAACTAGAGAACTGTTAAGTGCATCTGAGGAACAAATGTTAGAAGCAAGTCTACAAAAAGACCATAGAAACACTAAGGAATTACAAATTGTACATAGCTCCAGAAAAAATTCAAAGACATGCTCTTTTTCAATATTTAGGACATGAAGTATACCCTAAGGTGCTTACAGTACAAAAACTGTACTTAAGAACAGAGAAGCTAAACATCTTAAATGATTTTCAGAAATTGGTAGGAGATATCAAATGGATGAGACCAGTGTTAGGCCTGACTACCAATCTATTGCAACCATTATATGATATTTTAAGGGGAGACAGTGCTTTAAATTCACCATGCCAGCTTACAAAAGAAGCTCAAGAGGCTTTGAGAAAAGTTGAACTGGCTTTATCCAATGTGGTTGAAAGAGTCACTCAAAAACCCTTGGAAATATCAGTTTTTGACCCACAAGAGGCACCCACAGCAGTCCTTCATCAAGGAGACAGTAGGATAGAGTGATAAATAACCTCCCAGAACAATCAGAACAAAGCTTTACTCCTTACCCAGTGCTTGTGGCTAGAACTTTATTAAAGGAAATTAAGCAAGCAGTACCATTGTCTGGGACAAGACCTGACCAGATATACATCTTTTATACCAATACACAAATTAATGTGTGCTGTGAGACCATCCCAGAGTGGCAAATTTTATTAGCCATGGCTCCAAATTTTACACATGGGTCTCCATTAAAGATAACCAGACTATTACATAATTGGCGATAGATTCTTGAAGAAAAAGTTTCTAAAGTTCCTTTTAAAGGACCAGCTATCTTTACAGATGCATCCAAACATAATATTTGTGCTGTATACTCTCATGACTTAACTTTAAAGAGAGTAGTCTGAACTCCTTTTCAGTCCACTCAGCACAATGAATTGGATGTGATCATTCTAACTCTTACTTATTATCCAGGAGACATAAATATAATATCTGATTCGGCCTATTCAATACGTGTGTACAAAGAATTGTCACAGCCTAAATAAAATTTGCAGCCTTTAAGATATATCAGCTCTTTAAGAAACTTTAAGAGCAAGTGAGAAAGCATCCAGGTAAGATTTATATTTTGCATATCCACTCTCATAGTGGACTTCAAGGTCCCATTTTTGATGGTAATTCAAAGGCAGATAGCCTTCTAACTATGTTGGTCAATACTCCTTTATTCCAAGAAGCCCAGGAATCCCATTCTAAATATCATCAAGCTGCTCCAGCTTTACATCTACAATTTGGAATAACAAGAGAGAAAGCTAGGAGCGTAATAAAAGCCTGTACGGCTTGCCTTCCCACACTCCTACACTGCCTGCAGGGAAGAACCCTCGTGGTTTGAGACCTCGTGGTTTGAAATCTGGCAAATGGATGTGACCCGTTACAAATCTTTTGGTCATCTGTCTTTTATCCACATTGTGGTAGATACCTTTTCAGGATTCACTTTTGCAATACCAGCAGCAAAAGAGAAAACCTGAGTGGTCACTGAATTCCTCACACAAGCATTTGCCATTATGGGTGTGTCACAAGCAATAAAAAGAGACAATGGTCCTGCATATACTTGCAAACATTTTGCATACTTTTGTGCACACTATAAGATTTTACACACCATTGGCATACCTTTTAATCCTCAAGGACAGGCAATAGTAGAGAGGAGAAACAGAGACATTAAGACACTCATTCAAAAACAAAAGAAAGGGGGAGTTACAGGTAACCATAACTTCTTGATTTTTGACAAAGATGTACTGGCTCTGGCAAACAGGTTTTATAACCCACCGGAAGGGAAGTGTGCAGTGTGAGCAGCTCCACTCTCTTTAGATAATCGCCAGGTGATATGGAGAGACCCGAAAAGTGATGAATGGAAGGGACCAGATAGGCTAACTGCTTGAGGGAGAGGGTTTGCTTGTATCTCTACAGGTGGAGAAGGAATCAGATGGGTGCCAACGAGCTGTATTCACCTTGTCCATCACAGAGAGACAAAGCAGACCCTTGAAACGAAGAAGACCCAAGAAATATTGGGTGGTTCTGTTGCTGATTATGCCCACCACTGAAAGAGCATGGCAGTTATGGCGTTTGACTCATGGACATCGAAAATTGTTCTCAGGAATCATTGGATTCTCTGAGACATGATAAGATTGTTGTAGGACTTGAAAACCCTCAGGAATCATTGGATTCTCTGAGACATAAGATATGAAAGCCCTCAGGAATCATTGAATTTTCTGAGAAATGATAAGACTGTTACAGGACTTCAAAATCTACTGGAATCATTGGATTCCCTAACATAAAAAGACATTTGAAGGGCTTCAAAAACTTGGGGTGAATCATTGCATTCCCTGACCTGTGAAGCAATGGATAATAGATTGGTTTTGAACTATCTCTTGGCTGCTGAAGAAGGCGTATGTGTGACTGTTGTTTACATACCCTCCTTCTAGGACTTCTGGTAATCTTTTACAACACCATGTTGATTTATATTTTTTGTTATACCGCTACTTGCATGTACAATTCATGTTTGTTACACCATAGCGAGCCTGCACTGACTGAGGGGAGGGTCATCACTAATAGACTCTGTGTTATTGCTATGTGCTTGTGTAATACCTCCCATGCTGATGGGTTTGTGCATAATAAGACCCTTCAGCCAAGAAACTCGCTAGCAACCCCCACTTCCCTTTGGCACTTTTCATCTCCCTTTCTGAGATGACAGGGAGGGCATGATAATCTCCCTTTTAGTGCTTTCATCTCCCTTCCTGAGAAGTCAGGGGGGTCGTGCTCACCTCCATTTCAGTGCTTTCACCTCCTTTCCTGAGAAGTCAGGGAGGGGGTGATCACCTCCCCTTGGGGGCTCTGACCTCCCTGAGGAGTCAGGGTTGGCATGACCACCTGTGTTCTAAAACAAAAGAAAACAGGAGATGTAATAGGCTGAAGCTCGAGTTGATGCACTGAGGTCCCAAGCACGTGAGGCTAAATAGTAATAGTAATACTCTATTAATATATATGCTTGAAGAAAGAATGGCCCCCACCCACTCTTTGTGCAAGTCCTGATGTGTTGTATAGGAAATAATAGATTTTGGTGGGTGGAGGCAGAGGGGCAGGAAGAGAGGCGGGGTGAGACTGCTGGCTGGCTTCTTGTTGCAGCTGTTCACATTGCTATCGCAATCCCCCTTCACCTCTGATCCCCCTTCACCTCCACAAAGAATAAAGATTGAAGATTTTCCCTTAACCTGAATTCCTGACTCAGGCTGATTTTAAACTACATGGTCATCACAGTACCTGATCTAAAACTATATTATAAAGCAGCAGTCACCAAAGCCATTTGGTATTGGCTAAGAAATAGACTAGTTGATCAGTGGAATAGGTTAGGTTCACAGGACAAAATAATCAATAACTATAGCAATCTAGTGTTTGACCAATCCAAAGACCCCAGCCTTTGGAATAAGAATTCATTATTTGACAAAAATTGCTAGGAAAATTGGAAATTAATATGGCACATTTGGGGGAAGGGGTGGAGGGAGGGAGGGGAAAAATCGGAACAGAAATGAATGCAAGGGATAATGCTGTAAAAAATTACCCTGGCATGCGTTCTATCAATAAAAAATTATTAAAAAAAAAAAAGAAATTAATATGGCATAAAGTAGGCATTGATCCATATGTAACACTGTACACTAAGATAAGATCAAATTGGGTTCATGATCTAGGCATAAATAATGAGATTATAAATAAATTAGAAGGACATAGGATCATTTACCTCTCAGACCTGGGGAGGAAGAAGGAATTTGTGACCAAAGAAGAACTAGAGGTCATTATTGATCACAAAATAGATAATTTTGATTATATTAAGTTAAAAGATTTTCATACAAACAAAACTAATGCAGACAAGATTAGAAGGGAAGCAGTAAACTGGGAAAACATTTTTACAAAGTATCTGATAAAGGCCTCATTTCTAAACTATATAGAGAATTGACTTAAATTTATAATATTTCAAGCCATTCTTCAATTGATAAATGGTCAAAGCATATAAACAGACAATTTTCAGGTGATGAAATTGAAACTATTTCTAGTCATATGAAAAGGTCTTCCAAAGCATTGTTGATCAGAGAAATGCAAATTATGACAACTCTAAGATACTACGACACTTCTCTCAGATTGACTAAAATGACAAAAAAAAGATAATGATGAATTTTGGAGGGGATGTGGGAAAATTGGGACACTGAAGAATTGTTGGTGGAGTTGTAAATGGATCCAACCATTCTGGAGAGCAATGTGTAACTATACTCAAAAAGTTATCAAACTGTGCATACTCTTTGATCCAGCAGTGTTACTACTGGGCTTATATCCCAAAGAGATATAAAAGAAGGGAAAGGGACTTGTATGTACAAAAATGTTTGCATCAGCCCTTTTTGCAGTGTCTAGAAACTGGAAATTGAAGGGATGCCCACCAATTGAAGAATGGATGAATAAATTGTGTTATATGAATGTTATGGAATATTATTGTCCTATAAGAAATGACCAGCAGGATGAGGTCTGGAGAGACATACATGAACTGATGCTAAGTGAAATGAGCAGAAACAGGAGATCATTATATGCATCAACAACAGTACTACATGATGATCAATTCTGATGGACATTTCTCTCTTCAACAATGGAGAGGATCCAAATTTGTTCCAATTGATCTGTAATGAACAGAACCTGCTACACCCAAAGAAAGAACATTGGGAAATGAGTATGAACCACAACATAACATTTTCACTCTTTCTGTTACTGTTTGTTTGCATTTTTGTTTTTTTTCTTCTCAGGTCATTTTTATCTTCTTTCTGAATCTGATCTTTCCTCTGTAACAAGCTAACTGTATAAATATGTATACATATATTGTATTTAACTTATACTTTAAAATATTTAACATGAATGGGACTACCTGCCACCTAAGGGAGGGGGTGGGAGGAAGGGAGGGAAAAGTTGGAACAGAAGGTTTTGCAAGGGTCAGTGTTGAAAAATTACCCATACATGTGTTTTGTATATAAAAAGCTATAATAAAAAGAAAATTTAAAAAGATCAATTTTTGCTTCTACTTGATCTGAGATTAGAATGGCTAGCCCTCTTTTTTACTTCACTTGAAGCATAATAAATTCTGTTCTAGCCTTTTGCCTTTTCTTTGTATGTATAGCTCTGCCTTAAATATATTTCTTATAAACAGCATATACTAGCATTCTGGCTTGTAATCCAGTTTGCTATGTGCTTACTCTTTATGGGAAAGTTCAACCCATTCACATTTACAGTTAAACTACTAATTCTGCAGTTCCTGCCATCTTATTAACCCCAAATTATATTTTTCTTTTTCCTTTTCCCTTTTCCTCCTCCCCAATATTTTACTTATGAGCACTACTTGCTTCAGGGTGTCCTCCCCATATAGATACTCTCCCCTCTTTTCATACCTTTCCCCTACTATGTCTGTTTTCCCTTTTATTTAGCCTACCCCTTCCCTTTTTGTCTTTCCCCTCCCACTTTTCTATAGGGTGCGATAAGTTTCTCGATGAAACCAAATATATGTGATATTCTTCTTTTGTGCTAAATCTAATGAGAGTAAGATTCACACAACATTCATCAACCTCCCTTTTTTCTCTCAATTATAATAGATTTTCTTTGCCACTTCCTGAGATGTAATGTCCTTCATTTTACCTCCACTTTCCCTTTTTTTTTCTGTTACAATTTCCTTTCCACTTCTTTTTTATATTATGGCAGTCAAATAGGATTATACACGTACTCTCTATGCATACCCATAACAGAAATACAGTTCTCAATGGTTTTTTTTTCTTTTTCCCTTTTTATGATTCTCTTGAGTCATAAATTTGAAGGTCAAATTTTTTGTTTAGCTCTGGTCTTTTCATCAAAAATAAATGGAATTCACCAGTTTCTCTGAATGTCTATCTTCTTCCCTGAAAGAAAATGCTCAGTTTATCTGGGTAATTTATTTTTTGCTGCATTCCAAGTTCCTTCACCTTTTAGAATGTCAGATTCCAGGCCCTTTGATCCTTCAAAGTGGAAGCTGCTAGGTCCTGAGTAATCCTTATTGTGGCTCCTCAGAATCTGAATTGTTTCTTTCTGGTTGCCTGTAATATTTTTTCCTTGATAGTTCTGAAATTTAGCCATGATATTCCTTGGGGTTTTAATTTTTGGGTCTCTTTCAAAAGGTGTTCAGTGAATTCTTTCAATGGTCATTTTACCTTCTGATTCTGTGACATCTGGGCAGTTCTCTTTGGTTATTTCCTGAAAAATAGTGTCTAGGCTCTTTTTTTCAACATGGATTTCAGGGAGTCCAATAATCCTTAGATTGTCTCTCTTAGATCTATTTTCCAGGGCAGTTATTTTCCCAGTTAGGTTTTTTTACATTTTTCTTTCTTTTTCTTTTTGTTTTGGTTTTGCTTGACTGATTCGTGATGTCTCATTGAGACATTCATTTCCATTTATTCAGGTCTGAATTTTAGTGAATTATTTTCTTCATTTATTTTTTAACTTCTTTTTGTATCTGTCCAATTGAATTTTTAAATGAGTTGTGTTGTTCTATGTTCTATGGAAGTTATTTTCTTTTAACAAAACTATCTTTGAATGTGTTATATGCCTTTTCCAAACCCTTTTGCAAAGTTTTCATTTCCTTTCCCCATTTTTCTTTTAGCTCTCTTTTAAGATCCTTTTAATTTCTTTTAGGAGAGCCTTGTGTGATGGGGACTAGATTATATCACCTTTTGGGGCTTCATCTGGAGACAATCTGCCTTTAATCTCCTCAGGATTTGAAATCTGTTCTTCTCTTTCACCATAAAAGCTGTCAATCATCAAAGTTCTCTTTACTTTTTTATTCTTTTTTTTTAAAGTTAAGGTCTGTTTTTAGGGCAGGGAGGTCTTCTAAGCTTCCTCTACAAGTGGTGACTTCCTTTATAAGCAGCCATGGCTGCACTGGGTCAGTGTTGATTCACTCTCAGTGCTGGGTGGGTGTGGCCAGGTCTTGTGAGATTCTGATGTTTTGGGGTTCATTATTTACCTTTTGTGTTTATGTTGGATGTTTTATAACTTCTTTGCTCATCTATTGGCTGGCAACCAAGGCAGAGTGGCCAACATTACTGTAGATTCCTGTAGATTCCTCCCCATAAATTCTCTACCAGATGAAATCTGCACCGCCCTGCAGAATGTGCACTACCCTGGACTCTGCACTGACTCAGCTGGCAAATATGCTCTGCCTGCTTGTGCTTGGCTGCCTCCTTCTTGTTTTTGATTGAACTAAACCTTTTCTGGTGATCTTTGAAATTATCTTCTGCTGGCAATTTGTTGCACTCCCAATATTTGTGGATTCTGCGGGTCCAGAGCTAATTCAAAGGCTGGAATTGCTAATTAATCTGAAGCTT
This sequence comes from Antechinus flavipes, assembly GCF_016432865.1. NCBI lineage: Eukaryota > Metazoa > Chordata > Mammalia > Dasyuromorphia > Dasyuridae > Antechinus > Antechinus flavipes. The sequence continues at coordinate 618,264,571 of NC_067400.1, forward strand.
GTAGGAGAAGGGCAGAAAGAATCATGTGTCCTCTGATACATTGTTGGTGGAATTGTGAACACATCCAGCCATTCTGGAGAGCAATTTGGAACTATGCTCAAAAAGTTATCAAACTGTGCATACCCTTTGATCCAGCAATGTTTCTACTGGGCTTATACCCCAAAGAGATACTAAAGAAAGGAAAGGGACCTGTATGTGCCAAAATGTTTGTGGCAGCCCTGTTTGTAGTGGCTAGAAGCTGGAAAATGAAAGGATGTCCATCAATTGGAGAATGGTTGAGTAAATTGTAGTATATGATTATGGAATATTATTGTTCTGTAAGGAATGACCAGCAGGATGAATACAGAGAGGACTGGCGAGACTTACATGAACTGATGCTGAGTGAAATGAGCAGAACCAGGAGATCATTATATACCTCAACAACGATACTGTTTGAAGATGTATTCTGATGGAAGTGAACCTCTTCGATAAAGAGAGCCTTAATTGATCAAAGATGGACAGAAGCAGCTATACCCAGAGAAAGAACACTGGGAAATGAATATAAACTGCTTGCATTTTTGTTTTTCTTCCCGGGTTATTTCTACCTTCTGAATCCAATTCTTCCTGTGCCACAAGAAAACTGTTCAGTTCTGCACACATATATTGTATCTAGGATATACTGCAACCCATTCAACATGTAAAGGACTCTTGCCATCTGGGGGAAGGGGTGGAGGGAGGGAGGGGAAAAATCGGAACAGAAGTGAATGCAAGGGATAATGCTGTAAAAAATTACCCTGGCATGCATTCTATCAATAAAAAGTTATTAAAAAATTAAAAAAAAAAGAATCATGTGTCCTCTCCATCATCTTAGTTCCACCCTCAGAAGTCCCTAATACCCATCCAGTGGCTCTTAAATTATTTTTCCCTAATCTGTTTACAATTTAGTTATTGTTATGAGATACCCTATGCTTTTATTTTTAATTCTTTTTACTTAATTTTATTATTTCTTGTCATCTTAAGAAATTATTAGCTACTATTTGTCTCATTTTAATTTTCAAAAAATCTATTGCTTGTGCCAAGAATTTCCAGTTCTTTCATCTGCAGTTTTTAATTCTTTTCCATTTCTTCCCCTGGCACTCTTGTTTCTTTTTCTTTTCTTTCCTTTAGTGTTTTTACCTTATTTATTCTATAATTTTTATTTCTTTCCCATTCTGACTCTCACTTTATCTTTTCTAATAAGTTGAATCACAACTTTTGCTCTAGCTGGTTTTTCTTTCTTTCTAGGAAGTGTGCAAAGTTGATCACTGGGGAAGAATTTAGTCTTAATGACCGTGATGTTTTAACCTTACTTAACTTTTTGTGTTTAGTGTTCAGCCAGCTTACATGAGAGGGCTGTTCACTTAAGACTAATTCACTCTCCTGAGAACTAATTCTGTCTCCCAGTTATGCTATAATAGTGGAAGAGGTGAGGTGACACTAACTCTATTTCTTCATGTGTACTACTCAGGGTAGTCTTACTCTCATTTGGAAATTGCTTTATTCTTGTCCATAAAAGCAAATTACATGTTAAATTGTGCTGTCCCCCACACTGCTTTGCTTTGTTAAGTAAACTCCTTTTTCTGAGGTTGCCCTAACTGATTAGGACAAAGACTGAATGAAGATTTATTTTTTTAATTATAGTTTTTTTTTTTATTTTCAAAATATATACATCGGTAATTTTTGACATTGATCCCTACAAAAATTCTGTGTTATAATTTTTGTTCCTTCCCTTCTCCCTCTCCACCAGTCAGCAAGTGATCCAATATATGTTAAACATGGGCAATTCCTTTATACATATTTCCACAAACATTATGCTAAACAAGAAAAATTAGATCCAAATGGAAAAATGAGAAAGAAAACAAAATGCAAGAAAACAACAACAAAAAGAGTGAAAATACTAGATTGTTGTCCACATTGAGTTCCCACTGTCCTCTGTCTGCTGCAGATGACTTTCTTTATCACAAGACCATTGGAGCTGGTTGAATGACTCATTGTTTTTTAATTAAATTTAATTGTTGATAACTTTTTTTTGTTTTTAATTTTAGCTTTTTATTGACAGAAAATATGGGTAATTTTTTGACATTGACCCTTGCAATCCAATTCTTTCTGCTCCAATTTTTCCCTTTCTTCCCTCCATTCCTTCCCCTAGATGACAGGCAGTCTCATACATATTAAACATGTTAAAGTATATCTAAAATACAATATATGTGTACATGTTTATACATTTATCTTGTTGTACAAGAAAAATCAGATTTAGAAAGGTGAAAATAACCTGTGAAGAAAAACAAAAATGCATGCAAGTCACACTCATTTCCCTGTGTCTTTCACTGGGTGTAGGCTGGTTCTATTAATCACTGATCAATTGGATATGAATTGGATCCTCTCATTGCTGAAGTTAGCCACTTCCATCAGAGTTGATTTCATATAGTATTGTTGTTGAAGTGTATAATGATCTCCTGGTTCTGATCATTTCACTTAGCATCAGTTTATGTAAGTCTCTTCAGATTTCTCTGAAATCATCCTACTGACCATTTCTTATAGAACAATAATATTCTGTAATATTCATACATAACTTGTTTAGCCATTCTCCAACTGATGGGCATCCATGCAGTTGCCAGTTTCTTGCCACAACAAAAAGAGCTGCCACAAACATTTTTGCATATGTCGGTCCCTTTCCCTTCTTTGTGATCTCTTTAGGATACAGACTCAGTAGAACCACTGCATGATCAAAGGATATGCAGTTGGATACCCCTTTGGGCATAGTTCCAAATTGCTTTCCAGAATAATTGAATCAGTTCACAAGTCCCACCAACAATGTGTTAGTGTCCCAGTTTTCCCACATCCCTTCCAACATTTGCCATTATCTTTTACTATCATTTTAGCCAGTCTGAGAGGTGTATAGTGATATCTCAGGGTTGTCTGAATTTGCTTTTCTCTGATCAATAATGATTTAGAGCACCTTTTCATATGACTAGAAATGGTTTTAATTTCTTAATCTGAAAATTGCCTGTTCATATCTTTTGACCATTTATCAATTACAGAATGGGTTGAATTCTTATAAATTAGAGTCAATTCTCTATATATTTTAGAAATGAGGCCTTTATCAGAACCCTTGAGTGTCATTTTTCCCCTTATCATTGCTTCCCTTCCAATTTTATATGCTTTGGTTTTGTTTGTACAAAAACATTTTAACTTAATATAATCAAAATTGTTTATTTTGCTTTCAATAATGTACTCAAGTTTTTCTTTGGTTACAAATTCCTTCCTTTTCCAGAGATCTGAGAGATAAATTATCCTTTTTATTTCTGATTTGCTTATAATATCACTCTTTATGTCTAAATCATGAACTTATTTTGATCTTATCATAGTATAGGATGTTAGGTGTGGGTCAATACCTAGTTTCCACCATACTAATTTTCAATTTTCCCAGCAGTTTTTGTCAAATAGTAAGTTCTTATCCCCAAAGCTAGGGTCTTTAGGTTTGTCAAACACTAGATTACTATAGTTATTTGTGGGGTTCTCTTCTTTTATATAATATATGATCGTTCTCTGGGAGCAGGTTTCTTGGGGAGGTTTTCTGGAGGTAGCCTTAGTTTCAGTTCTAAGTAATAATCACTTCAAATGCAGCTAGGAGTTAAAATCCAGTCCTTTATTCTGTCCTTCAAAGTCTTGAGCTTCAGCCCCTAGCTCCCTCTGAATGTCTCCAGCCAGCACTAAGGTGCAATAAGGAATGAATCTGTCTCCGCCTCTGAGAGTGGACTTCTGTCCCTGGCCCTGAGAGCTTCTTACTTATATGCTGTACACTGAGTACACACCAATCATTATATCACTGGGAAACCATTACTTGTTGTAGGATTAAATCAATTCTAAACTAGATTTAAACATTGTCTCCTCAATTCCACTTAGTACCTTGTTTCAAGTTCTGGCCCATAACATCTCCTTGTAGGATCAGATCAATCATACTAAACCATGCTAAATTAGATAATTATTGTCTCTATCAATTCTAATGACTTAACACTTTGTAAGGATTCCAATAGTTATTGACTATTTTGCTCTGTGAACCTAACCTATTCTATCAATCGACTACACTTTTTCTTAGCCAGTACCCAATGCTTTGGTGACGACTGCTCTGTAATACAGTTTTAGGTGTGCCACAGCTTCATTTCCATTTTGTTTCATTAATTCCTTTGAAATTCTTGACCTTTTGTTCTTCAGATGAATTTTGTTATTATTTTTTATGGCTCTGTGAAGTGATTTCTTGGGAATTTGATTGGTATGGCACTGAATAAGTAAATCAATTTAGGTAGTATTGTTGTTTTTATTATATTAGCTCAGCCTACCCATGAGCACTTGATAATTTTCCAGAGATTAGATCTGACTTTTTCTTTGTGGAAAGTTTTTTGTAGTTGTGTTCATCTAGTTCCTGACTTTCCCTTGGCAGATAAATTCCCAAATATTTTATACTATCGACAATTATTTTGAATGGAATTTCTCTTTGTATCTCTTGCTGCTGGACTTTGTTGGTAATATATAAAAATGCTGATGATTTATGTGGATTTGTTGTGTCCTTTGTGTCCTGCAACTTTGCTAAAGTTGTGAATTGTTTTTAGTTGTTTTCTCTAAGTATATCATCATATCATCTGCAAAGCATGATAATTTGGTTTTCTCCTTACCTATTGTAATTTCTTTAATCTCTTTTTCTTCTATTATTGTCAAAGCTAGCATTTGTAATACAATATTGAATAATAATGGTGATAGTGGGCAAACTTTTTACACCCCTGATCTTATTGGGAATGGTTCCAGTTTATTCCCATTAAATCAGATGCTTGGTGATGGCTTTAAATAGATGCTATTGGTCATTTTGAGGAAAACTCCATTTATTTGTATATTCTCTAGTGTTTTTAATAGGAACAGGATTTTGTCAAATGCCTTTTCTGCATCTATTGAGATAATCATATGATTTTTGTTAGTTTGGTTTTGATATAGTCAATTATACTAATGATTTTCCTAATATTGAACCAGCCCTGCAGTCCTGGTATAAATCCTACTTGGTTATGGTATATTATGCTGGAGATAACTTGCTGTAATCTCTTTGCTAATATATTGTTTAAGATTAAAGATTTTTTCCAATACCAAGATATCTTTTAACAATCATGGCAACAATTTACACCCAAAGAGAGGACTGTGGGAACTGAGTGTGAATCACAACATAGCATTTTTACTTCTTTTGTTATTGTTGTTTGCTTTAATTTATTTTCTTTCCCATTTTTCTTTCCTTTTATATTTTTATGCAGCAAAATAATTGTATATACTTATGCCTATATTGAATTTACACATATTGAAAAAAAAACTGACAATCTCAGTAACCATGAAAGGATCACTCCCTGGCACGGCTATCACTGGGTGACCTCACCATCTAACTCCATAGCAGATTGGAGAGGACTCTCTCAGCTTTTAGAAGTCAAGAGGTCAGAGAATTAAACTTCCCAAACTCAAGAAAAATAACAAGAAATAGGTGTCAAGCGCAAAACTCATTTTTCTCCTTTTTGCATGAAGAAAAGAAGTGGTTTATATGCAGAACAGAGGCAGTAGTGAGTAGATTGTCCTGTCTAACACTAGGTTGCCACAAGAGAAAGGGATACAAGTATCTGTATAGGATCAGCACATAGAAAATCTGTTGTTGATTCTCACTTGAAACAAGCTGTCTGTTCAACCAAGAATAAACAAAACTCAAATAGTAGAGCTCATTTCAGACTAGAATTGTTACTTAGTAATTGTGGGAAACAAGTTTGATCAGATAAATATGGCACCTTTGATTACTGGAACCTGCATGTATTAAAAACCATAAAAAAGAACCAGATCTTTGGCAAATAGGTTATTGAAGAAGAACCTTTAAACAAAGAGATGTGAAATGAATGATGTTTATTACATTAAAATTAAAAAGTATTGTACAAACAAAACAATGCAATCAAGATTAAAAGGAAAGCAGGAAAGGGGAGAGAGGGATTGTACTTCAAGTTTCTCTAATAAAGTTCTCATTTCACAAATATGTAGAAAACTCAATTAAAGTAAGAATATAAGTTATTTCTCAATTGATGAATGGTCAAAGGATATGATAACATTTATCAAAAGAAGAAATAATTGCATTTTAGTCATTTAACTAAAGTGCATTTTTCATATAATAAATATATAAACCTATAATTATAAATATATAATACAAAATATAGCAAATGCATTTTAATCTTAACAAATTCTCTAAATCAGTATTGATTAGACACATTGCAAATTAAAACAATTCTGAGGCACCATCCCATTCCTATCAGATTACTCAATAAAACAGAAATGGAAAATGACAAATGTTGGAGGGAATGTGGAAAAATTGACAAACTAATGCAGTCTTAATAGAGTTGTGAACTGATGCAACCATTCTGTAGAAAAACTTGTGTTCTGTCTTAGGGCTAAAAAACTGTATACACTTTGGCCCATAAATATTAATATTAGTTCATATGGGAAATGGAGGGGCTTCCCATCAGTTGAGGAATAGTTAAACAAGAGGTAGTATATGATTGAGATTCTCGGCAATAAGATACAAGGCAATTCTAAATGGCTTTTTATGAAAATATTATAAACTTACAGAGAAAGAAATGATGGAATATGAATACAGTTTATAGCATACTTTGTAAAACTTGTTTTTAACAATTTTTCTTTCCTGTATTCTTTTTGGCAACATGGCTAATATGGAAATACATTGTATATAGTTTCACATGTATGGTCTATAGCAAAATGCTTGCTTCCTCAAGAAAGGGCCAAGAAAGGGAGGAGAGAAAGGAATCTGGAACTCCAAAATTACAAAAGCAAATGAATGTTAGCAATGATTTTTGACATTTAATTGAGAAAAATAAAATAAAAACATTCTTTAAAATGTAAAACACATGCTAGTTTGAAAGAAAAAACAAGAATTCTTTTTGTTTGATTTCCTGAGTTTGCCTTACTTGACTAGGGCAAGATTCTAACCAAGGTTCCTTTCAACATCCCACTTCAATTGAGACCTTCAAGACATTTTATAGGATCATGAAAGAAAAGAGACTGTTAAGAGACTTTAAAGTCAGCTTATACAAACATTTTATTTAGACAATGAGAGGTTCAGAGTGTGGAAAATCTTGCTGAGAGATTGTTTCTCTTCTAGCTGAGGGGAAACAATGTTGTTTTTTTTGAGACAACATTTCTCACGAAGTCAGGCTAAAGACTTTCTGTGCCTATAGAAACTGAATGCCCTACATTTGTATGTTTGTATGGAAAATTCATTCAAAGCAGTAACAGTGTAACTTTGGATGGGAAGGCAGGAAGTAGAGAGGCCTAGGAGAGGCTGATGTGAAAGAGGGCTTCAGGTCAGCCTGAAATGACACTTGGACAAACCTGAGGAGAGAGGCTCAGGAGAGGGTGGTTGGATTGAAAGGGATTAGAGTCCTTTGTGACCAAGAGAGACTAACACAGTGAACTGGAGATTATATAAGGTCATATATATTCAATATTTTGCAAACCTTCAAATGCTAACCAAACATTTGCTACTTTTATTATTCTTCATGAGAAAAGAGCCTAGGAAAGAATAAGGCTGTGAAAAACTTGAGATTGATTTAGAGGGGGATTTATCCTGAATCCCAAAGCTAATAAGGGAAGCTCCATTTCTTTCTGAGTGGCAGGTGGTGACACATTCAGATGTACTTTAAAAATAGCTTTCTGATTTGGGGATGTGTGAGAGGATTGGAAAGTGGAAAGACTTGAGTTGGAGAGACCAATTAGGAGACTAATCAAATATCCCAGGTGAGAGGTAATGAAGGTCCAAATGAATGCCCTGGAAGATTTTGCAAATGCTTGCTAATGTGGAGTGTACAAAAATGAGGAATTGGAGAAAGTGGCAGAATAGTAATCTTTGTAGGAAAGAGAACACAGAGAAGGACCAGAAGAGAAGGTATATGATGATAGTTTGGGGATCATGGCAGTTGGCACTGAGAGCAATTGACTGCAGTAGGTTCTTGCCTGCCTTGATGTCCTTCCTCTTACCAGGAGGGTTCAGGGCAAACAAATTGGACGAGGGCCAGTGATGGCTGCTGCCTTCCCCAACCCATGGGAGAAAGAAATTGTCCCTGATGAGGACAGTGCCATTAACTCCTGCTGAAGTTCATAAAAACATAACTGTTTTAAAAACACTTAATTACCCTTGAATTCACTCATGGATTTTGGGGTTTTTCATAATAATAGCTAACAATATCTATTCTTTATATAGAACTATAAAATTTGTGATGCTCCATACACATATTCATTTGATAATGAATTGTAAATGCAGCAGGAGACCCAAGATCCCATCTCTGGGGCTGTGGTTGATTCTGTAAGTGTGCCAGAAATTATTCTTCTCTGTTACACTGGATGCCCTTCTTGGTGCTGCTGCAAGATGGACCTGGATCACCTTAATGTCCTGTACCAAATAGAGCTCTTGGGCTGGCTCTAGAACACAACTAAAAATCTCAGGAAGGAATAGAACCAACCCCAATCTTTCATGGATGAGAATTAGAGCTAACATCTGCGCAGTGGTGATCAGTCATGAATGAGACTGCCTTAGTCATGCCGGGTGTCCAGTTTCCATCTTTGAGTGCAGCTCTCCTTGTGTCCTCCAGGAGGCATCAGCAAAATACAAACGGCTCTGTCTCCCATCATCTACCCAGTACTAATCCAGATAGAGATAGATGGCAACTCTCTTCCACATCAGATCCCTCTAGAGTATTTCTAAGGACAGCAGCTGATCTTCAATAGGGCTCAGAGCACCTGAACCTTTCTAAAGGAGAATATGAATACAACCTATGGAAAAGGGACCTTGGCTCTCTGGAAAGATCAGGGAATACCCAGAGAGCCTGCCTTAACCTTTTACACCAGCGAGAGGGAAGAGGAATGAAGATGTGTGTGTGTGTGTGTGTGTGTGTGTGTGTGTGTGTGTATGTGTGTAAGGGGAGCTCTCCATAATGAACCCCGGAATGATACTGTAACACAGAGCTCCTAAAGTTCTCCCATTCCTTACCTGACTGAACCTCTTAAGAGCCTCTCCCCAGATGGCCAGGGAGTAGCGACCTCCCTTAAACACTTACACTAGCAGAGGCTCAAAGCTGTGGAGCCAGTGCCTTGGGGGAGTGTTTTGCCAACTTTTACTTCTCCTGGCAAAGCAGAGGAAGACAGAGAATCTTGTTGTTGGAGTTATTGAGGTATCAGGTACATGTGGTGATGTCTTCTCCGAAAGGATTCAAGCTCAGATAGTTTCCAACCCAAGCACAGGCCTTTAATGGTATTTAAGCCCTCAGTGGATAGGCCAAGTTTCTGGAATCAGCAGCCCAGCAAAGCAAGACTAGGATTCTTATAGCACTAATGGTGCTGATTACACCACCAGATATGTACATTTTGAGGTTATAGGAGGAGTTTGCTAACATGAGGAAGTTCTAAATCCTTGATGGAACTATGCATGTAGTTCCCAGAATACATATAGAAAAGCCCTTTTAGAGGAGTATCTTGCTAATGATAGAATAGCTAGCATAGGTTTGACCAGGGACAACAAAGAAGTGGAATTTCACAGGAGCAAAGTTGGGGGAAAGATTTATTGAGGGTTGCAGTCCAGTGGCTTCTTCTGCATCATGTTAATGCTACTTTCTTATTGGCTGATTTCTATGTTATGTTTTGTGGTAACCATCATGTGGAAAACTTGTCATTACAGAATATGCTGGCCTGCTCATTGTTCTAGCAATGCACATGATTAATTATTTCTGTGGCACTCTAGGATGGAGGGTAACAATCAGAATCCCATCAGAGTCAAATCATCTTTATCTGAGTTAAACCTTTGCTACTTATCACTTGAGTTGCATTATGTAGGTCCCTTAAATTCTGGGCCTAGATTTCCTGTTCTGTAAAGTGAAGTGGTTGGAACAAATTATCTGTAAGTCCCCTTTCAGCTCTGGGATCCTGTGGTTTTTCCCTTCCCTGGGAGAAATCCCACCAAGACTATTGGCCTAAGAATATCTCTTCCCATGTAAATTTTTGTGAGATTTTTCAGGATATTTGCTAATGTGAGAAATGAATGGGGATTTATTTTACAGAGTTGTGAAAATTAAATTGGAGAAATGAAATTTAAACTAGAAAATTGAAACCCATAAAAGAAAGTAACGAGGTTTGGAGCTTTTCCATTTGAATGGGAACCCTCTGAACTTTGCCTGGTTACGTTATCTTGACCATAAGAATGTAACTCGTTCAGTGCTGGGACTGGCTCATCTAATCAGGGCTGGTAGCCTCAAATTGAAAAAAAGAATATTTTGAAATTTTTCCTCTTACTCTTCAGGTTTATCTTTCCCATAGGAATGTAGACTCTTTGGGGGCAGGCACTGGTTATGTGATGAGAGATAGAGATTTACATTCTGTAATATCTGTAAAACCCAATTGTTGGAGAATTGGGGGAGGGACTTGTACTTCAGGATAGGAAATACCACACTGTCTTTGTTGTTCCAAAAGTATGTCTACTAATTTTAGACCCCCATTCCTGTAAGAATGTAAAAGAAATTTTTTCTGCATTCATCAGTAAGTCAGTGAAGTTCTATAATATATTTTGTTTCTTACAGATAGGGGATCTGTCCAGAATCTAGACCTCATTAGTTGGAAGCAGCCCCTATCAAAGCATGAGAAGATTTTGATTTCAATAGTCTAGTGCATTGTCACCAGTGTACCCCACTCATAGACTATTCAATCCCTAGGACCATGTGGGTGAATAATGTGTGGGACAGTAGTGACCACAAAAACAATTAGAGATTCTCAGAGGAAGAAAAAACTAACAGGAGTTTATTATGATCTCCCAAGAAAGAGCATCTCCCAACCAGTTGAACATCAGTTAAAGGAGTGCAAATCATATACTGCAAAACACAAGATTAAATAGAACATAAATGTCCTCCCCCTTGACCTTTTCTTCTATTTTCTGGGGGGATCTATGCGTATACTCTCAACATGGAAATCTATCTCAAAAACAAAAGATTAAATTGCCTTTAAAAGAAGTTCTTAAAAGCTAATTTAAATGGTGGGAAACAGAAGAGGATGAACAAATGCAGCTTTTTAGCTATATTTCCACTCATTATTGCAAAGTTTCAAGTCATAATTAGCACACAGTTTAAGGTTATATTTCCATGACCCGTTTATTCCCTTAGTTTACTCCATTCAATAAGACCAGAATCCAGAATCAAGAGAATCAGGAAGGGAAAAAGAAAGTAGGTTCCATGGTAAACATGCAAAGGCCAAATAAAAGAAAGTGGACTATCTGCTATTGCCTTTGGTGGTTGGGCAATCTTATGTAGGCCTGAGGTCTCAGACAAATAAGTAAGATGGGAAATTTACTAGCATCAGAAAATAAAGAGTAACAAAGGAATGCCCTTAAGGAAAAGGATATCAGGAAATCTAGGGTTGAGTAAATGTTAGCGTAGTCTGTGCTCACAGTTTGAAAGATTTCCACACCAGAGTGCAGCAAGGATCTGCACAGGGATACTTACAAGAAACTCTAGGGGAGAAGGAGTAAAAAAGTGGATTTCTGAAAGAGACACTCTTCTAAGGAACAACTCTGTACTAGAGAAAAAGAAGAATTTAAAAGCTCTGTGTGTGTGTGTGTGTGTGTGTGTGTGTGTGTGTGTGTGTGTGTGATCTTCTATTCTTCTCTCTCAATCAGCTGAATTACAAAGGAATATATCTGGCCATTTAGCACTTTAGAAGTACTTGTTTTGTGTCTCTGTGTTGTGTTTTTGTTTGCCTGTGTGGCACCTTATTTTGATAAGTTGAATTTTTCTTCAAAGTTAAACATCCAAGTTTCAGCCTCTGGACTTCTCTCCCTTGGAGAGGAATGTCCAGATTTGCTCCTTGAGATGGTATGTCCAATCCAGCCTCTCCAAAGAATGGCAGGCTCTCCTAAACCTTCACCCCATGCCCTAGAGTTAGCCTCAGTTTTTCTCCAGATGGGTCCCTGCATCCCCCATCCCCAGAATCTTAAATTCTTCTCATAGAACTCTGGTCTCTGTAGAAGGGTGTGATCTACCTCAACGTGTCTAGGAAAATCCAATTTATACTTTACTTTTCCCCTTCCTTATGTTGAAGGGTGAGAGATACCCTAACAGTGATGGGGTCTCCAGGCCGGTGTCACAATTCCATAACTCACACACATACATGTGTATATCATACATGTATGTGTTTACATGCATAAACATACATATAAGATATGTATTCTCTCTTCCAAAGTCATTTGACAGAGAATAATAGAAAAATAATTTTGGGTAAGATCTAATAGGGCTGGGATGCAGAAAATTGTTATCTCTTTTGACAAGAAAAAGGATGTTTAAATTGGTATAAAGGAAAGAATGTATCTTTAGCATAGGCATTGACAGGAGACAAGAGAAAACTTTTTTCTTTATCAATTAGCTAATCACTGTTTGCAATATTCCTAATGCAAGTTTTTTAAGAGTAGAGAAAGAGATGAGTTCCTGGAAATATTCAGAGCCTCAATAATTTTCTTTTATAATTGTAAAGTAATAAAAGGAGGTAGCATTAAACACTGACATAGCAGCATCATGCAGAAAAGAAAAGAATTGCAATAACAGGAAAGAGAGGGTGAAATAAACACAATCCATTTTCCATAATATACTGATCTCCAGCCCCTGACTCAAAGTTCTGAGGCTCTTTCTCATCCTTGGGATCATATTGGCCAGTCCTATGATGTTGAAAAAATCTTTGATCTCTCTCAATCTAATTTTTCTTCTACAAAATGAGGAAAAATAACTTCTGGTGATGTCACAAGTCTGTAAAAAAGAGAACAACACTGAAACTTGCTTGGTTTTTAGCATGCCTAGCCTGCCAATAATCAAAATCCCATAAGTGGTCTATGATATGGGGGCTTGGCACCAAAAGTTGGGGTGTGATCATGTGAAGAATTTACAGTGGCCATTGTCTTTGAGAAAAGGTAGGTTTATTTAGGGAAATAAGTTACAGACAAAAGGAAAGAATGCAATAGACACTGGAAATGGCAAATGTGAAGTAGACTAGGAGAGCATGTAAAAGACAAGTTCCTCAGGGAAACTTTCAATTACCAGTAGAAAGGAAGCTGGCCATGAGGTTGGGGCACACCCTTAGCTGGCAGGCTAGATCCTGAAAAGTTCTTAGCACCCTTAAAGAGTTAGTTAGCTGTACAATGGGACTGGGAAGCATAGTGGAATTAGCAGAGGTAGCTCCAGAAAAAATTCAAAGACATGCTCCCTTTCAAAATTTAGGATATGAAGTATACCCAAAGGTGCTTACAGTACAAAAACTGTCCTTAAGAACAGAGAAGCTAAGCACCTTAAATGATTTTCAGAAACTGATAGGAGATATCCAATGGATGTGACTAGTGTAAGGCCAGACTACCTATCAATTGCAACCATTATATGATATTTTAAGGGGAGACAGTGCTTTAAACTCATCACACCAGCTTACAAAAGAAGCTCAAGAGGCTTTGAGAGACGTTGAATTGGCTTTATCCAATGTGGTTGAAAGAGTCACTCAAAAACCCTTGGAAATATCAGTTTTTGACCCACAAGAGGCACCCACAGCAGTCCTTCATCAAGGAGACAGTGTGATAGAGGGGGTGAACCTCCCAGCACAACCAGAACAAAGCTTTACTCCTTACCCAGTGCTTGTGGCTAGAATTTTATTAAAGGAAATTAAGCAAGCAGTACAATTGTCTGGGACAAGACCTGACAAGATATACACATTTTATACCAATACACAAATTAATGTGTGCTGTGAGACCATCCCAGAGTGGCAAATTTTATTAGCCATGGCTCCAAATTTTACACATGGGTCTCCATTAAAGATAACCAGACTATTACCTAATTGGCGATGGATTCTTGAAGAAAAAGTTTCTAAAGTTCCTCTTAAAGGACCAGCTATCTTTACAGATGCATCCAAACATAATATTTGTGCTGTATACTCTCATGATTTAACTATAAAGAGAGTAGTCAGAACTCCTTTTCAGTCCACTCAGCACCATGAATTGGAAGCGATCATTCTAGCTCTTACTTATTATCCAGGAGACATAAATATAACATCTGATTCAGCCTATTCAGTAGGTGTGGTACAAAGAATTGCCACAGCCCAAATAAAATTTGCAGCCTCTAATATATATCAGCTCTTTAAGAAACTTCAAGAGCAAGTGAGAAAGCATCCAGGTAATTATGCCCAAAAAATTATCAAATTGTGCATACCCTTTGATCCAGCAGTGTTTCTATTGGGCTTATATCCCAAAGAAATACTAAAGAAGGGAAAGGGACCTGTATGTGCCAAAATGTTTGTAGCAGCCCTGTTTGTAGTGGCTAGAAACTGGAAAATGAATGGATGCCCATCAATTGGAGAATGGCTGGGTAAATTGTGGTATATGAATGTTATGGAATATTATTGTTCTGTAAGAAATGACCAGCAGGATGAATACAGAGAGGACTGGCGAGACTTTCATGAACTGAGGCTAAGTGAAATGAGCAGAACCAGGAGATCATTATACACTTCGACAACAATATTGTATGAGGACATATTTTGATGGAAGTGGATTTCTTTGACAAAGAGACCTGAGTTTCAATTGATAAATGACGGACAAAAGCAGCTACACCCAAAGAAAGAACACTGGGAAACGAATGTGAACTATCTGCATTTTTGTTTTTCTTCCCGGGTTATTTATACCTTCTGAATCCAATTCTCCCTATGCAACAAGAGAACTGTTCGGTTCTGCAAACATATATTGTATCTAGGATATACTGCAACATATCCAACATATAAAGGACTGCTTGCCATCTAGGGGAGGGGGTGAAGGGAGGGAGGGAAAAAAAATTGGAACAGAAACGAGCATCAATATAAAGTAATTATTAAATAAAAATTAAAAAAAAAAGAGAGAAAGCATCCAGGTAAGATTTATATTTTGCATGTCCACTCTCATAGTGGACTTCCAGGTCCCATTTTTGATGGTAATTCAAAGGCAGATAGTTTTCTAACTATGCTGGTCAATACTCCTTTATTCCAAGAAGCCCAGGAATTGCATTCTAAATATCATCAGGCTGTTCAAGCTTTACGTTTACAATTTGGAATAATAAGAGAGGAAACCAAGAGCATAGTAAAACCCTGTATGGCTTGCATTCCTTTCCATGCTCCTACACTGCCTGCAGGGAAGAACCCTCGTGATTTGAGACCCAATGAAATCTGGCAAATGGATGTGATCCATTATAAATCTTTTGGCCGTCAGTCTTTTTATCTACTTTGTGGTAGACACCTTTTCAGGATTCACTTTTGCAATACCAGCAGCAAAATAGACAGCCTGAGAGGTCACTGAATTCCTCACACAAGCATTTGCCATTATGGGTGTGCCACAACCAATAAAAACAGACAATGGTCCTGCATATACTTCCAAATATTTTGCAAACTTTTGTGCACAATATAAGATTTTACACACCACTGGCATACCTTTTAATCCTCAAGGACAGGCAATAGAGGAGAGGAGAAACAGAGACATTAAGATACTCCTCCAAAAACAACAGAAAGGGGGAGCCACAGGTAACCCTAGAGAACTTCTAAATCTAACCCTTTAAATTATTAACTTCTTGATTTTTGACAAAGATGCACTGGCTCCGGGAGACAGGTTTTATCTGGAAGGGCAGTGTCTAGTGCGAACAGCTCCACTCTCTTTAGATAATCGCCAGGTGATGTGGAGAGACCCAGCAAGAGGTGAATGGAAGGGACCATATATGCTAACTGCTTGAGGGAGAGGTTTGCTTGTATCGCTACAGGTGGAGAAGGAATCAAATGGGTGCCAACGAGCCGTATTTGCCTTGTCCATCACAGAGAGACAGAGCAGACCCTGAAATGAAGGAGAAGACCCAAGAAATATCAGGTGGTTCTGTTGCTGATTGTGCTCACCATTGAAAGAGCGTGGCAGTTACAGCATTTGACTCATGGATATTGAAAATTGTTGGACTTCAAAACTCTCAGGAATCATTGGATTCTCTGAGACATGATAAGATTGTTGTAGGACTTGAAAACCCTCAGGAATCATTGAATTCTCTGAGACATAAGACTTAAAAGCCCTCAGGAATCATTGAATTTTCTGAGAAATGATAAGACTGTTATAGGACTTCAAAATCTGCTGGAAGCATTGGATTCCCTAACACATAAAAAGACTTTCGCAGGTCTTCAAAAACTTGGGGTGAATCATTGCATTTCCTGATCTGTGAAGCAATGGACAGTAGATTGGTTTTGGAGTATCTCTTGTCTGCTGAAAAAGGTGTATGTGTGACTGCTATTTACATACCCTCCTTCTAGGACTTCTGGCAATCCTTTACAACACCATGTTGATTTATATTGTTTGTTATACTGCTACTTGCATATACAATTCATGTTTGTTACACCCCATCGAGCCTGCACTGACTGAGGGGAGGGTCATCACTAATAGCCTCTACGTTATTGCTATGTGTTTGTGTAATACCTCCCATGCTGATGGATTTGTGCATAATAAGACCCTTCAGCCCAGAAACCTACTAGCAATCCCCACTTCCCTTTGGTGCTTTCATCTCCCTTCCTGACATGTCAGGGAGGGTATGATCATTTCCTTTTTCATGCTTTCATCTCCCTTCCTGAGATGTCAGGGAGGGCAGGATCATCTCCTTTTTAGTGCTTTCACCTCCCTTCCTGAGAAGTCAGGAGGGTCGTGATCACCTCCTTTTTGGTGCTTTCACCTCCTTTCCTGAGAAGTCAGGGAAGGTGTGATCACCTCCCCTTGGGGGCTCTGACCTCCCTGAGGATTCAGGGATGGCATGATCACCTGTGTTCTAAAACAAAAGAAAGCAGGAGATGTAATGGGCTGGAGCTCGAGTTGATGCACTGACATCCCAAGCACATGAGGCTAAATAGTAATTGGTATACTCTATTAATATATATGCTTGGAGAAAGAATGGCCCCCGCCCACTCTTTGTGCAAGTCCTGATGTGTTGTATAGGAAATGATGATTTTGGTGGGTGGAGGCAGAGGGGCAGGAAGAGAGGTGGGGTGGAGGCTGCTGGCTGGCTTCTTGTTGCAGCTGCTCACATTGCGATCGCAATCCTTCTTCACCTCCACTAAGAATAAAGATCGAAGATTTTCCCCTAACCTGAATTCCTGACTCCGGCTGATTTTAAATATATGGTCATCACAAGTTTCTTTTTCATATCATAATAAAATCAAACTATACCCACATTCTGTAAGTAAAGCCATAACAGAAATATAGTTCTCAAGAATTCTTTTCTTTTTACCTTTTTATGTTTCTCTTGCTTCTCTTGAGTTCTATGTTTGGAAATCCAATTTTTTGTTTGGTTCTGGTCTTTTCATCAGAAATAAGTGAAATTTACCTTTATCATTGAATGTCCATCTTCTTCCCTAAAATATAATGCTCATTTTAGCTTGATAGCTTATTCTCGGCTGTAATCCCAGTTTTTTTTTTTGTTTTTTTTTTTTGCTTTTGGGAATATCAGATTTCAGCCCCTTTGATCCTTTAAAGTGGAAGCTGCTGTGTCCTGGGTAATCCTAATTGTGGTTTTTCAGTATTTAAATTGTTTCTTTCTGGCTGCTTGCAATATCTTGTCCTTGGTATGCTCGTTCTGAAATTTAACCATGATATTCCTTGGGGATTTAATTTTGGGGTCTCTTTCGGGAGATGATCATTGGATTCTTTCAATGGCTAGTTTCCTTTTTGATTCTAAAATATCAGGGCAGTTTTCTTTGATGATTTCCTGTAAGATAATGTCTAGGTTCTTGTTATCATCATGGCTTTCAGGAAGCCCAATAATCCTTAGATTGTCTCTCCTAGACCTATTTGGTATATCAGTAGTTTTTCCTAGGAGATATCTCACATTTTCTTCTATTTTTTCATTTTTTTGTTTTTGTTTGACTGATTCTTGAAGTTTTATTGAGTCATTCACTTCCATTTGTTCAATTTTACTTTTTAGTGTGTTATTTTGTTCAGTTAACCTTTTTTTTAGCTCTTTTTGCAATTGGCTAATTAAATTTTTTTTGTTGCATTCTTTTTCCATTTTTTCCACTCCTCCTTGCAATGATCTCAATTCCTTTCCCCATTTTTCTTCTAACTCTCTTTTAAGATCCTTCATGCAATTTTCAAAGAAAGTCTTGTGAAATGGGGACCAGCTCATGTCTCTCTTTGGGGCTTCTTCTGGAGTTGCTTTGCCTTTAGAAATATCAGGATTTTGAGGTCTGTTTTTCTCTCTCTCCATAACAGCTGTCTATGGTCAGGATTCTTTTTGTTTTTATTCATTTTTTTAAGTCTTAAGGTCTGTTCAAAATAGCAACAGCTGCTTTAATTTCCCATGGGGCAGTTCTGCTGATTGATTTTCACTGTAGGTAATGGTGGCTAGATCCAGTTCTTCCTGGGCTCAGTGGTTTACAATTTGTTTTGAACTAAAAGCAAATCTGTTAAACCACCTGCTTGCAATCACAGAAGATTCTCAGGTGCACAGAACCTACACCACTCTGACTCTCCACTCAAGTTTCTTGCCCCTGACTCTCTATGCTGCGGTCTGAGTTCAGCAGACTGTCCCCCTGCCCGATTGAAACAGACCTGTTCTGAATTTCTTCCAGAGATCATTATTGATCACAAAATATATAATTTTGATTATATGAAGTTAAAAAGTTTTTGAACAAACAAAACTAATGCAGACAAGATTAGAAAGGAAGCAATAAAGTGGGAAAACAATTTTACATTCAAAGGTTCTGATTAAGGCCTCATTTCTAAAATAGATAGAGAATTAACTCAAATTTATAAGACTCCAAGCCATTCTCCAATGGATAAGTGGTCAAAGGATATGAACACACAATTTTGAGATGAAGAAACTGAAACAAATTCTAGTCATGAAAATGTGCTCCAAATCACTATTGATCAGAGAAATACAAATTAAGACAACTTTGAGATACCACTACACACCTGTCAGATTGGCTAAGATGAAAGGAAAAAATGACAAAATTGTCTTGTTATTGCCATGGATAATGATCTTTGATCAAAGAAAGGACAGAGTGAGAGAAGACCTAAAACCCTATATCCAAAATGTCACAAGAGCTTCCACTGGGCCTCAGAATGTGGATTGAAGCAGGGAAATGAGTGGCAGGGCCCAGCTCCAAGATTTAAAAGACAGGTGGGACATGATGGCAGCCGAAGTTACACCTTTAGAAGTTCAGGACTATGCTGTGATCAATCAGCAAAAAAGCAATCAAATGGGAAAAAGGGATTACATGAATTAGCAGAAAAATAATCAGATGGCAGAAAGGGATTACAATTGGGGAGAATACAGGCTTTTTTAACCCAACAGAAGGGCAGTGTCCAGTGAGAGGAGCTCCAATGTAATTGCTAGGTGATGAGAAGAGATTTAGAAAATGATAACTAGATGGGACTAGATAGGTTAACTGCTTGGGAGAGAGAGTTTGCTTGTATTCTATAGTTGGAGAAGGAATCAGATGGGTGCCAACGAGCACCTGGAGAGAGACAGAAAAAAAGAGAAAAACCTCAATACAAAGGAGAAGACCTAAGAAACATCTGACACTGAAAGAGCATGGCTGATAATAAGACTGTTATAGAACTTCAGAAACAGCAGGAATCATTGGATTTCCTGAGATAAAAAATTATCTTATCAATAGCTTATCAATAGGCTTTGCAGAACTTCAAAACTTGCAGGAATTATTGGATTTCTGGCACATTAAGTTATGGACAACAGATTCCCTTTGGACTATTTCTAGGATTTAAGGACATGTATAATTCCTCATGTTGATTCATGTTATTTGTCACATCACTACTAGCCTGTGTTACTATGTGCTTAATATATGTAATTTATGTAATTATGTGTAATACCTCCCATACTGATGCAGAATGAGAATTTATTAAGCACTTCCTCCATCCCAAGCATTGTTCTCAGGATCCCAATTTTATGCATGATTAACCCCCACTTTGTCATCCAACTCAATAGGAAACTTTCCTAGGAGGAAAGCTTCTCTGGGACTCCAGGTCATCAGGTTTTAGGAGAAACGGTTGAGGTTATGAAGTGCAGACTCTTCCCATAACAGGTCACTAGAATGAAAAATGACCAGTTGACAGGGTGAGACCCCAAAATATATTGGCAATATGGGCCCCTGTCACAAATCATCCCAAAAGAAGCTGTAAACATAGACTAATAAATCAAGGGGCAAAGATTTTATTACATTACTAAGAGCAGGTAAATCCATGATAGTCTTTGGCAAGGAAAGGGGTTTTTGTGGTTAACAAGGGAAAAGACAAGTTCCCTAATGGAACTCACAATTAACTAAGAGAAAGACACCATTAAAGGAAAAATGCTGAGAGGTGGAAGTATATCATTGACTGATGGGCTAAAATTAATAGAGAAGTTTAGCAGACTAATCACTGACTGTTGACTTCACTCTAGAAGGGATTTAGCACCCTAAAAAGAGTTAGCAAAGAACTACAGTAGGAGCAACTCTTTGATAAGGGAAATATAATCTTGGGCTTTTGAAATCATACCTTAGCTTTTTGGTTAGATAGAGTAAAGACAAAGTTTCAAAAAACCTCTACCTGGGGTAAGACTGTAGCAAAAGCCTACTTGCCACTTGAACTTCAATAGGCCCTTTGGTGCCTTTCCTTGCTTACCTCAGGGAGTTTTATAATCCTATTGATGTAATATGATTTTGTGGTCCCCTGCTTTTAGCTGGCTTCTGTTCTGACAATAAGTCAGCGATTCTAGATTTTCTGTCTCAGGAAATACCCATGCACAACCTGTCTGATTCTGATCATTCCTTAGATAGCTTTTGGCTTCAGGAAATTCCCACAGATCAAACTCATGAGACAATAGTGAATAAGAGCACTCCTCAATTCGTTGCTGACTGGGAATCTTATCAGTGAGATCCCAATTCTGGAGACCACTCTTTCCTACCTATCAGACATAGAATTAGCATATCTATGATAGAAATTGGATAAACATCTCTCTTCTTGCATCTGTTTCTCTGCTGAGTTCCCTTACAATTCAGCCCGCTTTTGTAATGGCGTTCCAATTACTATTACAATACAGCTTTGCCCCTTGACTAGAAGATGGGTTCAAGCCTGCAAATTCTTTTGAGACACATTGCAACACTGGTCTGTGACCCCAAACTTTTGGGGTCCCCCTTTGTTATGGGCCAGAATTTGAAACAAGGTGATAACTCAATGGAATTGATGAAAACAATGCTTAAGTTAACACCTTTGAGAGTTTATACACTAGTTCACATGTTTGGGAGATTTCACAGTTCAGTATGAGATATCTAAATTCACACACCTCCCATAATCCCACTCTCAGAGAAGGAGTCAACCTTTGAGTTTACCCCTCTAAAAGAGCATAAAAACAGCTGAGCTCAGTCAGGAGAGTTCAGTTGAAAAGATTAAAAGGGGAGCGTCAGTTAAGGAGATTGAGAAGCTAATCTGCAGTTGGGCAGAACCAAGTTCAGAGGGAGCTGGAGGTGACAAAAGACAAGCTGCAAGAGCTCTTGGAACCAAGGAGTGAGATAGGCCACTAAGAAAACTAACCTGGCTATTTTGGAAGAGACAATAAAAGACTGTACTTAAGTCCCTGGCTGTATTTGAAGGGATTATTACTTGGAATGGAAACTAAGGCTGCCTCCAGAAAACTTCCCCAAGAAACCTGCCCACAGAGAGAACCATTATATTCTAGAAAAAAAGAACACCACACCCCTTTCCCAAACTCAGCACCATTACTGCTTTGACTTTCTCTGCTAATGTCCACCTGGATACCCAGGATTGCATCAGTACTACACAAAGCAGCTCAAGGAATTGTAACTTTGCTTCCAAGACCCTTCAAATTAACCATCAGCTCCCCAGCTGGAGGCCTTGGCTGTTGGCTGACACAGGTACTTGAGAACTGTCTTTAGTAAAGATAGTCCTGACTTTCTCCAGGCAATAAAGAACACAATTTCCTGCTCCAGGAAATCCCAGAGACTCAGTTAGAGGAGACCTCAAGCAATGGTCTTCAAGTTGGATGTCCATCCTGCCTGCAGACTCCCACTGGTGATGGGAAATCCACTCCCTCCTGAGGTAGTAGCACAATTGAATGAAATCAATCCGATTGTCTCTCTCTCTCCTCTCTGAATCTGGGAATATTTAGGAGTCAAAATGAAGGTAAATTCTCATAATCTCTCCTAGGATGTCTGACAGCAAAGACAGCCAAAGCCAGGAAACTGCCCATTCGATAGTCAGGAGCAAATCATGACCTAGGACGATGGGCCCCTATTGTTCCTGCAGCCCCACAGTCCAAGATCAACTCATCTTTGTTGACTTAAGTGCCCCTGGGGCTCAGTTCTACTCTAGTATGGCCAGATGCTCTGGATTAGACAGGGTTCTTTGATTGGGTCTAGAACACAGCCAATATCAGGTAGGCTCTAAATGATCTCAAAGCCTTGGTGGGTAAGGATAGGAGCCAATATCTGTCTAAAAGTGATCAGACAAAATCATTTGTCCTGGGGAATCCAGCCTAGACATCTGTCTCTAGCTGTAGTTCTTTTTGTGCCCTCCAGGTGGCAGTGACAGAATACAAAGGCTCTGACCTGTTATTCAATAAACCAGCTCCCCACTAGAAGGGGGAGGAAGCCCCAGTCCTCTCTGGAACTCTCTGGAGTGCTCAGGAAAAACAAAGGGATCCAGGCTTAGGTCACAGAGAAGATGGAAAAGGAAACCAGAGGGGCTGAACGCCATCTTTTCCTCAATGACCTGCCACCCAGAGCTCCAGAGGCCCGAGGCCAAAAGTTCTGCCCAAGCAGGATGCCCTTAGAAGCGATGGAGCAGTAAAATGGGTTTTCCCCAGAGCTGGACATTTCAAGAATGCGCTGGGCTGAGGCCCAGGAAGGCCCAAGGCTGGATTTGGGGACAGAAAAGCACTTGCTTTTGTGTATTCCCCCTGTGAGCCCAGGCAGGGCACCACATCTTTGGGTCTCTTTCTGCCACTGTCAAATAAAGTGATCTTGTGGTTTCACCTTATCTTGTGGGGGGAGGGGATGCCATTGCATCTGGCCCCTTGACCCACATTTCCTCTTTCTGTCCCCCAGACCTCACAGATCCACAGCCCTTGGCTTAATGTACTGAAACTTCTGAGCTGGTCCCCACTCGTTCCCTGTGTGAGCAGGAGCTAGTCACTCACCCGTTCCTCTTCCACACTGGGAAATCTGGGTCGCTCTTGCACAATCACAAGATTGTCTTTATTGTCTTTAGCAAAATGGGGTTTTTAATGAGTCTTTCTTCCCTTCTTAGACTGCAAGCCACAAAGCGGGGAATGTGGAGATTCTGCCTTCCATGCCCCAGGAGAGAGCGCAGACAAGGTTTAGACTTAAGATCTGAGGGACGCTGCCAAACTGGGTCTGTAGTTCCTACTCTTCACTCCCAACTTGCTTCAAGTCTCCTCTACCCCTCCCTCCTTAATGCTGGGGCCTTCCCTCAGGTGTTCTCCAAATTATCCTCGATTGGTCTTACTGGTAGAGTCTTCTCCATTAGGAGACAGGGACTTCTACATTTCTTTGTATCCCCAGTACTCAGACTGCCTGGAAGGTGCTTACAAAGTGTTATTGACCAACCTAATCAAAGGTCCCTTAGGTTCTTAGACCTGTCCCCCTCTCCATCCTTCCCCTTCAGCCCCATCCACAGCCATCTTGGCTCAAGTTTTTGTGCCCTCACCCCTCCCTCCTCCCAAAGGCTGGCTAGTGCTCCTCCTTCACTGAGCGAAGTGATTTCCAGATATTGTCCCATTTGATCCTCTCAGGAAGCCTGGGTAAGGCATGCTAGTACCCATCACACAGTTGAGGAAACAGAGGCAGATAGTTGAATTTGTCTGAGGCTAGATTTGAATTCCTTCTAGTTGGGTCAATACCAAGCCCTCTCTCAACTGAGAGGGGGAGAGGACTGCTGGGACTCCAGGAGATGATGGCCTCGATCTGTGCCCACTAGGGGGAAGCAGCTCTAGTCAGTATTATCCCTCATTCCCACTCCCCAGCCCTGTTGGATCCTCCCAGAAGCCATAGTAATCCCCCTGAGGAAGGGTCAGGGCACTGTGGCCTGGCCTGACAGGGGAAGGGAGAGGTGACAGGACCCAGGGGTCCTAAAGACGCCAAGTACATTCACTGCCTCTGCCTCCATTCTCTGTGCATCTTTTGGGGTCCAAACACTGTCTACTCTAGGAGGGAAATAAAGGAACTGGGGTCAGGTATCAGTTCTATTGGACAGTAGGTAATTATTAGTGAGCCATGTTCCCCTGGGGGATAGAACCACTTCTCCATGGACAGTGGGAGCGATCTGTGCAGGGGAGGGGCTCCCCAGGAGATGCAGGCAACCACAGCAGCTGGGAGGGGAAGAGAGAGGAGATGAGACAAGGGAGGAAAGAAGAGGGAGGAGGGAGGAGAAAGTGAGAGGCTAAGTCCCAGCCCTGTGGGCCCTTGTAATCCAGGCAGATAGAAGAGCTCCAGCTCTGAAGAGAGACCTCAGTCTTCCAGAGAAGGAGGAGATCAAGAGACCCAGCTCCAAGCTGCCCCCAGGGAGAGCCTTAGCCTGGACAGCAGCAGGGACACCTCCAGGGTCTGCCCTTAAGCCTGTACAGGGAAGACACAGCTCAGGAAATCAGAGAGATTCCTGGGAAGGAAACAGGAGGTGACAGCCACAGCACAGCCCCAATGGAGAGCCCTTCAGAGCCTCACTGCAGGGCATTCAGCCCCTGGTGGGGGCTCCTGATCACAGGTGAGACAACAGCTCTTCAGGAGCCCAGGGCAAGGCAGAGGCAGCTGGTGGAATTCTGACCCAGATGAAGATGGGAACTGGGGGAAGGGGACCAGTCCCAGGGCTCTGTCCTAGACACGGTCTAAGAAGATTTCACCAGGGGAGTCTTTCCTGACCGGGGCAGGGGAGAAATAGTGGCAGCTCAAGGCTATCCATCCACATCCTGACACTCAGGGCAATGTCCAGTGCTGGAACGGAGCTACCTCTGAAGGGGGGAAGGGAAGCTTTACAGTCAGAGAAGACGTGGATGTGGATCCCAGCTCTGATGTATACTGGCTGTGTGACCATGTTCAGGTCACTTAGACTCTTAGCTTGGCTTTACCTGGAACAACACTTTTTTTTCCCTGAGGCAATTGGGATTAAGTGACTTGCCCAGGGTCACACAGCCAGGAAGTGTTAAGTGTCTGAGACCAGATTCAGGTCCTTTTGACTTTAGGGCTGGTGCTATATCTAGTGCTGCCCCTGAACACCACCTTCCTGCCAGTGATGTTTGGGAGCCAAAGTGTCAGCCTTAAAATACACCCAAGGTTTAGTGAAAAGGCCCTTCGTGGGTCTTGGGCCAGGAGATCTGGGTTCAAGTCATTTCCTATATTTCTTTTCCTATTTCATATCAGTCAGATGTCTCACCTTACCCGGACCTCAGTTTCTTTGTTGTAAATTGAGAGCACTGGCTTCAGGAATTTCTGAAGTCTGGTTTTTGCCCTCAACCACAAGAATTTGTTGCTTCCTTTCTGCTGTCCTTCCTTTCTTGCCCGGCTCACTGGCAGAGCTGTTCTGAAACAAGCCCGAGGAGGGAGCCGAAAATGTGTTTCGTACCAAAGGCTCCGATTCTCTGCAGAGACTGGGGCCTTCATGTGATGGGCAGATCCAGGATTCCCTGCAAACATCCCCACTGAGCTCCCAGCAGCCCCTGAGGCAGGCAGAGCAGCCCCCACCCTCGTGTCAAGGACAGCTCAGTGACCTTGGTCTCTCAGGAGGGCAGAGGAACCCTGCTGACCTCTGCCTCCTTCTTCCCCTCTCAGCCTCCATCCTCAGCTGCTGGATCCAGCCGACATCTGCACAATTCCCTATTGTTCCAAACCCTCCCTATGGGGAAGTGAACCACAGCGTCACCTTGGATATCCAGGGCTTCTCAGGCCAGGCTTGCATCTATATTTGGTACAAAAATCTAGTATTAAGACAAAACAGGATCGCTCACTACACAGTTGAAACTAGAGTGCAGGACCCTGCAGACATCCAGCAGAAGGTGCTTCCCAACGGCTCCCTGCTCATCCCTCACCTCACCCTCAGTGACACTGATGACTACCATGTAACCATTGTTACTTGTGAAGACCGTTTAACGGGTGGACAAGGACATTTAACAGTGTATGGTAAGTGCCGCCCTTCCCCTGGGCCATGTCTCATTCCTATTCCCTCTCTCACTCTGGGATGAGAAGCTCTCCTAAGGGAGCAGGGAGAATGTAGAGCATGAGCCCACCCCCCCCAATGAGGGCCAAAGAGGCGAGAGCCTCTCCAGCCCAGATCCATGTGATCATGGGTCACTGGGAGCACTGGAGCAGTCCAAGGTCACTAGCTTCTGAGGCTCTAAGCTAATATTATTGGGGGGGGGTAATTTCTTGCTTCCTGCCAGCTTTCCCAGACCACACTGTGAAACTAAGAAGGGCCCTAAAGGCTTGGAGGGGCTTCTGGCCCCTTCCAGTTGTGCCTGAGCCAGGCAACTTGTTCCTGAAGTTCACCTTCCCTAAAATAGTTAAAAATCTACTGGGAGTGGGGGGAGCATTGCTGGGTCTGGGAACCGCTGGGCCCAGGTGAGCTCACGTCCATACTACCCACGACCCTAGACCCAGAAGTCCAACGGCCTTGGTGCCCAGGACCATCTGTTCTTCTGAAGCTTCCAGAGCTGGGAGGGAGCCCCCAAGGGAAGGACCCCTGTGTCACCTCCATTTCCTAGAGAAATGGGCAAGATCAGGGGCTCCGGGCTTCTGGGAAAGGTCAGCCTGGGACAGAGGGTTCCAGCTCTCCTGAGTCCCGGCTGCATGAGGAGAAAACCAATCCAGTGCCCAGGGGAGACCGAGTGGTCATTTGGGGCTTCAAAGAAGGACAACGTTCCCGACAAGGAGAGCTTTCCTGCTGGGAAATAGGCTTACAAGGGCTGTCATTCTGTGGAGCCAGAAGGTATTCGAGGGCTCTGGGTGTCATATTTCACCTGATTCTACTTGCCAAGATTCTTGAGAGGATAAAATTAGGTAATACAGCATTTCACACAGTGCTGGCCAATAACAATAATCATAATAATGAGAATAATAACATTTATATAGCACATACCACATGCCAGGCATGTAGCAGGTACTTCATCGATACTGTTCCCTCCTCCCATTTCCAACTTAGTCATTAGATTATGCATGTCCCAAAACCAGTCTCAGAGAGGGGATAACTCAGGATCCAGCATTCCCTCCCCTGGGCTTCCTCCTCACCTTCCTTATTAGCATAACCACTGAACCAGGGGGCACCTCCTTACCCATGGATCATCCCTGTATGTCTATAATGCAAATGCTTGGGCTTTGGATGGTTTTTTGTCATGAAGACATGACCTGGTAAAGACACAAGCCAGTCACTCACACAGCTCTCTTTTTCTCTCTATAGAAAGATCTAAACCTAACCTCATGGCCGGCAGTACAAAAGTCATAGAGAATGATATTTTGGCCTTCATATGTGGCACAGCACAGGTGGAAGTGGAAATTCTGTGGTTCTTCAATAACAAGTCCCTGATTCTCAATGAGAGGATGAACCTGTCCATGAATAACCAGACCCTTATCATCCAAGTTGTGAAGAGGGAGGATGCTGGGTCCTATGAATGCGAAATCCGGAATCCAATCAGTTCCAACAGAAGTGACCCCATTACCCTGACTGTGAACTATGCTGCTTCAGCT
The DNA here is from genome assembly GCF_016432865.1 of Antechinus flavipes. Taxonomy (NCBI): domain Eukaryota; kingdom Metazoa; phylum Chordata; class Mammalia; order Dasyuromorphia; family Dasyuridae; genus Antechinus; species Antechinus flavipes. The sequence goes on from NC_067400.1 coordinate 618,292,423, forward strand.
GAAAGCAAGTCCCAAACTAATCCTTATCGGAGGCAAGTTAGCCACAAAAATGGACATGAATTTAAAAAAAATAAAAAATCGGAAGCTGTATTATGCATTAAGTTATGATCTACAACGTGTTACTGCACCAAAAGAAGCCACAATGAATATACATCAAAAGACCCAAAATCCAAAGAAGTAAAGGAAAATGTAACCAAATTTTGAAAGAATGAATGAAATGAATGAAAGAATGAAAATAAAATAATAAAGGACTTTTTAAAGGCTAGACAAATATGATCTATTCAAAATTCACCCTTCTATACAAACAAAAAAAAAAAAAGAAAAGAGAATATGGTTAAGGATTTAAGTGGAAATTTATAAATGGACTTGTTGTGATTATTGGATAGGAATAGAAAAGAGCATGCATATGTCTCAGCCATATATCACATTTTAGAAAAACTGACCATGCATCCAAGCATAAAAAATTAGCAAACAAATGCTAAAAAGAAAAATATTAGACATATCTTATCCTGATTGCAATGCAGCAAAACTTGTAATCACTAAAGGGACTTTGAAGAAAAGATTGAAAATAATACGCTAAATGATTTAATTCTAAAGAACTGGTGGATCAAGAACTATTTTGTCATTCTCCTCTTGTCTAGAGTAAGTAACTTTATTTGCATGAGCAAATCTAAACCATCCAGTAGCAGATAGTAATCATTATTATGGGCCAGAACTTGAAACAAGGTGCTTAGTCACTGTAATTGATAGAAACAATGATTCACACCTTTAAGAGAGTTCACATATTTGTTCACACATTCGAGTTTATACCTTTAAGCGAGTTCACAGCTTTCACACCTTTAGAGTTCACACCTTTGAGAGAGCATATAAGGAGGAGCCCACTAAAGGACAAGTCCACTAAGACTCTGGGAGATTCACAAGTCAGGAGTCAGTGAGGAGATTCACAAGTCCAGTAGATTCACAAGTCAGAAGGACAAGCCCTAGAGGAGGATCCCACTCTTGGAGGCAAACCAGATTCATTCCAACTTTGAACTTTGTGCTGGCTGGAGACATTCGGGAGAAGAGAAGCTGAAGTTGGCAGAGACAAAAGACAAGCAGCAAGACCTCTCAGAACCAAGGAGAGAGGCCTCTAAGAAAGCTAACTGGGCTATTGGAAGGAGACAATAAAGGATCTGAACTTTTAACAGCTGGCTGCATTTGAGGTGATTGTTACTTTGAACTGAACCCAAGGCTGCCTCCAAAAGCCCCCCAAGAAACTGCTCACAGAGAACATTATATTTTAGAGAAGAGAACATTACAATTATCAATGGTAATATGCAAAGCACTTGACATACAAAGATGAAAGAAGTGGCTTGGAAGAAAAAGTGGAGGCAGGAAGACCACTGTGGAGGTTATTGAAAACTTCACATAGAAATTGATGAGGGCTAGAATTTGGCCAGGGGAGTGGGGAGGAAGAGAGAGATCAGTTTACAGAGTTTAAAGTTAGGTGAACGTTACAGATATCCCAAAATGAATGGGAAATTGATGTCCAGAGAAAAGAAGGAACTTGGTCAACTTCCCACAGGTAGCAAATGACAGGATCAGGATTTTAATCCAGGTCTACAGAATTGAAACAGAGGTTTTTGTTGTTGTTTTGGTTTGGTTTGTTTTACTCTAGTGCACTGCTTTTCAGATACAAATAGCTATTTCAGATTGAGATATGACAGAGTCTCTCCATATAGAATCAATGCAAATAACTCTACCATTAGGGAAACTGGCACAGCAATTTGATTAGATGTGAGTTTTAAAGGAGGCAGAAGGCCAAAAATGTGTTTCATTGACTGGGTGATTGAAAAGTGGATGGTGACATCAACTAAAATAGAGAAGAGAAGTTGGGACAACATGGAGAGGAAATCATGAGATCAGAGATTGCCTAGAATTTGATAGACTTGTCTAATATTCGGATTCACAAATTGTTTGTCACAGTCTATAATGTGACAAAGGATACCCAAGGTCTGAAGAACAACAGTTGTTTGCTTCACCAATCAGTAAACATTTATTAATGTGTGAAATGGAGATAAAGTGAAGAACTTCCAGAAATGTTTAAATTCCTTTTCTATATTTTTATTTTTCATTATTACTATGTCTCTGTGACCTGCATAAGTATGCTGTGTATTAGCCAATATTTACTAAAACTTTAGATATATTTACTTAACCTGAAATGATGACATTTATCACTATTCAATATTTAGACTATTAGTTGAATGTTGTTAGCTTAGTAATCTAAATTTTGAAGGTCTGTTGGCATCCATGTCTAGCATTCAATTAAGGGGAGAGGGCACCTACTTTCTTAATGCTCCCTAACCTATGATGTAATCCTTTGTAACCAAACCTATAAAAACTGTATATCTTTCCTAAATCTTTAGCCCTTCTACCGTGAGCTTTCTCTCTTTCCCTCCTCACGGTGGAATTGCTCATTCTCATGAGAATTTATTAATAAACAACAACTTTTCTGCGTTTTACTTCGAGAAGTCTCTGAGTAGTCATTTTGGGTAAGGGTCTTCTAGATCCCTCACAGTTTGGGGGGCTCGTCTGGGATGAGTCTTTGGGGGGTCGTCCAGGATGAGTCTTTGGGGGAGATGGCTGTGCATCCAGAGCGGGGATAGGCGCGCCCACGGTTAGTTTTTCCGTGGTCTCTGGCTCTGAGTGTGTAGCCTCCCTCCCTCTCAGACAAACAACCCGAGGCAGAGATACTCAGTGAAAAGCAGAATTGAAGACAAAAGGAGAAATAGAGTCCTGACAGGCCGGCAGCAGTCTGAAAAGAAACACTTGTGTGCCATCTGGGGGAGGGGGTGGAGGGAGGGAGGGGAAAAATCGGAACAGAAGTGAATGCAAGGGATAATGCTGTAAAAAATTACCCTGGCATGGGTTCTATCAATAAAAAGTTATTTTAAAAAAGAATAATTAAATAAAACAAATAAATTAATTAATTAAACAAAATTTTTAAAAAGACAGTATCTGATATTCTAATATCTTGGCATAGGGAGAGGCATTCTGATGTTCTATCAAGTATTCTAATGAAGAGGAGGGGAGGTTGTGCAGAACTGAGAAGCAGGGAAACCGAAGCAGGACTGGGTCAGGATAATTAGGGAAACTGAGTCAGGACAATAAAAGAGATCTGTGACATAACACCAGTATTGTTTTTCTAGGACTTTGAATGAGCTTTACATATTTAATATCTATGTGGGATTCCACAAGGTAATATAATTTTTAGTGATTTATTTCATACATTGATACATTTATACCCTAAGAAAAGCTAAAAGCAAAAAAAAAAATATTGAATAATTCAAAAAAATAATAAACTTTCTTATTGTGATAGACTAATTTAATTGTGTATATATGATTTTTTGACATTAATTCACTTAGAAAATCTGAATCTCCTCCCTATTGTAAAAACTTTTTGTTGAGAAGTGAGTGATAATTTTTAAAATTCCATGTTATTTGGAAGTATTTTGTTATAGTACTTTAGGGATTTACTTATGATACTTGAATACCTAAAATTCAGTTCTTAAAGTAACTCCAATGACCAAAGAGATTAACAAGTGAATTCTACCAAACATTTCAAGAACAAGTAATACCAATATCATATAAACTGTTTGGAAAAATTGGCAAAGAAGGAGTCCTACCAAACTCCTTTTATTGCATAAATACAGTGCTGATAAGTAAATCAGAAAGAGAAAAAAAATGAAAAGAAAGAAAAGTATAAACCAATTTCCATATTGAATATTGATGAAAAAATTAAAAATAAGTCTAATAAGGAGATTACGGCAATATATCACAAGTATCATACACTAATTATGACCAGGTGGTATTTATAGCATGAATCCAGGGCTTTTTCAATCCCAGGAAAACTAGTAGCCAAATTGAACATATTGATAACAAAAACAACAAAAATAAGGAATATTTCAGAATGATATGGTTATAATTAGACAAAGGTACAGAAGCCCATGAAACAAAAATTTTACAAATCTAACTAATTGTGAGTATAACATCGGAAATCTCTTTTGTTTATGTTTTAAGGAACAGGTATTCAATATCATCCATTATGTTAGTGAAGAGGAGTAAATTATGAGCTATCTTGTATTATCTTAACAGGAAATCTGACTTTGTTTATGTTTGTTATTTAATCTGGGATTAGACTCTGTGTGTAGAGCATGTCTTGATATGCATATAAACTACTTAACATTTCCTATTGTTTAAAAGATTCTGAAAACAGTAGTCTGTTTATGTCCATTTCAACATGGTTAATAACTGCATATATTTTATAATTCACATAAACTGTTCTCTAGATTATTATATTTATATATCCCATCCAATATCTATTGTGCTTTGTTATTAAGAGAACCTAGAGAATATAAATCATTTTGTGCTTGAGTGCCACAATCAACCTAAGTTGTGGTCATAGGAAGATGGATTTAACTGGACGTGACTTCTGAGGTAAGCTAATCTAGTCCCCTCACTTCATAGAAGAGGAAACTGAGGCAAAATGCTGTTTCTCAAAGTCAGAATGTAAGCAGAATAATGGGATAGGTAATGGAGAGTATTGAGAGTCCGCATCTCTAGTACAAATCGTCACTGAATTATTAATCTTTTAAATGTGAATGGAATGACATTCCCAGCAGAGTAACTGAGCTTTCCGAAGCTGAAGGGATAACTTCAGCAGAACCAAGACTTATCTTTGTATACCTCAAATTTCCTGTATTCTTTCAGGGCTCTAGGCTTCTTGTCTCCCTCTGAGGTCTTTGGCTTGGTGAAGGATCACCTCATTCTCCCCATTCTCAGATCCTTCACCTATAGCTTTTTTCATTCATGCTGGGCCCAGTCCTGTCCAAAGAGCTTTCTCCCTTCACCTTGTTTCTCTTTATAAAATCATTAAGAGGTTGCCAATCCTTTCTCATTTCTCTTTGAATCTATTGTCAACGCTATCTTCCTATCCTCCTTGCTGCCTCTTTATTGCTTCTATATCTTCCTCGACCTTGTCTCTTTTGTTTAGGGGCTAAAAAAGTCCAGGTCTACTCCCTCTGTCTGCAAAAATGAGAAACTGAATACTACTTCTCTACCCCCAGAGTTCCATCAATGTGGTAATTGGGGAATGGAAGTTAGTAGATGAAGATGCTTTCTATATGCTACCAGAATAGGATAGACAACTCTAGTCTTTATCATCCCTATTTACTCTACTTAGCCCTATTGGTTTCTTCCAAAAGTCAAAATAAAATGTTTGAGACAAGCTCTGGCTACTCTCCCTTGGCCTGATAAGAAAGGATGCTAAGTGGTCTGATGCCTAGAAGCCCAGAATAGGAATCCACATATATTATTTCTGCCCACCATTTTTGGTGCTCATTAAGGATCTAAAAAGTCTCTACTCTGGGAAGGAAATAAGGAAGAAGTTCAAGTGGAAGTAGCAATCAACAGTAGGAACTGTTAACTGACATTTGTCCTTCTTGGACAACAGTATTTTCCATGGGCAGTGGAAGGAAACTCTGCAGGAGAAAGGTTCCCTTGGGAGAGGCAAGAAATCATGGCAGCTTGGAGAGGAATAAAGACTAGAGGCAATCGAGAAGAAAGCCAGAGAGCAAGTCCCTGCCTTCTGAGCCCTAAGTGATCCTGGGAGTTAGAAGAATTTTATGTTCTTCTAAGAACAGTCTTTTAGAGAAGGAGGAGGAGATAAATAGACACATCTCTAGTCTAAATACAAGGAAAAATTTGGGTATATTCCCTAACAGGAAACTGCACTTAGGCTCTGTACAAGGAATACCTAGCTCTAGAGTGGAAAGCAGTGGTTCCTGGCAAGGAAAGAAGTGATCACCCATAGTGGGCAGTGTAGACTGATGAAGAGTGCCTCAGAAACTCCACACAGTATGGGTATCCTCTGGAAGAGGCTCCTGATCACAGGTGAGACATCAGTTCTACTTGGGCCTAAGGTATAGAGGGAGCTTAGGAAATTCTAGCTGAAAGATAAGTGAATCAATATCGGGACCAGGGGAAAAGAGATTAGTCTGAGGAGTCTGTTCCATAGGTAATCTCAGCAGACCTCTTCAGAGTTGTCCTTGCCAAACTAGGGACAGAGGGGCAGTAGCAATTCAAGATTATTAGTTGACATTCCAGAAACTTGGGGCAGCATCCAATGCTAGAACTGAGCCATTTCTGAAGAGGCTAAAGAGTGTTGAAAGTTAGAGGGCCCCATGCTATGGGTCCCAGCCCTGATAGTTACTACTGTGGGACCATGGACAGCTCCCACAAACATCTTAGCTTGCGATTACATGGAATATCACTTTGAACTCAGGATTGTTTGGGAGCTAAGTAAGCTCTGTCAACCTTAAAATGATCCTGGGCTTAATGGACAAAACTCTTCCTAGATTTGAGTTGGAAGATCTGGGTTCAAATATTGATACTACTATTTCCTACTTCATATGGTCATATCTGTTATGTTATCAATTTCCTCATCTGTAAATTGAGGGTGTTTGATTAGTGATCTGTAAGGTTCTAATCATGTGACAAATTCACAATGGCCATTCCCTTTAATAAAAGGAAGATTTATTTAGAAAAAGAGATTACAGATAAAATGAAGGGATGAAATAGGTGTATTCGTAAATGGAATCCACATACATTGCTTCTGCCCTACATTTTAGTGCTCATTAAGGATATAAAAAGTCTACTTTGTAGTATATGAAATTGATTTGGGAAAGCAATAGGAAGAGCAAGGAAAGGAGTTTAAAAGAACCTATTAAGGGAAAAATACCATTGACTGGCAGGTTAAATCCAAAGAGTTATGTTGCAAAACTAACAAGAGATAGCTATACTAAGGAGGAAAATGCCATTAAAGGGAAGACACTATGAGGAGGGGGAGAGAGAGAGAAAGAGACAGAGACAGGAGAGAGACAGATCTCTTATAGAGGAAATATGACCTCAGGAGTTTCCTAGGAGAGGTGGGGAAATACCAGAAAAGAATTGGGTAGCTCAGAGGGAAGGAATAAAGAAGAGCTAGACAGTGTTACTACTGGGTTTAAATCCAAAGAGAGCTTAAAGAAGGGAACGGGATCTGTATGGATAAGAATGCTTGTGGCAGCCTTTTTTGTAGTAGCCAGAAACTGGAAACTGAATGGATGTCCATCAATTGGAGAATGGCTGAATAAATTGTGGTATATGAATGTTATGGAATATTATTGTTCAGTAAGAAATGACCAGCAGGATGATTTCAGAAAGGCCTGGAGAGACTTATATGAACTGATGCTGAGTGAAATGAGCAGGACCAGGAGATCATTATATACTTCAAAACAATACATTATGATGATCAATTCTGATGGACGTGGCCCTCTTCAACAATGAGATGAACCAAATCAGTTTCAATAGAGCAGTAATGAATTGAACCAGCTACACCAGCGAAAGAACTCTGGGAGATGAGTATGAACCACTACATAGAATTCCTAATCCCTCTATTTTTGTCCTCCTGCATTTTTGATTTCCTTCACAGGCTAATAGTACACTATTTCAAAGTCCGATTCTTTTTGTACAGCAAAATAACTGTTTGGACATGTATACATATATTGTATTTCACTTATACTTTAACATCTTTAACATGGATTGGTCAACCTGCCATGTGGGGGAGGTGGTGAGGGGAAGGAGGGGAAAAATTAGACAAAAGGTTTTGCAATTGTCAATGCTGAAAAATTACCCATGCATATATCTTGTAAATAAAAAGCTATAATAAAAAAAATAAAAATGAAAATAAGATACCAAAAAATAATAATAATAAAATAAAGAAGAGCTATATAGAATTCCCCTGACAAACCAGATCCCAGACCTATCTAAAGATATGATAATCAATTATCTCAAAGCTTAGAGGATAGACAATGGAGGCTGATAAAAAGATCCAGTCTTAAAATCACTCTGGGACTTGGTTATACCTTCTTCCTAACAAGTCTGATCTTCTTCCTGACAAGGAAAGTGTTAGCTCAAAGTCTATATCAGTAGAGCTCAGTTTGGACTGGAATCAGTATTTAGATAGTTGTGGGGAATAAATGTTGCCATATTAATACCAGCTGCCCATATTAAAAACTAATCTTGAAGAGCTAAAACTGAGGGAAATGGATGATTGCTGCTGTGAGGGGAGACTTTCAAACCAAGACTTTCCCTCATTACTAGCTCCATTAGAGGTGCACTTTCTAAAGGATTTCCAAACAACTCAGATTTCTCAGAGAACGAAAGACCATGGCACCATTAAGAACCCCATTTATTGAGAAGGGGAAAAAACAGAGGAAAAAAAGCTTTTTAAAAAGAAAGAAAATAGAAATTAAAAAAAAAATAAGGGTGGGGGAAGAATAGATAGAATCATAAAGAAAGTTGGGATCTATCTGTATTGACAATGTGGTTGAAGGGTTTGAGAACAAAA